>NC_089595.1:23276700-23586700 GCF_019320115.1 Miscanthus floridulus
ACAAAAAGGGAAAGATTAGGGTCCAAGTTATCTTAAAATAGGAATGTTTTCTCTTAGGCCAAAAATTATAATGAGTCGTGCTTAAGTAGGATTCATGCGTAGGTTCCGGGTATAAATATTGGACCCTGGCTATTGTAAAGGACACGATCAATCAAATACAAGTCATTTACTTTTTTCGGCTCTGGCCAACCCTTAGGAGTTGGAGTAGAGTAGATCTCGGCAAGTTCTTTAGCAAGCAGGGCTGCATCGGTCCGGCCGACCTCCGGCTTGTCTATAAGTACCGTCATGGCTTATACTTCTATTCGTATGGTTATATTGATCCAGTTGACCTCCACTGCGGCTCTAGTATAAGCTAGTTACCGACTCTTGTGTAGTTCAAGTATGGCTGCATCGATCCGGTCGACCTCCACTGCTTGAACTAGATTAAGGTCAAGTTATCGGCTCTACCTAAGGGTGGTGTTTTTTGGGTAGATTCTTTAAGTTACCGATCTTGTTGATGTTTTCATTGTTATTAGTTTACAGCAACATCAATGCGCCCGGTCGAGATCAAATTAGATCGGCCTTATATCCTTTCAGTCCGCCATTCGCTTTATTACAACACGATGACTCTTACTCTGAGCGACGGATCATGCTTCATCAGCTGTTTTACTTCGATTTTGAGCGTGCATAGTACGCGGTTAAGGCATGAATAATCTTGAAGAGGTTTGCTGGCTGGTTGAGTCTAGTTTATAGTTCACCATTATGGCTGTAATGATCCGGTCGATCCCCACTGATGGCACTATAGATTAGAGGATGCTAGTTAGTAGATTTGTTCCTGGTTAGACATGACCTTAGTTGTTTACTATGCCTGCATTGGCTAAATAGCCGATCGTCTGTGCGTTAACGCCTACGGTATGCATCCATGATTTTGTTAAGCGTGAATAGATCTATGTGCTTTAAGGGTTTGATTCGTTGTTTTTTTCATGGCTGCATCGATCCGGTCGAACCCCACTATTAGAGATAGCGGGTTGAGTCTGAGGAGTCCATAGGTTTGTTCATGTGAAATAGTAGATTGTTCACACACTGTAGTCCCTTTTACCTGAATTGGCTATTTTAGCCGATTCATCCGAGCCTTCACGTATAGCATGTCTTTCGGAAAGCCTGTTGAAGTATGGATATTTTTACAGATTCTTCGGTTTTGGTTTGTTACTATCATCATAGCTACCATCAATCTGGTCGAACCTCACTGTTGGTGGTAACAGATTAGATTCAGAGCGTTTGTAGATCTATTCGTATCAGATAGTCGATTCGTCCGTGTGCCATATCTTTTTATGATTAGATTCATTGGCTTAATGCTTTACACTGGTAATATCTACCTAGTTGATGTTCTCTTTTACATATACGTGTACTGTACCTGTCAACTTAAAATCAATTGCTACCTACAAGCTTTATAGTCCGTAATAGACGATTTCTATGTGGATCGACTATTTAGTTGCTTTTCCTGTATGGTTGCTCCTGAAGCAGCACACTTGGAACTGTCTGGGCATAGACCGGCATGTTCTGCCTTAAATTACTAATAAACTTTCTCTCCTTGTCAATTGCAGGGTCAAATTGATTAGCACATCACAGGAGGAGTACGCAGGATCGATTATCCCTGCGTTGAAGCCAGGCGGATCTCTAGCTCCATCGAGCAGACCCTTCCAGCTTGCTCATGTGCCTGGCACGAGACACATTTTTTTCATGCCGACACACGTTCTGGCACACTCGGTGGGACACCACAATCATCATGGCGGCTTATAATAACAACGATATCCTTATGGTACCTTATGAAGACCTACCTGATGGATATAAAGATATCATCAGCAAAGCTATAGAAGAATTTCAGAATAAGTTTTTGTTGTCCTACACCAAAACATGTGACAATACAATTGTTCAGAAGTATCCACTACCAAGAGTTCTGTTGCATGGGTAGACGGATGCAGATGAAGCTGAATATAGGTGTTTCTTCACGGAAGCTATAAACAAATCTGTTCATGATGCCATATCGAACCATAATGAAGTTTTCTTGAACACATTCCACAACACCATGAAAGAGGTGTTTCATGGGTTTCTAGTTGATCAGATTGTGCTGGCTTATTACAACATTCCATGTCCGTCGACTCAAGGGACTAATCAAGCCGGTACCAGCCATCCAGAAGCAGCACCAGCTAGTAATGATGATGTCCAGGTAGTTCAAAGTTCATCTGATCAAGTTTAAGGTGCTACTACAAATCAGATACAGTATAATCCTAGATCATCAGTGCAGCATGTACAATAGTTGGTGGGGCAAGGTCAAAACTAGATGATTAATTTTGGCATGTCTACTCAGATAATAGCACCATCAATTCAAAAGATCCGTAGAGATATAGATCCTAACGTCTATAACCAGAGACTTCAAGCAGTAAACCAGCAAAAGACCTAGCAAATAGAAATTCCATAGGGGTATCATTATGGAACAGATTATAACACTCTTCACATGATTCCAAATCCAGGGTATCAAGGCACACGAGATTTCAATCCACAGATGGGTCAGCAGGTGCAGAGAAATCCAAATTCAAATGCTGAGGAGTTGTTGCTGAGAGTGACCGAGATGATGAAGAATCAGTTCGGTCTGAAGCCAAAAGGGCAAACCTTCTCGTACAAATGCCCATATCTAGAATGGTATGATTTGGTCGCTCTTCCTACAAATTACAGGCTCCCAAAGTTTGCTAAGTTCACTGGCCAAGATAGCACAGGCACAATAGAACATATCAGTCGGTATCTTACACAGTTGGGCAAAGCATCCATTGAAGAGGCCCATCGAGTTCATTTCTTCTCCTTGTCCCTGTCAGGGCTAGCCTTCACTTGGTTTTCCTCACTGCCAGTTGACTCCATTGCCAATTGGGCTGACCTAGAGAAGAAGTTTATTACATATTTTTACACTAGGACTAAAGAAAAGAAAATTACCAATTTGACAACTATAAGGTAGAGAACTAATGAATCGGGCACCTATTTTCTTCAGAGGTTCTGAGAGATTAGAAATTTGTGCTTCTCATTAAACTTGGCTGATGATCAGCTGGCTGCTTTGGCCATTCAAGAAATGCTGCCAACATGGAGAGAGAAGCTGCTAGGACAAGACTTTGATAACTTGGGTCAATTGGCTCAACGAGTGGTAGCGCTCAATAGCCAGTTCCAGAATATGCGTAGAGATACCCGATTCTAGAAAAGCACCACAATAGCTAAAGCTTATAATCCATATTCAGTCGATGACAACTATGAGGACGATGAAGAGGAAGAGGTTGCCACGGCTGAATGGAATTGGGGTAAAAAGACAATAATGGTGCCAAATCCTTAGAGAAGAGTCGAAGAGAGCTATGACTTTGACATCACGAAATCGGACAAGCTCTTCGATTTCTTGCTTGAGAAGGGGCAGATCAAGCTGCCCGATAATCATGTTATGTCGCCTCCCGATCAGTTGAAGAATAAGAAGTTATGCAAGTTTCATAATGCTACATCTCATTCTACTAATGAATGCAGAGTGTTCTGACAACATATACAGAGGGCTATTCAGTAGGGAAGGCTCAAATTTGATACGCCTCGGAAAATGAAAATTAATGTTAATCCTTTCCCAGGAGATCAAAACATGGTCGATGCTAGGCTGCTCAAAGGAAAGACTAAAGTCCTAACATCAACCAGATCAAGAGAAACTGGAACAGTCGATCCCAAGATGCAAATATCGGTTGATGAATACAGAGAAATAAAAAGACATCGCGACAGGCAAAAGAGCCTATATGAGCAGGGGGGACGTCAAAAGATGGGGCAACAAAGATGCGTGTTACATCTCAAATTTTGTTGAATAAATGGCAGCGGCAAAAGGAAAAGGATTATCAACGTTGGTTAGAGGAGCAAGAGTACTAGCGTCAATAGGAAAGAGAGAGATGTGAAAGAAAGCAAGCTGAATCACATTGGAATTGTCCTTTCTTCAGACATTGCTGGAACGAAGGTTTGAAATTGCCTACCAAAAATAATTGTCCAGAGTGCAACGAACAATATTGGAAGTTTAGGCAATCTCAAGCCAACCGTCGGTCTGTCCATGCTCAAGACGAGCATCATCATAATAACATTGATCGGCGCTTAAAAATAGAAGTGTTCATGATCGGCTAGGAAAGCGAGTTGTCGATCAAAACTAGGCTGATTATGAAGAAGAGAGTAATGAAGAAGGATATGTTTGGCAGGAAGGCCAATGGTGTCTAGAAGGTTTGATAAGAAGCCAGAAAAGAAGGGTACAACGCCTAAGGAACAGAGAGTTGGAACAGACTTAGGCATCCGATAAACCTTAAGTATGGTGTGCTAAATAAACAGCCGATAGAAGGCAACCATCGGCTAATATTCAAATGGCTTTTCTGTTGCCATCAGAATTTAGAGCTCCAGCAGATCAAGAAGTTTACTCAGATTTTGATGAATCGGAATATGAGGAGATAGTTGCCAAGTTGACAATTATACATTAGGCTATATTTGATAAACCTGTCAAGCATCGGCACTTGAAGGCTTTATATGTAAAAGGTTTTGTTGATGGAAAGTCGATGAACAAAATGTTGGTGGATGAAGGTGCTTCTATCAATCTTATGCCTTACACCACTTTTCGTAAACTTGGCAAGGGACTAGGAGACCTGATTAAGACTGACATAATGCTTAAAGACTTTGGGGGTAATACGTCTAAGACCCCAGGGCAATGAACGTCGAACTGACAATCGAGAGTAAGACTCTGCTCACCACATTCTTCATCATCGATGGAAAAGGGTCATACAGTTTACTCCTTGGTCATGACTAGATTCATGCAAACTATTGTGTACCATCAACCATGCATCAATGTTTGATTCAATGGCATGGAGATGATGTTGAGCTGGTTCACGCTGATGAGTCTGTAAGTATTGCAATAGCCGATCCAGTATTTTGGGAGCTGGAAGACTTTGAGTGCTTTTCTGGCAAGTTATGGGAAGGAGGCTTCATTAGGGTCAATAATGGAAGCCAACAGCCGATCCAAGCAGTCGACTTTGAAAATTTGTTTTAATGGATAATCTAATAGATGGTACAGATGGCAAACTAGGACTTGGCTTCACGTCGGCCGATGAATTAGAAGAAGTGGATATTGGTTCTAGAGATAGGCCTAGGCCGACGTATGTAAGTGCCAAGTTGGATCCTGAGTATAAGCAAGAGTTAGTCGATTTACTAAAGGAATTTAAAGACTGTTTGCTTGGGAATACTATGAGATGCCTGGTCTAGACCGATTGATTGTTGAACACCAATTGCCAATCAAACCTGGGTATCGGCCGTTCAAACAAGCTCTGAGGAGATTCAACCCAAACGTGCTTGATGATATCAAAAAGGAGACTGAAAGGTTACTAGAAGCAAAGTTTATCAGACCATGCCGATATGCAGAGTGGATATCGAATGTCGTCCCTATGTATAAGAAGAATAGAAAGTTAAGAGTTTGCATCAATTTCAGAGATCTGAACAAGGCCACACCCATGGATGGTTATCTGATGCCAATAGCCGATATGTTGGTAGACGCAGCAGCCGGGCACAAGGTTATTAGCTTCATGGACGGCAATACTGGATATAATCAAATTTTCATGGCTAAGGAAGATATAGCAAAAACCGCTTTTAGGTGCCCTGGCGCAATCGGTTTATTTGAGTGGGTTGTGATGACCTTTGGTCTGAAGAATGCCGGTGCAACTTATCAAAGGGCAATGAATTATATTTTTCATAAGTTGATCGGTAGGATTGTTGAAATCTACATTGATGATGTGATGATAAAATCCAAGGGGTACAAGGAATGTCTAGCTGATTTGCAGGAGACTCTAGAATGCACAAGAAAACATGGTCTGAAGATGAATCCTAATAAGTGTGCTTTTGGAGTATCAGCTGGACAATTCTTCGGTTTCATGGTCCACAAGAGAGGGATCGAAGTTGGTCAAAAAAGCATGAAAGCAATTGATGAGGCAGTGCCCCCGACTACTAAAATAGAGTTACAATCTTTGCTTGGTAAGATTAATTTTATCAGAAGATTTATTTTAAATCTATCGGGAAGAGTTATGCGGTTTTCACCCTTGTTGAAGTTGAAAAATGATAAAAAATTTAAGTGGGGTGACGTACAACAAAAGGCGTTTGAGGAGATAAAAGAATATATGAAATGTCCACATGTGCTGGTCCCTCCTCAGCAAGGTAAGCCTTTTAAGTTGTACATATTGGCTGATGACAAAACAATTGGATCGGCCTTGATGCAAGAGTTTGAAGGAAAAAAGCGAGTTGTTTTCTATCTGAGTAGAAGACTCCTGGACCCAGAGACAAGATATTCTCCCACCGAAAAGTTAGGCTTGTGTTTATATTTCTCTTGCACTAAGTTGCGACACTACTTATTATCGGTCGGGTGTACGGTTGTTTCTAAGGATGATGTGATAAAGCACATGTTATCAATGCCAATACTGAATGGGAGAGTGGGAAAGTGGATTCTCGTGTTATCGGAATTTTATTTGAAGTACGAATTGGCTAAAGCAGTCAAAGGACAAGTCATGGCCGATTTTGTCACCCAGCATCATAAGCCAAGCATTAATTATGTTGGGCTGGTACCATGGACATTAATCTTTGATGGACGATCATGCAAGCAAGGTGGTGGCATTGGTATTGTTATTATTTCACCTCGAGGGGCAAATTTTGAGTTTGCTCTTCCAACTGAACCAATGATTACCAACAACCAAGCAGAATATGAGGCTATTCTTAAAGGACTTCAACTTCTTCATGAAGTAAAGGCCGAAAAAATTGAAATATTTAGAGATTCGTAGTTAATTATTAATCAGTTGATCGGCCTATATGAGTGCAAAGAAGATACTCTGAGGGGATATTATGATGAGTGCCAAAGGTTGCTCAAGGAATTTCCTCATGTCTCTTTTCAACATATTCTGAGAGCACAGAATCAAGAGGCCAATCGTTTAGCTCAAAGTGCTTTAGGTTATCGAGTGTTTCAAGAAGTCTTGAGTAGTGAAACCTCGGATAATGATTGGAGAGTTGAGATAGTCGACTACCTTAGGAATCCATCACAGAAAGTTACCAGAAAACTAAGTTATAAATCGACTAAGTATGTTTTACTAGATGATCAGCTACATTACAAAATAGTCGATGGGGTGTTGCTCAAATGCTTAAATCAAGAGGAAGCTAAGGTATTGATGGGTGAAGTGCATGAAGGGATCTGTGGAGCTCATCAATCGGCTTATAAGATGAAATGGATTATTCGCAGAACTGGATATTTCTAGCCAACAATATTGGAGGACTGTTTTGAATATTATAACGGGTGCCAGGACTATCAACGTTTTGGTAATATCCAAAAGTCGCCTGCATCGGCCATGAATCCAATAATCAAACCATGGCCGCTTCGAGGCTGGGGAATTGATTTAATTGGCCAGATTTTTCCGCCCTCAAGTAAAGGATATAAGTTCATATTGGTAGCAATGGATTACTTCACTTAGTGGGTTGAGGCAATTCCTTTGAAGATGGTAACCTCAAAGAACATGGTTGATTTTGTCAAGGAGCATATTGTGTATCATTTTGGGATTCCTCAAACTATCACTACCGATCAAGGGACAATGTTCACATCAGAGGAGTTCGGAGATTTTGCTGCTAGTATGGGAATTAAGCTATTAAATTCTTCTCCTTACTATGCTCAGGCTAATGTCCAGACAGAGGCATCCAATCAGATTATGATTAAGCTGATCAAGAAAAAGATTGTGGAGCAGCCAAGGAAGTGGCATTCAACGCTTAATGAGGCATTGTGGGCATATAGGATGGCCTGTCATGGATCGATTAAAGCGTCATGTCATGAACTTGTGTATGGTCATAATGCAGTCCTTCCTTGGGAGATTCAAACTGGATTGAGGCGTGTCATATTACAAAATGATTTGCCAGCCGAAGTCTACAAGAATCTTATGATAGATGACTTAAAGGACTTGAGTTGCCATTGGCTGCGTGCTCTTGACAACATCAAAGCCAATAAACTTAGGGTTGCAAAATATTACAATGAAAAGGTCAAGAGCAAGCAATTTTCTGAAGGCGACTTGGTCTGGAAAGTGAAGTTGTCGATCGGGTCAAAAGACAACAAGTTCGGCAAATGGTCACCTAATTGGGAAGGACCTTATCAGATTAAACGTTGTGCGCCTGACAATGCTTATATTTTGGAAACACTAAGAGGAGAGGAAGAATTTGGCAGAGCAATCAATGGGAAATATCTAAAGAAATACTATCCTAGCATTTGAACTAATACTTGACAACCGATTTATTCAGTCGTTGGCTCTAATAGCTGATATCAGGAGGGTATCGCCTCTAGTACAAAAATAAACCTGAAGGGGTAGAAGCCAGTACGATATGTATCGCCTATAAGAGCAAAGCAAACATGGGTAGATTGATGCATGGAATGTGAAGTACGAAGCAAAAGAAAAATCACTTAAGACGAAGAAATTGTTTGCTAATATCCCCTATTACAAGCTACAGGCCGGAAAACACTTTGTTTACTATATCATTGGCCTGGGAAGTAAGAGCTATAGAGTTGGCGGCGTTGAAGAAATCCTCAACCAGGTGCTCATGATCCCCAGGGTGTGCCGCGACTAGAAAACTATGGGGAAGAAGCCGAAGCTCATGGCCAGAATGGGCTTGCACAGCAGCCAACACCATGGCGGCACCATGACGAATGCCATGCAGAGCGACCCTCCCTGACGCGGTTTGGGATGTCATGCAAGCAAACCACTAGGACGGCACCCTTGGCATTGACAAATCTCACCGCGTACTCCACAGCTGATCAGAGGCTTTCCAGCTGAGCCGATAAATCTAAAAAGATTCAAAGGGGAGATGATCAGGATCTTGAAGATAAAATTAAGAGGAGACAGAAAGTTGTGGTAGGCATCTCACCCGTAATTCTAGCCTCAGCCTCGGCCAACCTATCCTCCACCGGATCAGCCTCAGGAGACAATTAGCATCGGACCATGGCCAGAGCCAATTCTGCAAGGGCGAGACAGTCGGCGAGGTTCTGGCCAGCCCGATCAATGCAGGCGAACACATCATCGTTGTTGATCCATCTCCACAGATAGCAGGGGAGCTAGCGACGAGCTGTTGACATAGATAACCCTGAAGGCTGAACAGAGTCAGCCCTATGCCTCGGGATGGTAGGGGCATCATGAGTTGCACCCTCTTGATGATGAAGGCGCTGGCGTGATGACGTAGATCCGTTGAGGGCCTCCTCAGCAGATCTCTTGCTGTTCTCCATGATCTCAAACCTATGGGAAAGCAGAAACCACACTAAAAACACGAAAGGTTTAGGACAAAGTAGGTTGTTTTTTTGATCCACAGCCGTGGCCCGTATATATAGCCTAGGAAGGTGAGAAGATAGATTTCACCGGGGTTATGGAATTGAAGTCAGATATAGAAGCAGATCGATACTCTAGAAATTCAGGGAATGGATCACGAAGAGATAACAGATTTAGATTTATTGCTTCCCATAATCACAAAATATCGTGGGATGGATACGAAAGGTTTACATTGACCAGCGATGAACCCACCAAGGCTTCTTTGGATTGAAGGGAGTCCGGATCCCCATAAGGCTGAAGGTCATCATGAACTGAGTTGCATCGGCCCGTTGATAAAATTGCCTCAAGAGAAGGGGAAAGGACACCTGCTTAAAAGATGCCCTACCGATTTCTCGGTGACTGAGAAACTATGGGAAAGAAGTCTATGGCTTTCCCGATGGGCATTTGATGAAGCAAACAAGGGGAAGGTGTTCACACATTTTAGCCCTTGCAAACACTAGAACAGCTCTGCAATCATGGAGAGAAGACTCAGGTGATATCACAAGAATTCTTCTAACCGTAGTAGCTAATCCTCTTGCTTGACAAGGCGCTAAGATGAGCGACACAATCACCCTATGCACAAGAATTCTTCTAACCGCTCAAGATCTTCATAGCAAAGACCATGGTGGGTCTGGCGGAGCCAGAGGCATTCGAGGAAGCAGATAGAAGAGAAACATAACTGAATTGTTGAATTGTTCCTTTCCAGAGTCGGATAGACATTTTATAGTCGGCCTAGAAAGATGGATCCAAGCGCCCGTGAAGCAATGATGCTCTCATAAAAGTTTTGAAGCATGGGCTCATAAGATGACATAGACGGTGACAAACAGTAGACCCCAGATCAAGATTCTCTACCCATGACTGTGGACCTATCGGGGGTACAGACGTGATAATTTTGGAATAAATTACTTTTATCCCAAAATTGGGGGGCATGTGTTTACACCAAAATTTAGAAGACGAATTGCAGGAACTCGAAAGCTCCCAAGATCATGTCATCAAGGAATCAATAGCATAAAGGTTGGTATCAGCTGATTCGAATGCAGCACTAGAAATGGCTCTCTCTAGATAGCGCCAGCAGATAACAATAAAAGCTATGATCAGCGCCAGGAAAACATGTTGGAGTCTACAAAAAGGGAAAGATTAGGGTCTAAGTTATCATAAAATAGGAATGTTTTCTCTTAGGCCAAAAATTATAATGAGTCATGCTTAAGTAGGATTCATGTGTAGGTTCCGGGTATAAATATTGGACCCCGGCTATTGTAAAGGACACGATCAATCAAATACAAGTCTTTTACTTTTTTCGGCTCCGGTCAACCCTTAGGAGTAGGAGTAGAGTAGATCTTGGCGAGTTCTTCAGCGAGCAGGGCTGCATTGGTCCGACCGACCTCTGGCTTGTCTGTAAGTACCGTCATGGCTTATACTTCTATTTGTACGGCTGCATCGATCCAGTCAACCTCCACTGTGGCTCTAGTATAAGCTAGTTATCGACTCTTGTCTAGTTCAAGTACGGCTGCATCGATCCGGTCGACCTCCACTGCTCGAACTAGATCAAGGTCAAGTTATCGGCTCTACCTAAGGGTGGCGTTCTTTGGGAAGATTCATTAAGTTACCGATCTTGCTAATGTTTTCATTGTTATTAGTTTACAGCAACATCAATGCGCCCGGTCGAGATCGAATTAGATCAACCTTATATCCTTTTAGTCTGTCGTTCGCTTTATTAGAACACGATGACTCTTACTCTGAGCCACAAATCATGCTTCATCAGCTATTTTACTTCGATCTTGATCGTGCATTGTACGCGGTTAAGGCACGAATAATCTTGAAGAGGTTTGCTGGTTGATTGAGTCTAGTTTATAGTTCACCATTATGGCCGTAATGATCCGGACGATCCCCATTGATGGCACTTTAGATTAGAGGATGCTAGTTAGTAGATTCGTTCCTGGTTAGACGTGACCTTAGCTGTTTACTATGCCTACATTGGCTAAATAGCCGATCGCCTATGCGTTAACGCCTATGGTATGCATCCATTATTTTGTTAAGTGTGAATAGATCTGTGTGCTTTAAGGGTTTGATTCATTGTCTTTTTCACGACTGCATTGATCTGGTCGAACCCCACTATTAGAGATAGCAGGTTGAGTCTGAGGAGTCCATAGGTTTGTTCATGTGAAATAGTCGATTGTTCACACGCTGCAGTCCCTTTTACCTGAATTGGCTATTTTAGCCGATTCATCCGAGCCTTCACGTATAGCATGTCTTTCGGAAAGCCTATTGAAGTATGGATGTTTTTGCGGATTCTTCGGTTTTTTGGTTTGTTACTATCATCATAGCTGACATCGATCTAGTCGAACCTCACTGTTGGTGGTAACAGATTAGATTCAGAGCATTTGTAGATCCGTTCGTATCAGATAGTCGATTTGTCCAGGTGCTATATCTTTTTATGATTAGATTCATCGGCTTAATGCTTTACACTGGTAATATCTGCCTAGCTGATGTTCTCACTTACATATATGTGTACTGTACCTGTCAACTTAAAATCAATCGCTACCTACGAGCTTTACAGTCCATAACAGACGATTTCTGTGTGGATCGGCTATTTAGTCGCTTTTCCCGTATGGCCGCTCCCAAAGCGGCACACTTGGAACTGCATGTTCCACCTTAAATTACTGATAAACTTTCTCTCCTTGTTAATTGCAGGGTCAAATTGACTAGCACATCTCAGGAGGCGTACGCAGGATCAATTATCTCTGTGTTGAAGCCAGGCGGATCTCCAGCTCCATCGAGCAGACCCTTCCAGCTTGCTCATGTGCCCGGCACGAGACACATTTTTTTTGTGCCGACACAAACATGCACAGTCAATATAGGTTGAACCTTCAAACTTGAACCTCATCTGAATGCACTTACCCTTGATCGCGCAGGCATGGACAGGGAAGTGGTGGAGCAGGCGACTCCTCCAACGGCCGTTTGTCATGGTCCATTCTAGCTGGCAAGAAAGGAACTCCGGATGCATGAGAGCAAGAACAAGGAAGTGGCAGAGCAGGTGACCCCGAGTGAATGCCTCCCTGCCATAATGCTCCAAGCATATTTATATCCGCTAAGGACACTCAGGGCACACGTGGGTTCATTCACATTTACAAACTGCTTGGAAAACTCCACAGAACAGGTGAAGCGATCGGAGGGAAGGCAGAACAACGGTTGCCCACATCACAGCGTTGAACCAAGTAAGTTGCGCACACCCCCATTCTTTCCATATCATTTCAATTTATGCGCCCGTGTTCCGCGGTGAATGACTGCTTATGAGTGGGTGCCATTATGTCACAACATGACTGGGGAGGCTAACCGACCCCCGAGATCGTGCGTAGAACGACTGTTGATGGTAGTTAACATTCATCATAAACTGTCAATATAACTTGCATAAATGACTAAATGGATCACCAACATAGACTTAGGGGTTTTTAATTGACAAATTTCATGAGTTTTGATGAATCTATGTTTTTTAGCAGGATTTAATCAGAAAACCCCCAAGGAGGGCCGATTCATTAAAGGAAATCATAGAATTCCACCGTGTAAACAATGTGGGAACACTCTAGAAGACTCCATGAAGCTCTCCACCGAAGCAGTGCCCAAGCCATTGACAAGTGGGGCTGACCGGCCTGTGGGGTCCACCAGGCAGCCTCTCGTTGCTATGTCAGTTCTCTACCGCCTTAAGGATTGCATCTCCGCCATTTATTCAAGTCGGTTTGATCCGAGGGCTTAGGATTGACACTCTGGCCTATATATACCTGCCTGCACCCCCCCACCAAGGCAATGGAATTTGATCCTAAGAGCCTGAGGGCCAGAAACTCTAATCCATATCTCCACCAGGATCAGAGCTAGCAATCAAGAGAAGATTACAATAGGATCTAGTCTTGTATTAGAGATAGAGAGATAGAGTGAGAGGGAAGAGTTTCAGAGGATTCCCAGCCTGTCGGTGCTTTCTCTATGGCTTGTACCCTGGCGGAATAAAGTTCTTCTTGAGCTTGCTTCTGAGATTTCTCTGGTAATCGACTTCTAATTCAAGTATGCATCTTGTTCATATTGATCTTCAGGTTTGAGACTCTCTTTAAGTACTTTAATCCTTGTAGCTCCTGGGTTAAAGTAGTATTCGTAGTGTAAGTGCGGTGCTTAGACTCGGTTACTCATGGATGTACCCTACTTTCTGGATCAGTGGTAGCTCACGAGGGTGACTCTTATAGCTTGTTGAATCCTTTGTAGTCCACCTCTCGTTAGTAGGCCAAGTAGGACCTTGTTACTATAGGGAACATACTCTATCTGTGTTTTCTCTAGTAATATCCTCATAATTGAACAATAGAAGACAAAGGTCACCGAAGTTAGAACTAGAAGACCTTTGTGATCTCCTCTATGCTCCTATTATCTAGCCTTGATTATGAAGTTGGGTTAAGTTAGATTTGGTTATTCTCACACACGTTTCCTCGAGTTCAATATAAAACTGGTACTCCTGGTGAAGTGCTACATTGATATAATATCTATGCGCTTGCGGATTATTCTGTGTGCATTAATTTATACCAACAAGCATTTCTGGCGCCATTGCCGGGGAAATGGTTGCTGAGTTAACTTAGAACCAAGCTTATCCTTGTATCATTATTCTTTATCTTTTACCTTTCTTTCTTTTTAACCGTGGATCTAGAATCCACCCTATCTACCAATATGTGGTGCACCTACGAGCGCATGCTACAAAGCCACAAGAATCCTCAAAGGCCCTATCCTAACACCTAGCTATGATTTGCGCGCCCACATTAATGAACATGGTTAGGATCAATCCTTTTCGGGCAAAGATGATGAAAACCCCTATTCGCATCTAAATGAGTTTGAGCAAACCTGTGCATGCTTACGCATTGTGGGCATGTCAGACGAAACCCTATGATGGAAGCTATTTTCTTTCTCTTTGATGGGAAAAGCTAAACGTTGGTACACGCTCAACATAGGGACTAGACAAGGAGATTGGGAAGTCTTGTGTTCTAACTTTTGCTTGCAATTCTTTCCCGTCTCTAGAGTAGTCAGTCTTCGTTCTAAGGTTCTATCTGTTAAACAAAAACAAAAAGAATCTATAAGCATGGCATGGGAATGTTTTAATGCTCTTATTAATACTAGTCCTGATCTTGCCATTCAAGACCCCATTCTTCTTCAACACTTCTATATGGGTCTTGATAGGAAAACCTCAAAGTGTCTTAATATGGCCTCAGGAGGTTCATTCTTGCATGTCTCCACAAATTTGGGGAGAAGTATTCTTACGAAAATCTTATAGAACACTCCTAAAGAAGTAGAAAAGAAGCCGTTAGAAGAGGAATCCCAGATAGCTGAACCAGAATCTATGCCTAACCCATCACCAACTTCAGCTATCCCAAATTCTGAACCACCGGAAAAGGAGGAAACTCCAATTACAGATTTCATGCTACCATACTATGAGGAGATCTTAGAAGCTTGGGAAATCATCATCCAATGAAGAACCTTTAGACCCTTCTGAGGATGCTTTCCTTAAAAAGACTACGAAAGAGCTAATATCTATTATAAGCAATGAATGGTTAGAAGAATCAGAGCTTTCCTCTGATGTGATTCACTTAGATTCACCTTCTATATCCATTCGTTGCTAAATTAATAAAGCTCCTTTCGATGCTCTTTATAATCCAGTTGTGGGTGTTAATATCATGTCTGCATCTTTTGCTTATGATTTATTAAAACACATGCCATTAACCCCAACAACAAAGTTATTGATAAGTCTTTTAGGACACATTCTCCTAAGTTTGGGAACTTTGTATGTCCTCCAAATCTAGGTAAAAGGAACCAAAGTTCATTTGAGCTTCAATGATGTAGACTAGGCCCGATCTTCCGAAAGGTATGATAGCGTCGATTGGTGGAGACTCGACGTTCATGATCTAGGCTTCGAACTAAGAATGATTCGGACCCCCACAACCATTACACCACTGCTCCGTTGGTTATCAACCACGCGAACGCGATTGACCTCGCCGAGAAGGCTTTTCTGCAAGCGAATCGAGAACACAAGCAAGAACGAGATAAACGCAATCTGAAATTGCAAATAAATATGAGGCTTATGATAACAAGAAGGAGTTCAAGTCTTTATTCAAAAGGACTAATCGCCACAGACGAACAAGATCAAGAACCGGGGCCCTGGTTTACAGCAAGCAGCCTTGGCGGCACAGTTGCAGCAAAACGATGTCTGTTTCACGAGGAAATCAAGAACTAAACAAAACTCAAACCCTAAGGAGAGTGATGGCTGCTATTTATAGAGTCTTGGGCGTCACCCCCCTGGACGCGCCCCCTAATGGGCCCAAACACTATACACGGTCCAACGGACCAAAAGATGGTGTCGCAGCACCCTGGCAGATTCTGGATGCTGACTTGTTTCGACGATTCCTGTTGATTCCGAAGGTCTTTTAACTTGATACCACTTGTATTGGCTTCCTTATCAAATTAGCTTTCCAACCATATGTGGATCGTCGAAAACAGAGTCAGGATGCGTCTTGGGTGACCAATTTAAGGCAGACTGGTCCTAGAACCCGAGATGGGCTCCAACTTCAGTTGTACTGGGCCTCCACCATGAAAAAGATGAATTGGACGCCCATGTTAGACCTCCTCCTCTCCTTGGCTTGTATGTGATGAAAAAGTGATGTACTCATCATCCTCCCTTTCTTGAATTGAAGTCGTCCTCAACTAAAGTAGATCGTCTCCTACATTGGATGACAGCAACGATGGCTCCAAAAGAAGACGTTCATCTTGGCACCCAATCCTTCGCAAAGGCGGCTGCCATGGTGGTTTCCCAGCTGGGAATTCATCCTCCTCCTGCAAAAGGTTAGTACCAACAAGAGGCATAGCACTAGATGCAGGACCAGGTGGACATATAGACGATGTACAAGTTAAAGCATAACAAGGTTCATCATGATCAGCAAGAACAGATTTAAGAGCAAATAAAACTTCTTTCATGTTACTTGATGGTTCAATTGTTGGTTTGCTAAAGTCTTTATCATGGTCTTTCTTTTTCTTTTCAGCAAGTTCCTTTTCATATTGCACAATTTCAGCAGGAGTTAAAGGAAGTAAAGCGATGGTCTTTCCCTTAAATATAAAAGTATATCTATTTTGTCTATCATGATGTAGAACATTATTATCATATTGCCAAGGGTGGCCTAACAAAAGTGAATAAGCTTGCATAGGCACGACATCAAAATCAGCATCATCATGATATGATCTGATAGAAAAATGCACATGAGCAGATTGTGTTACCTTTGCCTTACCACTATTGTTGAACCACTGAACATGGTATGAATATGGAAGAGCACATGTAGATAAACCAAGGGTCTTGACAAGCTCAGAACTTACCAAATTATTGCTGCTCCCTCCATCAGTTATAGCACGAACACGGAAATTATTGACAATGAGGAACATTTAAAACAAATTGTGGCATTGTAGCTTGTCTACTGGCTCAACTTGTGTACTCAAAACACGTTGAACAAGGCTTGATTGATAGTTTGCAGTGCATGTCACACTATCAATTACCTCATCAGGATCTTCAGCACTATCCGCAAATTTATCTGCATAAAGATCAGTTGCAAGTGCAAATTCATTCTCTTCGTCACTAGCACTAGCATACCCACCATCATTAGTAGCAATATATGCGCATTTGCTGGGGCATTCTTTAGCAATATGTCCCATGCCCTTGCAGCGGTGGCACACAACTTTAGAAGAGCTGCTAGAGGAAGGTGTAGCAGATCCACTAGAAGAAGGTGTGATAGGAGAACTCTTCTTTACAGGTGCTGGTGGTGTCTGCACATTAGAAAATTTGCTCATCTCGGTTGGACGTGAAGGAATGGATGGAGTCGCGAATGGAGTCGTGGATCGCCTAGGTTGTCGTCCATGTACTTCCCTTTCAGCTTTAATAGCATAATGATATAATTGGGAAAATCTAGTCCATTCTTTATAGTCAAGAACATCCTGTATTTCACGACACAAACCTCCAAAAAATCTAGAACACTTATCCATTTCATCCTCTTGTATGTTACTATGTGCTAGACCAATTAAAAGCTCCTGATAATATTCCTCAACAGTATTACTACCTTGATTTAAACGTTGCAGTTTTAATCATAGATCACGCTGATAGTATGGAGGAACAAATCTCGATTTCATTCATCGTTTAAGTACAGTCTAGGTTTGAGGTATTTGAGCATTAGCATTAGCATTATTGCAAATATCATTCCACCAGAAAAGAACAAAACTAGTAAACTCACTAGTAGCAAGTCTAACTCTATATTCTTCAGGTACTTGATTGGAGCTAAATTTTTATCTACATCCATCTCCCAATCTAAATATGCTTCAGGATCAGCAGAACCAGAAAAAGGAGGTATCTTAAACTTGGTTTTAGAGAAAGGATAATTATTACCTTGGTTGTTGCCTCCCATACCGCGTCGGTTAAAGTTCAACCGATTACGGTTAGGTGCATCCTCAGCACGTCGTTGAGCTTCGGCTTCAGCCTCCGCATCGCCATCGTCCTCCTCAGAGAGATCATCATTATCATCTTCAGGACGTGGTTTAGGATGTCGTTGTTCAACATCTTCAATCCTCTTGGCCAAATTGGTGATTTGTTGAAGGATCTCATTAAACTTGTCATCAAGAACGGCACGAAGCTCATTCTTAGAAACACAGTTATTGAAATATGTAGGTGCGTCCTTGTTTCCTTGGCCGCTGCCTCCGGCTTTTCCTAACATAGTTAGTAGAAAGGAAAAGACAACACAAATAGTATTATCCCTACCAACTACTTAGGTTGTGGACAAGAACAAAATAAGGCACTCAACTCTCAAGTGTCTTACCACGGTCTTACAAGTGTTCTTACCAAAGCAACAAGCGGTGCAATCGGTCGATGACTGTGATACCGTTGTAGCTTGAGTGTAACAATTGCAAGGTGAACCTGTACTTGGTTAGAAGGAAGTGGAGCTTGGACAGGCACAATATAGTAGCAAGGAATAGCAAAATTCGCAACTGAATAGCAAAGCTAAATAAGTATCCCAAGTACTTATCTTAGTTGCTGGTCTACTCACATTCCAAGTACCAGATGTATCAAGTGATGGGAACAACAAGAATATGATTAGGAACAAGGTAGAAATCAGCACACGCAAACACAGCTCAAATGGCGCTCTCTATATGCTCCTCTAGATATTGTTCTTCCTTTGCCCCTCTCTTTTTTCTATTTTTTGGGCTATCATTGTTTTTTTAGAAATTTCAACTTTTTCTTTTTATTTTTTTGATATTTTTTCTTCACTTAGGAGCACAAAAGAAGTAACCACAGAAAATATGAGCTTAAACAAGTGAAAGACGTGGCCTGTGGAATTTTTAGAAGACATGCTCAAAATCGACAAAAACCTTATGACCACGAAAAGAGGATCTTGTGACCACTTTTTGACCAAAATAAAAATCTTCGACCCCATTACTACGGGGGATGGACGGATCCAAAAAAATTTTCTAATTGATTTTGATATATGGAACGTCGAAATCTGAGTTCGTATGCGAAAACTAGACCAGTTTTACGAACGCACTCCGAATTAGAGGACAAAACGGGAATAATGCGCCCAAAATTGGTCATGGCAGCAATGATTTGATGGAAACAGTGAAGACAAGTATAGGAAATTAGATGGCATGGACTAGGGTTTGATGGATACAAAGGAAATTCAACAAGACTGGGAAATGTTCACGGATTATGATGAAAAACAAAGGGAAAAACACAAACTAGACTAAAAAATAATATAAAACCAGCAATCAGAACTTAACCTAGGGCACAAACTCAACAACATGAAACAGAGACGAAATTGCATAGCACAATGAGGCTATAGGACAGGGAATATGTGACGATGTATTTTTTGGCTTTTTGTGGACTATAGGTAATGCAAAAATAGTAACAATCTAAAGGGAAAAACAAAGTTATACCTAACGGGCAACAAGGCCTCTGATACCACTTGATGTAGACTAGGCCCGATCTTTCGAAAGGTATGATAGCGTCGATTGGTGAAGACTTGATGTTCACGATCTAGGCTTCAAACCAAGACTGATTTAGACCCCCGCAACCGTTACACCACTGCTCCGTTGGTTATCAACCACGCGAACGTGATTGACCTCGCCGAGAAGGCTTTCCTACGAGCGAATCGAGAACACAAGCAAGAACAAGATAAACGCAATCTAAAATTACAAATAAATATGAGGCTTATGATAACAAGAGGAGTTCAAGTTTTTATTCAAAAGGACTAATCGCCACAGACGAACAAGATCAAGAACTGGGGCCCTGGTTCACAGCAAGCAGCCTTGGCGGCACAGTTGCAGCAAAACAATGTCTGTTTCACGAGAAAATCAAGAACTAAACAAAACTCAAACCCTAAGGAGAGCGATGGCTGCTATTTATAGAGTCTTGGGCGTCACCCCCCTGGACACGCCCCCTAATGGGCCCAAACACAATACACGGTCCAACGGACCAAAAGATGGTGTCGCAGCACCCTGGCAGATTCTGGACGCTGAATTGTTTCGACAATTCCCATTGATGCCGAAGGTCTTTTGACATGAGACCACTTGGATTGGCTTCCTTATCAAATTATCTTTCCAGCCATATGTGGATCGTCGAAAACGGAGTCCGGATGTGTCCTGGGTGACTAGTTTAAGGCAAACTGGTCCTAGAACCCGAGATGGGCTCCAACTTCAGTTGGACTTGGCCTCCACCATGAAAAAGATGAATTGGATGCCCATGTTGGACCTCCTCCTCTCCTTGGCTTGTATGTGATGAAGAAGTGATGTCCTCATCATTCTATATCTATGATATCATAGAGTTCGACCTGTTGATAGGACAACTAATTGAAAGACTTATCCAAGAAGGACAAACGGGGAAGTAGAATATAAGACTTGGGAAAAACTTTAAACTTCTATACCCATTACTCATTCTCTAAATGCTGAGGCTGATCCAAATCCCAAGCAAGACCCAATGGAAGAGGTTGAGGTTGCATCTCTTGATAAATTGATTGAACCCAACCTTGAAGATGATGCCCAGTTCTTCATCGAGGAGGAAGAAGAAAATCCTACAGAGTCTGAACCTCTAGATGAATTGCTAGAACTACCTAAGCCCACCATTGAGCTTAAACCCCTACCTTCTGGTCTTAGATATGCTTTTCTCAATAATGATCAGGATTCTCCTATGATTATAAGTGATAAACTCTCTCAGGAAGAAACCCTATGCTTGATAACTGTCCTAGAAAAGCATTGCTCTACTTTTGGCTACTCGCTCCAAGACCTTAAGGGAATTAGCCCTGCTGTTTGCACCCATCACATTCCTACAGATCCTAACTCTATACCTTCTAGGGAGCCAGAGCGTAGGCTTAATAATGCGATGAGAGAGGTTGTTAAGAAAGAGGTTTTGAAACTCACACCAGATCATCTATCCCGTACCGCATAGTGAGTGGGTTAGCCCTGTTCAAGATGTGCCTGAAAAGGGAGGCATGACTGTTGTTAAAAATGAAAAGAATGAATTAATCCCCCAAAGAACCATTACTAGATGGCTGATGTGCATAGATTATCGAAAACTTAACAAAGCAACCAAGAAAGATCACTTTCTGTTGCCCTTCATTGATGAAATGTTGGAGTGACTGGCGAATCACTCTTTCTTCTGTTTCCTTGATGGGTATTCAGGTTATCACCAGATTCTAATTCATCCAGATGACCAAAGCAAAACCACCTTTACATGTCCATATGAAACTTATGCTTACCGTAGGATGTCTTTTGGGCTATGTAATGCTCCAGCTTCTTTCCAAAGATGCATGACGTCTATATTTTCTGATATGATTGAAGAAATCATAGAAGTTTTCATGAATGATTTTTCTGTTTATGGAAAAACTTTTGATGATTGTCTTGAAAATTTAGACAAAGTTTTGCAAAGATGTGAAGAAAAGCACTTAGTCCTTAATTGGGAGAATATCATTTCATGGTAAGAGAAGGCAGAGTGCTTGGACATTTAGTGTCTGAAAGAGGGATTGAGGTAGACAGAGCTAAAATTAAAGTAATTGAACAGTTACCTCCTCCCATAAATATCAGAGGGATCCATAGTTTTCTTGGCCATGCGGGGTTTTACCGTCGCTTCATAAAACATTTTTCACATATTGCTAGACCACTTTCAAATCTTTTGGCTAAGGATGTTCCCTTTGAATTTGATGATGCATGCTTGAAATCTTTTTAATTTTCTTAAGAAAGTACTCATCTCTGCACTAATCATTCAACCCCCTGATTGGTCGCTACCTTTTGAAATTATGTGTGATGCTAGTGATTATGCTGTGGGGGTAGTTTTGAGGCAAACTAAAGATAAAAAGCATCATGCAATTGCATATGCTAGCAAAACTCTGACAGGACCTCAACTTAATTATGCAACAACTGAAAAAGAATTCCTAGCTATTGTTTTTGCTATTGATAAGTTTAGATCTTACTTAGTAGGAGCTAAGGTGATTGTTTATACTGATCATGCTGCTTTAAAATACCTGCTCACTAAGAAAGATGCTAAACCTAGACTTATAAGGTGGATTTTGTTACTCCAAGAATTTGATTTAGAAGTAAAAGATAAAAAGGGAGTAGAAAATTCTGTTGCTGATCACTTGTCCATAATGCAGTTTAAGAATTCGCAGGAACTACCCATCAATGATTCGCTGCGGGACAACATGCTCTTCAAAGTCACGAGATCGGGCCCCTAGTACGCAAATATTGTTAATTTTATGGTTGCAGGTTATGTAACACCAAGGGAGAACAAAAGGAAGCTCATCTATGAAAGTCGCCTCAACATATGGGATGAACCATAACTCTTTAGAGTCTACTCTGATGGCCTACTCAGAAGGTGTGTACCGGTAGAAGAAGGCATTAAGATTATAGAACGATACCACTCATCACCATATGGAGGACATTATGGTGCATTTCGTACTCATTCGAAGATCTGGCAAAGTGGATTCTTCTGGCCAACCATGTATTTAGATACAAAGGACTTCATCTGGAGGTGTGGAGCGTGTCAGAGGTACGGGAATATCAATTTAAGAGATGCCATGCCACTCACCAACAACCTCCAGATCGAGCTTTTCAATGTCTGGGGTATTGACTACATGGGACCATTTTCAAAGTCAAAGAACTATGAATACATCTTGGTGGCAGTTGACTATGTCTCCAAGTGGGTTGAAGCCATACCATGCAGAGCTGCTGATGCTAAGAACTCCAAAAAGATATTTGAAGAGACAATATTTCCAAGATTTGGAGTTCCAAGGATGGTGATTAGTGATGGAGGAACTCACTTCACTGACAAGAACTTTCACAACTACTTGCTAAAACATGGAATCCATCATAACATCACTACTCCATACCACCCTCAGACAAGTGGCCAAGCAGAAACATCAAATAAACAAATCGAGAACATTCTACAAAAGACGGTCAATGAGATAGGGACTGCATGGAAGGATAGACTACCTGATGCACTATGGGCTTACATAATGGCCTATAAAACACCACTTGGGATGTCACCATATCAACTCATCTATGGAAAGACTTATCATGTACCTATTGAGCTAGAATTCAAGGCTCACTGGGCCATCAAGCGATGGAACATGGACTTTAAAGCCGCATGAACCAAGAGGAAGATGTAACTCTCTGAGCTTGATGAATGGCGTGAAAAAAGCATATCATAACACCAAGATATACAAGGAGGGAACAAAGAGATGGCATGACAAGAGGATCAAGAAGAAGGAGTTTGCCCCAGGAGATAACGTATTACTTTTTAATTCTAGGGTCAAATTATTCGGGCACAAAAACTTTGGAGCAAATGGGAAGGACCATTCAAGGTGATAAGCACCTCGTCGCATGGAGCGGTAACACTTCAAAATGATGAAGGTACATTATTCAAGGTAAATGGCCACCGTCTCAAGATCTTTTTAGAACCTGAAAAACCACCTAAGGATTTGGATGAGGTAGACTTTCTAATTTTACCATATATTTACACCACTACCATCCTCTTTATGTTTCGTAACGCATAAATATACTTTTTTAGATCAGATAGGGATTAGAAACCACCATGAGAAAAACCCTACAAGAAGATGACATGTGGGCTGGCTAGCCCACCTGTCAGTCCCCTCATGCCCGATCAATTCTCTCGTGTCTTCTAGATCCTTCCCCTCCACAATCCCATAGTTTTTCGACGCATTTGGTTTTTTCCTTATTACAAGACCTCTAATGGATAGATCTTGACCCCTACTACTAGTTGTTCCCCCCTATATAAATGAGCCCCTGCCTGCTTCCATAGCCATCCCATCAAAGCCTACTTTCTCCAACAGCAGCAAAGCTCTCCTCCTCCCTAGTTCCAATGGCTGGAAAAGAGATCGCCCCCTTCGGTTTGGATCTAAACTAGAAGCCCAACGCTATGGCGCTAATCGTCGTCCTGCCGCAAGAGATAGCTCCCATTCATCCCAACCAATCCTACTATGCCCAAGCTATCCGTCGTCCAGTGATCTCTCCACCACCACCGCGTTCACTTCTTGAAGACAAGCCACATCCGCAGAAGCCTCAGCTAGATGCCCAAAAGTTGATCAAGGTGACAAAAGAGATCAACCTCCTACCTCTGAAGGGACACGAGGTGCTGACTGGAGTGAAGACCAATAAGTTTGGAGATGTTACATGCACAAAGTATGCATTGGTCACCCCTCGTACAATCATCAATGGAGTCCGGGCTCTACCGGAGCAGATCAAGTTTTTCCCCCTAAGAAGAGGAAGGCGCCACTAACTATTCCAAAAAATGATGAGAAGCGTCCATGGATGATTATTGCACTCTTGGAGAAAAAGATTGAAGATCTCTCAGATGTTGTATATACTTTAGAATAGAAAATTGACGAAGAACACGTTTATCACAAGAGCCTGCAACAAGATTTAAACGCTTTGAATCATTTTATTGCCAAGACTAGGAAGTAAAAGAGAGATAGTTTTTGATAAGGCACGAGTGGTTAGGTCAAGTGTTTAAAGATAGTATGTTTAGGTTACTCGCTTAGCTCAGATTGTTAGAGTGGTTGAAGTTTGTGTTTAGGTTGGTTTGTGTAATAAAGTGCCTTATGATATTAATGGAGTCTTATTATTATTATATGCTCTCTATTTCTTTTGGATATGAGTTTTGTCTCCACATGTTGTGCATAAAGGTATATAGGAAAACAAATATGGGGGAGACACACCGCAACAACAAGATGGAATTTAATCGTGAAAATTACGAAGTTCAGGAAGTAATGGACCAAGGACCATGTGTAATGAAGCCGGCCTCGAGTAGCTCCTGCAGTAGGCCACTCAGCCTCCTCTTTGGTCTAGCCAGCCCATCATGGTGCCACCTCGCCCCGAGCTTTATCCTCAGTCAGGTTTGAGCCCAATATGTTCCATTTTCACATGTTTCCCTTTCCGTTTCGAACCGAATTGAAAATCCTTTGATAAACAACTTTAAAACATGAGGAAAGATTATTTCAGTCATGACTAAAGGATAGACTCACAAAATACTTTTCCTAGAAGTCTTGCCATTGTTGGGAACTTATTATTAGGGACCCCCATGCTACTTAAGTTGTTGTGTAATGAGATATAGTAGAATAATGAGAACTTGATTCTTGATGTCTCGTTAATTGGAGAATTTTATTTCAAAAGTAAAAAGAATAGCTACACCTCTCCTTTATGGTAAGCAATGTCCCACCAGAGCCAAACATGATATGATAGACTAGGAAACCTTCTACCTATACTACTTGTCATTGTGTTGAGTTTGGTCAAACCTTGTGACCCTTGTTGAGAAACTTATCATGCTTTCAAGATCAAGATCACATACACTTCACATATATCTGCTGCTCCTACACTAGGGGTACACAAAAACATGTTTTCATCCACCCAAAAATGTTCTACTCCTGCATTGGGAATAGACACAAAAAATATGTTTGTTAGGATAAAAGCTCCAAGTTCTTGTAAATGTCTCTCTTGAAAAGTTTCAATTGCAGAAAAAGAGGCATGGGCTATGCAAAAAAATTTCATAAAAGAGAAGAAAAGAAAAGGTATTGGAAAAAAGGGACACGTGTTCGAGATATCTAAAACAATGGGTACTCAGATGCCCGCCTAAAAAAAGAAAGAGAGATGAATAAGATAGCCCATGTTTTCTTGCAAAGTATTTTCAAAATTTCAAACAAGAGAGATATGTTGCAAGGAGCATAGAAGAAATAGGTTAGCCATCATATACATATCCACACACATGCACATCTTGATCTAAGAGTATGACATTTCTCTCCTTGGATCCTTGTTTTGACTTTACAATATATGCAATGCAAGTATGTTCTCATATTTATCCCTACCTGAGCTCCACATAAGCTTTTAGAAGTAGGCAAAAAGAAGGTAAAGTCAGTAATGCCTTGGTGAGGATCCAAAAATACTACATATTGAGTGATTCAAGAGTACTACAAATGGAGAAGGTAAGCTATGCTTTGTTTTCAAAAATCTCAAAATGTTTCTCCAATTGACTTGACTAAAGGAAGATGGTGATTTGTTTCAAGCTGTTCAATTCTTCAACCGCCCAAAGTTTTATGGTAGACACTTTGAATCATGTAGTGCATGTATAGCTAGGAATGGTTTTATGTTGATGTCTTGTCCTAAGGTTATGTCTTGAGTAATCCATCCTTTTATCGAGGACGAGTAAAAGCCTAAGTGTTGGGGAGTTTGTTGACGGTAGTTAACATTCATCATAAACCATCAATATAACTTGCATAAATGACTAAAATAGATCACCAACATAGACTTAGGGGTTTTAACTGACAAATTCCATGAGTTTTGGTGAATCTATGTTTTCAGCAGGATTTAATCAGAAAACCACCAAGGAGGGCCTATTCATTAAAGGAAATCACGGAATTCCACAGCGTAAACATTATGGGAAGACTCTAGAAGACTCTAGGAAGCTCTCCATCAAAGCGGAGCCCGAGCCACTGACAAGTGGGGCCGGCTGGCCCCACCTACAGCCCCCCGTTGCTATGCTAGTTCTCCACCACCTTAAGGATTGCATCTCCACCATTTATTCAAGTTGGTTTCATCCGAGGGCTCAGGATTGATGCTCTAGCCTATATACCAACCTTCACCCCCCCCTCTAGGGTATTGGCATTTGATCCTGAGAGCCTAAGGGCCAGAAACCCTAATCCATATCTCCACCAGGATTAGAGCTAGCAATCAAGAGAAGATTACAATAGGATCTAGTCTTGTATTAGAGATAGAGAGATAGAGTGAGAGGGAAGAGTTTCAGAGGAGTCCTGGCCTATCGGTGCTCTCTCTACGGCTTATACCCTGGCGAAATCAAGTTCTTCTTGAGCTTGCTTCTAAGATTTCTCTCATAATCAACTTCTAATTCAAGTAAGCATCTTGTTTATATTGTTCTTCAGGTTTGCGACTCTCTTTGAGTACTTTAATCCTTGCAGCTCCTGGGTTAAAGTAGTATTCGTAGTGTAAGCGTGGTGCTTAGACTCGGTTACTCATGAATGTACCCTACTTTTCAGATCGGTGGTAGCTCACGAGGGTGACTCTTATAGCGTTGTTGAATCCTTTGTAGTCCACCTCCCGTTAGTAGACCTAGCAGGACCTTGTTACTATAGGGAACATACTTTGTCTGTGTTTTCTCTAGTATTATTCCTAGAATTGAACAATAGAAGACAAATCTCACTGAAGTTAGAACTAGAAGACCTCTGTGATCTCCTCTATGCTCCTATTATCTAGCCTTGATAGTGAAGTTGGGTTAAGTTAGATTTGATTATTCTCACACACGTTTCCTTGAGTTTGATATAAAACTAGGTACTCCCGATGAAGTGCTACATCGGTATAATATCCATGCGCTTGCGAATTATTCTGTGTGCATTAATTTATACTAACAATGACCCACCACGACCATGACCCCCCATCGTGCTTAGGAAACCCATTCTTGGGCCAGTCCTTAGAAGAGCTTGAGGCCACAAAAGGGATAGTGGCAGGGAGGAGATGGGCCCCTATGGTTCTAATCGGTGGTGTGGAGCCACATGACCATGTCTCCCTATGTCTGAGTCATCGGCTTCAAAGTCGACCGGGTTGACCCCCTCTAGGGGAGGCATCTTGCCATCTGGCCACTGCGGAGGCGGTTGGGGACCAACGAGCTTGACGGCCGATGATTTATGGGATGTCTCTCGATGAGGCACAACTAAACTCCATGTCGATTGGGGAGGATATTGGGTCGCGTTCGGATTACCCATCGACCTCGACGAGGCGTACCACTCCGACCGCATGGTTACGGTGAACATGCCTCTCCCCACATGGGGCAAAACCAAACATGCCTATAACAGGGCATCATGACCTCTTGAGGTGAGCAGAGACACCAAAAAAAATAGGAGTTGGGTCCCCCAACCCTATAAGGGCATCGAGGCCAAGCCACGACCGAAACTCCTCCTGGCATCTCCAGGTCTAATGACCTAGGGCTAGCTTCGAAGGCTCACAAACCGTTAGAGGTCCATGACCTCTCCGGGAGAGATCGACGAAGCAAACAACCAGGGTAACACAGCAGAGTCTTCCTCGTGAAGTGAGGTGGGGCCCAAAGCATGATCATGGCTCGGTCACATGGAAAAAATAAAAGGTCCAAGACCCATGAGCCAACGCATGATCACAGAAAACCTCGTGAGCGCACTAAAAGAGGTTGAGGATACATTTCCTCACATCAAGCCAAGAGCCGTGACCCCAATCCCATTACCCGAGGGCTCACGATAGGCACAAAAAGAAATCCAAGCATACAAAAAAGAGCATTCTTTTTACTTAAATCCCTGAAAGTACAAGAGCGGTTGAGCCACTTGAAAAGGTACTGAGCCATGGCGCTGCCACCTAGGTGGTGTCATCGGGGCCCTAGAGGCGCCTGCTACAAGTGCGGAAGGAAGAAGATGAGAAATCGCTTTGCTTCCCTTGTCGTAGCACTACAACCTCTAGGGTAGAAAGATGTGGGGAGGAAAAGATGGGGGCAGGACCAAGCCCGTAGGCCACCACCATCATGCTTTGAAAGGCATGATGGAGACACCAAGGGATGGCAACGCCTTCCCTGAACCTTAGGGAGCCCCTAAGGGTCGCATGCAGGCTCTGGGAGCAGTTGGTTGTAGTCCTTGGTGCTCATCTTTCAGCGAGGGCCTATGGCTAGCCTGAACACCACCTCAATCCTACCCCTCTCATAAGTTCCCTTCTAGCACCAGTGGTTGAAGGGGCGATACTAGCTCTGGCCACCACAAATGACCCCTAGAGGGAAATATGATGGGAGCCACATGGCCCTCTTCAAACTTCTCTCTCCCATTCCCTCGCTCTCTCTCAGTAGGAAAAGTAGAGAGCGATTTATAGTTACACCCATGAGTGCCTCAAATGGTAGAAGGGTCTCCATTTATAGGCCAGGGACGGACTAAGCAGCCTAAAGCCCCCACGTCACGTAGTTAACCATGGGAGGCCACAGCCAATGTCAGATGCCCACATGAGGTCGAAGAAATTGAGATCTTCTCAAAGGCAGGGCCGGTACATTGTCGATGAGACCACTCAAACCCGCCTGGGTCACAAACCCTACATAGCACATTGACATGGTAGGGCTCAGCGGTTAGGTACCATACCATTAGGGCATCCTAATAGGGCCGAGCACAACAACCACCTACCACATTGAATGCACCAACCCGCAAGGGGTCAAGCGATGAAGCTCGAATAGGCCACGACTACAAACCAGCACCCGGCACGCACGCATCACAACGCTTTCATGATTACTTCACAATTAGGAAAATGCTCAGGGGCTGCTGTCGAGGTCATAACCCCAGGGTGTCTTCAGGCACCAATTAGTTTGTAGGCCAAGCGGCCCATGTCACATCCATTGGCGAAAGCCCGAGCGATCGAGGCCCAGCCGAGCCAAGCGAACCAGGCTAGACACCTAGGCTAGGGTTAGCCACGACCCCTTCCTTCTGTCTTAGCTACATAATGAAAAGAAGACTCATGACCTCATCATCGTCCCGACCCCCGGGAGGAACAGGGAGAGGTCACACCTAGCCAAACTTGCCCACTCTAACAAGAGTAGGCATGCCACATTGACCCTACAAGGACTGAGGGGACAGCGGTCACCTCGGTCTGGTCAAACGCCACCCCTACGCCACACGGCACGGACAAGACAACACCGCCCAAGGTGGTAATGGCCGGTACAGAGCCCACCGTCTAAATATGGCCCGATAAGATGCCTGTACGATTCTACCCACTATGGGATGGGATCCACGATGAGGGCCTTGACTTAGAAGCCATCCAACCCGATGAGAGCCATGACCCTAGCAGTCAGGACCGTGGCCCTTAGCTCCTCAAGCCCACAGGGCAAACGATGACTCGGGGCGGCTACCAACTCCTGTACGACGCCCTTGGAAACCAGGAGGCGATGACGAAGACCACGGTGGAGACCACGTCGCATAGGATGGCTAGCAAACAACCACCATGCCTACAGTGCCACCATAGCCAGCACCGTAGCACCGCGTCACACCAAGCCATGATGTGGCCACAAGACCATGACGACAACCATGCCTAAACATGCTCCACAAGGTGGTGTAGCTTGCAAGCCAAGTGTCGCACCCAATTTTGCATAGCAAAACCAAGTACTCATATATGTGCACCCAGGATGTCCAAACACACACATATATCACAAATTGCAATAGTATCAAAGTAAAGTACTTATTACATCGCAAATCTCATCATAAAGTTAATACAAAGTTTGCTCAATGGCAATATTATTACAATCATAGCGGAATAACTAGCCCAAACTGCCATAGGGACTCCAACTGGTGAACGTCTCCCTAGTAGTCCTGGACATCCTCTGGGAACTCTTCATATCCATTATCTGTTACCCATCCGGGATTTTCATTGGATGTAAAGCAAGTGTAAGCTCACCATGCTTAGCAAGTATATCAAAGGGATCTATGAGGCTCAAAAGGCTTGACACTATTTGACTGTGGTTCGCAATTTTAGTTGATCAAATTTTAGCATCCTGAATCACTACTTTAATGAATAGTCCCAATTCCCAAGTGATATTAAAGTATAGTCATGTTTATCTCAATTCCCAACCATCCACCACCCACAGTAACCACTAATCTTGAAGGATCCAGATCGCTCGTATCTGTGAGCATGGCTGTTATAACAGGTTAAATATTTCTATAGAAATTGTACATATTTACCCACTGAGCCATGATTCCCAATGCTGAGGTTCGTGAGGCCCACTACACCTCTTCCCAGGAAGTGTGGCAGGGTTTCACTATGAAACCCTTAGCTAGTCGCACTAACAAGTCATAGCTATTAAGGAGTGGCACATGTGGGCATCATAGCACGGGGTTGTATGGAACGTCCTGGGTTGCCGCTTCATGATTAAGTCCTTATGGAGAGGCACTAGAGTACTCAACTCTGTACTCTAGCCCCCTATCTGTTACTACAAAGCTTCATTTTATCACATTGCATATAGCCTTTAGTCATGTTTAACAATTATTTTATGTTAAGCGCTGCAGCATCTATCCAAAATGCCTACCCAAAAACCCCAGGTATCAAGGATATGTGGTACAAATAATCATCTAGGTAAAGCCCTTAAAGGCATTTCAAATTAAACACATGCATGAATATGAATGGTAATAGTTCATAGGTAACAAGGGGCCTTTGATACACTTGCCTTCCTCAAAGTTGTCCTAGAAATACTGCTGATCCTGCTGTGGGTCCTCTATCACCTCAAATGGCTCACCCTCTAATCATGTTCCAATCACCAATCAAGCATCATTTCAATCATTACATGCATACAAGATAGACTTCTATTAGAATAGTACACCAAATAGTAAAAACATAAGTTGAAAAGCTTATAAATCTATTCTACGTCTTGCTACAAACATGTGAGCGAAAGAATCACTCAAATCGAACTTAAAACGCGAAAGTTATGCATGAAATAAGATGTAATGGCATTTCTATAAATAAACTGAACCTATTTTTGAATTAAAACAATTTAAAATATGAATATTCATGGTTATAGGACTATGGGTACTAATTCTGAAAAATAGGGGCCTAAACGAATAAAAATGGGACTGATATGCAATTACTTTGAATTAAAATGGATTGTGGGTTGAATCTACAAAAATAGAAGGGTTTTTCTGCAAAACTGTACGTGGCTTGACTGCGGGTTTGACCGCGGCGCTGACTGGATGACATGTGGCACTCTAGGGTTGGATCAGTGCACCACATGGCTCAGTGGATGCGCTGACGTGGCACTATGGATGGGTCTACGGGTCCATGGTGGACCGGTTATGATCTGAACCGGTACGGTTAGAACTCGACCATCCAGTCAACATCCGACGGCTCCTATTGACTTCTGTGGCTGTACAGTAACGCCAGCGAGCACACCATGGCCGCCGACGAGGCTACCACGATAGTGAACCCCGGTACAGTGGTTCCGGCCATCTCGAGACAAAACAAAAGCACCTACATGACCTATGGAACCTCGCAAACTCATTAAGATGCAAATCATGGGTGGAAACACACTGGTGAGCTAGTTCTATGGCGGCGCCATGGCTGGCGTCAACTGGAGGTCGCTGGTACAGCGTTCTAGAGCATAAGACGGCGAACAGATGACATGGGAAGGATGGGGATCTCACCGCGAGTTGATGGGAATGGTCTGTGGTGTCCGAGACAGGCTCCAGAGGCGGGTCGTCGACGGCGGTGGCAGCTAGAGAAGGAACAACGGCGCGGTGAGGGAAAATTCTGGCAATGGTGACTCAAAACGCAAAATCAACGTTACCTACAGCTGAGGGAGAACTTGGCGGAGCTCGGGGGGGTCGGCGGCGTCGAGGTCCGAGGCGTAGGTGAGGGTGGATTGCGGCGGCGGTGACTGGTGAGCGTGAGCAGGGGATGGGAGAAGAAAGGCGTGCAGCTCGGAGCTTTATAGGCGTGGCAATGCATGTTAGAAGGAAAGGGAGCAGGGAGATCGGGCAGGATTGGCCGCCTGCCATATGTTGGCGACGGCGGTGGCTTTCCATGTCGGGCAGCGCCATCAGCGGCTATGGAGAAAGGAAAGCGCTGGGGGAAGAAGAAAGGAAAGAAGGGGCGCAACGCTAACGGGTGGGCCTACGTCGCAGCAAGGAAGAAAATGGCTTGCGGGTGGCTGGCTGGCGGGGCCAGCGCATAGTGAGAGGGAGAGAGCGGACGGGTAGTGCATGCGGGTGATGAAGGCCGAGCGGAGTAGGCCGAGCTAGGCTACGCGGTGCGGTTGCGGTACGCGTGTGGGAGAAAAAGGGAGGCGCGTGGAGCGGGCCAGTGCAGGCAGGCCGTGTGGGAGGAGAAGAGAAGGGAGGAAGGGGAGGCACGGCTAGGTCACCAGTGGGCCAGTGCGGGAAGGGGAAGAAAAAGAAAGGTCGGGCTGATTCGGTTGGGCTGAAAATGGAAGAAAGATATTTTTTAAAACAAAACCTTCTCCAAATCTATTTTTCATTTCTAAGCCATATTCAAATGGAATTTGAATTCAACTTCAAATCATCTAGCCCTACACTCAACCAAAAATTATATGCTTCGGCATGAACGCAACAAACATGTTTCTAAACCTTATAGATACTTTTATTAACCCATGTTTATTATTTGGCCTAATACCTAGAAAAATTAATAAATGCTAAGAACTAATTGCTAATTTGTAGTAAAAATTTTTTGGGTGCTACAAACCTACCCCCCTTAAGATGAATCTCGTCCTCGAGATTTGGATGGTTCAAAGAGATTGGGATAGTTAGTTCTCAGATCTTCCTCTCTTTCCCAAGTTGCCTCATCCACAGAGTGTCTGTTCCACTGAACCTCGCACATTCTTATTATCTTGCTCCTTGTGATTCTCTCCACTGTTTCCAAGATTCTCATTGGATATTCTTTGTATGATAGATCCCCTTGGATATCTAGTTCTTCCAAAGGTAGTTGTTCCTCAGGTACTCTCAAACATTTCTTAAGTTGCGACACATGGAAGACATCATGAACACCTGAGAGCTGCTCTGGTAATTCTAGCTGGTAAGCAACTTCTCATCTCCAGTTGATGATCTTGAATGGTCCCACATACCTAGGTGGCAACTTTCCCTTGGTATGAAATCTCTTAACTCCTTTCATAGGTGATACTTTGAGATAAACAAAGTCACCGATTTCAAACACCAAATCTCTTCTTCTCGTGTCCGTATAGCTTTTCTGCCAAGACTGTGCAACCTTCAAGTTTTGCCTTATTGTTTGTACTTGTTTTTCTGCCAGTTGCAAAACATCTGGTCCAAAGACTTGACTTTCCCCCGTTTAATTCCAAAATAATGGGGTTCTGCACTTTCTACCATACAATGCCTCAAACGGTGCCATCTTAAGACTCTTTTGGTAGCTATTATTATAGGAGAATTCAACATAGGGCAAACTCTTATCCCAACTTGTCCCATACTACAGAGCACAAGCTCTTAGCATACCCTCTAAGATCTAATTAGTCCTCTTGGTCTACCCATCTGTCTGAGGATGGTAAGCTGAGCTAAAGTTCAACTTCGTATCCATGGACTCATGCAATTTCTGTCAAAAATGTGATGTGAACTGTGTACCCCTATCTGAAACAATCTTCTTTGGTACTACATGTAAACATACAATCCTTTCCATGTATAACTCTGCCAACTTTGCACCCGAATAAGTTATCTTGACCAGAATGAAATGTGCCACTTTTGTCAGACGGTCTACAATTACCCAGATAGAGTCAAATCCTCTCTGTGTCCAGGGTAATCCAACTATAAAGTCAATTCCAACTTCTTCCCATTTCCACTCGGGTATCTTCATAGGCTGTAGCAAACCTGTTGGCCTCTGATGTTCCGCCTTTACTCTTTGGCACGTATCACATATGGCCACATGTTCAGCTACATCTCTCTTTAGTCCATACCACCAATATCTCTCTTTAAGATCAAGATACATTTTAGTACTCCATGGGTGTATGGAATAGGCTGAGTCATGAGCTTCCCTCAAGATAGACTCCCTAATAGATTTCACTTCTGGCACACAAATTCTTTTGCCAAACCATATTGTCCCTTGATCATCCATGTGGAATCCTAGGGCTTTACCAATCACTATACATTCCACAATATCCTTGATCCTCTCATCATTCAGTTGTCCCTTACGAATCTCTTATTCTAGAGTAGGTTCTACCTCTGACTCCATGGTGTTAGCCATAATACCTAAATTTAGGTATTTGAACTCCTCACACAACTCTTTAGGTAGCTAAGTTGTATAGGCCATGTTCACATAACTCCTCCTACTCAAGGCGTCTGCTACAACATCAGCCTTTCCCGAATGATAGTGTATATCCAAATCATAATCCTTGATTAACTCTAGCCATCTGCGCTACCTCAGATTTAGATTTGACTATGTGAATATGTACTTCAAACTCTTATGGTCCATATAAATCTCACACTTATGACCAATCAGGTAATGCCTCTAGATCTTGAGAGCATATACCATGGCTGCTAACTCCAGATCATGAGTCGGATAATTTAACTCATGTTTTCTCAGCTGTCTAGATGCATAGGCAATAACTCTACCTTCTTGCATAAGAACGCCGCCTAGACCTTGCCGTGAGGCATCACAATAGATGGAGAAGCTTTTGGTGAGATTAGGTAAGATGAGCACTGGGGCAGAAGTCAGTCTCTTCTTCAACTCCTCAAAACTATCCTGACATTGCTTAGTCCATACAAATTTGGCATTCTTCTCTAACAAAGCAGTCATGGGCTTTGCTAACTTAGAAAATCCCTCGATGAATCTACTATAGTACCCAGCCATACCCAGAAAACTCTGAATCTCACTAACATCCTTAGGTGGCTTCCAACTCAACACATCTCTAACCTTCTTGGGATCTATTGCTACTCCTCCATTAGAGATTATGTGACCAAGGAAAGATACTTCTTTTAGCTAGAACTCACATTTGCTAAACTTAGCATAAAATTGATGTTCTCTAAGCTTCTGCAACACCAACCTCAAATGTTCTTCATGTTCTTCTTCATTCTTAGAGTACGCTAATATGTCATCAATGAACACAACGACAAACTTGTTAAGGTACTCCATGAACACTTTGTTCATTAGATACATGAAGTAAGCAGGTGCATTTGTCAGACCAAAGGACATGACTGTGAACTCATACAGTCCATATCAGGTCACAAAAGCAGTCTTGGGGATGTCAGTATGCCTTATTCTCAACTGATGGTATCCAGATTGAAGGTCGATCTTGGAAAACACACAAGCCCCTTTCAACTAGTCAAATAGGTCATCGATTCTAGGCAGTGGGTACTTGTTCTTAATTGTAACCTCATTAAGTGATCTGTAATATATGCACATTCTCTGTGTACCATCTTTCTTCTCTACAAATAGTACTGGTGCACCCCAGGGTGAAGAACTAGGTTGAATATAACCCTTATCTAACAATTCCCTTAATTGTTTCTTAAGTTCTGCTAATTCATTCACTCCCATTCTATAGGGTCTCTTAGCTATGGGTGCAGTTCTAGGTAAAAGTTCAATTATAAACTCGATGTCTCATTCAGGTGGCATACCTAGCAATTCCTCAGGGAAGACATCTGGGTACTCGTTTACTATCCTTATATCTTCTAAGGTTGTGCCCTCCAACTGATTAACCCGGTAGATCTCTGCAGCTGACTGTGTTGCCACATACTCAACTTCCTCTCCGGATGGAGTGGTAAGATTCACGGAGCTATTGCCACAATTAATAACTACCTTCTGCAATCTTAACCAATCCATACCCAAGATGACATCAATACCAGATGAGTTTATGACTACAAGGTTTGCTTGAAATTCTACCCCCCTTATGCTGAGACTAGCAGCTAAGCATATCCACTCTACTTTCATTTCCCCTCCAGGTGAGCTTACTAACATGTGTTTCTTCATAACACTTACTGGAATACCATGCTTCTTTATAAATGTATATGCTATGAAGGAATGCGAAGCACCAGAATTAAAAAGTACTGTAGCTAAGTTTGAGTTGACTGAAAACGTACCGATCACCACATCTGGTGCCTCCTGAGCTATTTTAGCAGTCACATGGTTCACCTTTCCCCGAACATAATTCTGCTGCCTATTAGCCGTCCTCTTGGGGCATCTGTTGGAGTAATGTCCTAGCTCTCCATAATTGAAGCATTTATTACCATTAACTGCATTTGGCGCTTTTGGTGCACCATTCCTCTGTGGAGCATTGGGGGCATTGTTCCTCATAGGTACATTGTTGGGCTGCTGCTGGCGCTGAGCTGGTGCCTTGTACTACTACTGCTGTTGTGCACGCTGGGGTTGCTGGTTGTGGTTGAGACCTGACTGACCTTGATAGCGCTGCTGAGGTTGAGCTTGTTGAGGGTTGGTACAGAAGCGAGAGTTGCTCCCGGATTGCTGTCCTTGAAACTTCCTCTTTTTGTCCTCCATCTGGCTGTGCTTGTTCTCGATCACCAAAGCCTTATCCACCAGCTACTGGAAGCTAGCAAAAGTATGAGACATCAACTGGTACTGGAGACCATCATTTAAGCCCTCCATAAACAACTCCTACCTCTTCTCGTCCTTATCTACCTCAGTTGGTGCATACCGTGACAATTGTATGAACTTGTCATGATATTCAGCAACAGTCATGCTCCCCTGCTTGAGAGCCAAGAACTCCTTCTTTAGCTTCATCAGTCCCACAGGCACGTGGTGAGAGCGGAAGGCACTGCGGAACTTGGCCCAAGTGATGGGATTAGCTTCGGTACGGCCGAAGCGGAATGAGTCCCACCAATCTAGTGCAACTCCTTGCAACTGTCCAGAAGCATATAAAACCTTCTCCTTATCATCACACTGGGTAATCTCTAGTTGCCTCTCAATGGCACGTAGCCAGTCGTCAGCCTAGAGTGGGTCGGTAGAATGCTTGAATACAGGTGGGTGTCCTTTCAGGAACTCTCCCCTCTTATCTCTGATGTGAGGGGGTGCATTCCCATTCCCTTGCCCCATGTTCTGCATGTTCTGGGCCATCTGCTAAAGCAACTGTGTCTACATCATCATCAGCTGCTCCATGGTGACTGAAAAAGGTGGTGGCAGGTCCTCGCCTCCCTGGTTGTTCCTCCTGGTGTTCACCATCTGTAGATGCATCATATAAGTCTCACATGTCCAAGCATATAACTCTTAAAAGATAATGGTGTAACAAGAGTAGGTGTCACAAGATCAAGACAAGAGATATATGTAGGGTATACAAGAAAATAATTGTTCTGAACTTCTCTGGCGAGTTGGACAACAGCAGTGCAGTAAAACGAGCATATCTCACTCTATGTTTATTCTCTGATTGCGTATTTTACCTTTCTGGAAAGATTATAAAATTCTCTACAACTTTCATTTAGAACACTGTTTCAGATTCTGACGTTTACTTAGTCAAATACAGATGACAAGCAATACTGTTCCAGAATTCTGACAGCACAGAAACCTCAACTTACAACAGCTGTATCTCACAATTTATAATAGGTATTGAGGTGATTCTAGAGCCAAAAGAAATATGTTGAAGTCTACTTATCTCCATAAAATTTTTATGACCATTGGACAATTAGAACATGAGATATGAACTGATAAAAACAGACTGCTCAGAATGATACAGAATGGACACCATGATAAAATAAAACCCAACTATTTATTCATAATATCCTTAAACCTTAACCTTAACTAAATGACCGTGGACATGCCCACAAGTCATCACAATCATATCAAAGATCCAAATCAAACATTGTTCATAATGATAAACATCCAACCATGCAAATAACACTTGTTCAACCATTAAAAGAAAGAAACTAAACACTCTCTCGCGCATCTACGCGTGTTTATTACATATTTTTAAGACTTCCTCCTATGGGTACGGGTCGACATTGGTGCAGGTGTTGGGGTCTCCAAACTCTCCTCTGATCCTCGGGGGCGACTGAGCAGGTACTCCTGGCGCTTCCACATCTAGACCTCCTTGCTGCTGCTTCAGTGTAGCGTTCTCACGGGCAAGCTGCAGATAGGCCTTCCCCATGACATCGAGCTCGTCTAGGGCCTGATCCAAGTCAGTGTTGGTCTTAGCCAAGAACAACAAGGTAGGCCTCAGCCTTAGGTTCGCCTCTCCAAGTGGTGCAGCGATGTTGCAAGTAGACTGGCCGCTCCAACGACGGGGAAGATATCGGTCGTCCTCCTAGGCGATGTTGTCGAAGTGGCGGTCACGGTTGACCACCAGTGCCTGTCGAGCTACGTCCCTGATGACGGTCGCACATGTGAGCCGTGCAGTGATGGCGTGGTGGATGTAGCGCACTCGAGTCCCCTCACGGATGTACACTTCTGTCTCCCAGAAGCCGATGAAGTCGGGGTGGGTCCAATGCTCCGTCCTGTATTGAACAGTGCCTCCAGGGTGGTAGCAATGTACAAGTGCGAGAAGCTTGGGGTGGTAGTAGGCATCACCCTCCAAGTCATAGTGGATCTCCGCGGTCCACCCCTGAGCCAATAATGCATTGTGATCATCATCACTATCATCACCCCATTTCCACCATCTCCTCCATCATCACCACCATCACCATCTCCACCATCATTACCTCCATCAGAATCAGAATCATCAGAGTCATCTCCATCATCGGGGTCACCAGCTCCCTCCTGGCCACCTTGTTCATTCTCCTCCATCAGATCCTCCTCAGACTCTTCTATCTCAATGGGCTCCTCAAACATGGGCCCCTCTTCTGTTTCTCCATCCATTGGATCCTCCAGCACGTCCTCTAGAGGTTCCCCCATGGGCACCTCCACAGGCGGTTCCTCTTCCTGGTTCCTCAGAGCTTCCACCAGATGTGTCGAGACACACTTGCCCAATGTGAACCTGGTCCTACTGGTGGGCATCATGACGGTCCTCTTGCGTGGGGTCTGCTTGGTACGGGCCATCTATAAGAATGAAAAGGTTGAGTATTAGAACAAAATAATTTCTGGCATCAGATAAAGAACAGAATATAAGCAAAAAATTTATAGCAAATTAAAGGTAGTAAAATAAAGATAATGTGATCCTAGAAACATCCATTTCTAACTAGGTTGATCATCCTATAGTCAGTTATAGCTCTGATACTAATTTGTCGCACCCAATTTTGCATCGCAAAACCAAGTACTCATATATGTGCGCCCAGGATGTCCAAACACACACATATATCACAAATTGCAATAGTATCAAAGTAAAGTACTTATTACATCGCATATCTCATCATAAAGTTAATACAAAGTTTGCTCAATGGCAATATTATTACAATCACAGCGGAATAACTAGCCCAAACTGCCACAGGGACTCCAACTGGTGAACGTCTCTCTAGTAGTCCTGGACATCCTCTAGGAACTCTTCATATCCATTATCTATTACCCATATGGGATTTTCATTGGATGTAAAGCAAGTGTAAGCTCACCATGCTTAGCAAGTATATCAAAGGGATCTATGAGGCTCAAAAGCCTTGACACTGTTTGACTACGGTTCGCAATTTTAGTTGATCAAATTTTTGCATCCTGAATCACTACTTTAATGAACAGTCCCAATTCCCAAGTGATATTAAAGTATAGTCATGTTTATCTCAATTCCCAACCATCCACCACCCACAGTAACCACTAATCTTGAAGGATCCAGACCGCTCGTATCCGTGAGCACGGTTGTTATAACATGTTAAATATTTCTACAGAAATTGTACATCTTTACCCACCGAGCCGTGATTCCCAATGCTGGGGTTCGCGAGGCCCACTACACCTCTTCCTAAGAAGTGTGGCAGGGTTTCACTATGAAACCCTTAGCTAGTCGCACTAACAAGTCGTAGCTATTAAGGAGTGGCACACATGGGCATCGCAGCATGGTGCACACATCCTAGCAGAAAAAAGGAAAGATGCCCTCTTACCCTTACTAGAAGCTACAGACGAGCTAGTACAATCTAGTTAACAGGTTAAAGTCAGAACCATATGATACTCGAGGTTGTACAGAACCTCCTAGGTTGCCGCTTCAGGATTAAGTCCTTATGGAGAGGCACTAGAGTACTCAACCCCATACTCTAGCCCCCTATCTATTACTACAAAGCTTTATTTTATCACATTGCATATAGCCTTTAGTCGTGTTTAACAATTATTTTATGTTAAGCGCTGCAGCATCTATCCAAAATGCCTACCCAAAAACCCCAGGTATCAAGGATATGTGGTACAAATAATCATCTGGGTAAAGTCCTTAAAGGCATTTCAAATTAAACACATGCATGAATATGAATGGTAATAGTTCATAGGTAACAAGGGGCCTTTGGTACACTTGCCTTCCTCAAAGTTGTCCTAGAAGTACTACTGATCCTGCTGTGGGTCCTCTGTCACCTCAAATGGCTCACCCTCTAATCGTGTTCCAATCAACAATCAAGCATCATTTCAATCATTACATGCATACAAGATAGACTTCTATTAGAACAGCACACCAAACAGTAAAAACACAAGTTGAAAAGCTTATAAATCTATTCTACATATTGCTACGAACATGTGAGCGAAAGAATCACTCAAATCGAACTTAAAACACGAAAGTTATGCATGAAATAAGATGTAATGGCATTCGTGTAAATAAACTGAACCTATTTTTGAATTAAAACAATTTAAAATATGAATATTCACGGTTATAGGACTACGGGTACTAATTCTAGAAAATACAGGGGCCTAAACGAATAAAAATAGGACTGATATGCAATTACTTTGAATTAAAATGGACTGCGGGTTGAATCTACAAAAATAGAAGGGTTTTTCTGCAAAACTATACGCGGCTTGACTGCGGGTTTGACCGTGGCGCTGACTGGATGACATGTGGCGCTCTAGGGTTGGACTGGTGCACCACGTGGCTCAGTGGATGCGCTGACGCGGCACTATGGATGGGTCTACGGGTCCATGGTGGATCGGTTATGATCTGAACCGGTACGGTTTGATCTCGACCATCCAGTCAACATCTGATGGCTCCTATTGACTTCTGCCGCTGTATAGTAACGTCGGCGAGCACACCATGGCCACCGACGAGGCTACCACGGCGGTGAACCCCGGTACGGTGGTTCCGACCATCTCGAGACAACAAAAGCACCTACACGACCTACGGAACCTCGCGAACTCATTGAGATGCAAATCGTCGGCGGAAACACACCGGTGAGCTGGTTCCACGGTGGCGCCATGGCTGGCGTCAACTGGAGGTCATCGGTATGGTGTTCTAGAGCTCAAGACGGCGAACGGATGACATGGGAAGGATGGGGATCTCACCGTGAGTTGATGGGAATGGTCTGTGGCATCCGGGATAGGCTCCAGAGGCGGGTCGTCAACGGCGGTGGCGGCTAGAGAAGAAACAACGGCACGGTGAGGGAAAATTCTGGCAATGGTGACTCAAAACGCAAAATCGATATTACCTATGGCTGAGGGAGAACTTGGTGGAGCTCGGGTGGTCGGTGGCGTTGAGGTCCGAGGCGCGGGTGAGGGTGGATTGCGGCGGCGGAGACTTGTGAGCGCAAGCAGGGGATGGGAGAAGAAAGGCATGTAGCTCGGAGCTTTATAGGCGGGGCAATGCGCGTTAGAAGGAAAGGGAGCGGGGAGATCAGGCGGGATTGGCTGCCTGCCATATGTGGGCGATGGCGGTGGCTTTCCATGCCGGGCAGCGCCATCGACGGTGGTGGAGAAAGGAAAGCGCCGAGGGAAGAAGAAAGGAAAGGGGTGCGGCGCTGACGGGTGGGGCTATGTCGCAGCAAGGAAGAAAACAGCTTGCGAGCGGCTAGCTGGCGGGGCCAGCGCGCAGTGAGAGGGAGAGAGCCGACGAGCAGCGCGTGCGGGCGATGAAGGCCGAGCTGGGCTACATGGTGCGGTTGCGGTGCGCTCGTGGGAGAAAAAGGGAGGTGCGCGGAGCGGGCCGGTGTGGGCAGGCTGTGTGGGAGGAGAAGAGAAGGGAGGAAGGGGAGGCACGGTTGGGCCGCCAGCGGGCCAGCACGGGAAGGGGAAGAAAAAGAAAGGCCGGGCTGATTCGGTTGGGCTGAAAATGGAAGAAAGATAAAAAAAATTAAAAACAAAACCTTTTCCAAATCTATTTTTCATTTCTAAGCCAAATTCAAATGGAATTTGAATTCAACTTCAAATCATCTAGCCCTACACTCAACCAAAAATAATATGCTTCGGCATGAATGCAACAAACATGTTTCTAAACCTTATAGTTACTTTTAGGGGAATTTTGCTCAGGGACATTGCAAAAAGGTCTAATATGCTGTTGGACACCGCCAAATCTAAAATATGCCCAGTACCATTATGAAATCGTGATTCTTGGCTGCTGGACACCGCACTCATTAAAATATTCATTTTTCATGGTTTGAGATAAAGGGTGCTGAATAGACGAAATTTCCCCTACTAGTCATCTTCCACCTCCGTCTGTCTACCATGGCTCAATGCTGTGCACGTTTGGGTGGGGGGGTGGGGGTGGGAGGCGCTCCGGCCAGGCACTCGCTAGCCTGCGGAGCTGTAAGCCGCCCGCCCGTGGCCTGCTCCCTCTGATCCTTGGCCGTGCCGGCGTCGTGCCGGGGGCGGGCAGGGCCTCGCCGAGGGTGGGCTTGCCGGAGCCCAGACAAGCTCATCCTCGTCTGTCTCCTACAGATCTGGCGGTGCAGGCGTAGGTGGATGCGGTGGGGCTCTTTCGGATGGCATCAGTCGTGCGCTCGCCTTCTGCCTCGCCGCGGCCAACGTCGGAGCTCGGAAAAGCTCAACGCGGTCCTCATCGGTCGGAGACCCAGGCCCACCTTCTCCTGCAGGGACAGCGTTACTCCGGCAGCGACTGGTCTTCTCTTCTCGAGGGGGATGGGGGCGCGGCCAGGGACAGAGACATGGTCGGGGGTATGCGGCCGCCGGGGACAGGGTGCGACCATGGCGGATGGCGGAGACAGGGGCGCGAGGGTGCGACCGAGGGATAGGGACCTGGCCAGGGGCACGTGGCCTCACCAGGGATGAGGGCGCGGCGCGGCGTTGGACATGGTGGCGGCGGCGCACAGTCAGACTCGGGACGGCATGATGAAGAGCTCGGGGAAGGAGGTGCCAGAGGTTGAAGATGAGGACAGTTTAGACATTTCCCCCACATTCTCTCTCCAAAACTGAAAAAATGTATAAAATAATCGGTACGGTGTCTTTGGACAAAGAACCAGAAATTTGTAATGTCCGCCAGCAAATTTCGACGTTGACGGTGTCCAACAGCATATTAGACGTTTGTGCAATGTCCGTAAGCAAAATTCCCCTTACTTTTATTAACCCATGTTTATTATTTGGCCTAAGTTAAAAATACCTAGAAAATTTAATAAATGCTAAGAACTAATTGCTAATTTTTAGTAAAAAATTTTGGGTGCTACACCAAGTTAGCTAGGACCTCCCTCAGGCTCACGACCCTTTGGTCGGGAGAACCTTCTTCTTTGTATACGCCCTGACCCTGAAATCTATATAAGGGTAGCCGAGGCACCCATCTAGGACATCCTCTACCATTGTACTCATTCTCCATCGTATTAGGGCTCTTGGGGCTTCCCCTTAGGCAATCCATATCCTAGCTCTAGCTCTCCAACCGCTTCCGCCATTCTTGTACCCCCATTGTAAGAACTTCAGAGCATTCAAGTGAGGAACACACACTCGATCGTCTCTGAGACTGGACGTAGGGCTTTGGCCTAAACCAGTATAAATCATCGTGTCTTTTAGATGCTACCATCATATTTCTAGAGCAGCGCGGCAATGGTATAAATTCACTAGTCCGGTTTACAAAACACCGACAAACATGGAGTGCTACTCACTCATCCCATGCACAACAGTGTGGAAGAACTTTGATGCCAAATATCCAAAGTTTCATGCAGATCAATGAAATGTAAGATTCACTTTGAATGCCAAAGGACTAAATCTCTTTGCTAAATTGCAACACCTTAATCGAATATTTGCAATAATTTAAAAAATGTATAGAATTAATTAGGACTAAGACCTCTAATTGTCAGAGGAGGAGGAGGAGGAAAACATAATTTGTAAATTAAATTAAAACATGATGACGGTTATAAAATTGTATGCATCCATGTCATGTAAATAGTGTTTATCTGTGTGCAAACTAATCTTCAAATGCGCTTAAATTCGATGAGTTTTAAATCCTTTTCTCAAAATTATTGCAAAATGTTTTACAATTTCCTAAACACCTGTTGGGCCATTTCCTCCCCAAACCCCGGCCCAAAAATCCTCCCTCTTGCTCTCCTCCGGCATGGGCCGAATGAGGCCCAAGGCCATCTCCCCCACTAGGCCCGTCTCCCACCTCCCTGGCATCTCTCACTGGCTAGTGGGCCTGCCCCGTCAGCTCCTCACTCCCCATTTCTTTCGCCCTTCTGATGAGAATGGCCGTAGCCGCCCCTTTCTCTTCGGCGCACAGCCACTCCCCCGCCTTGGCATGCGCCGCACCTCCGCTGACCACGCCCCACCCCCCATGCCCTCCGTCAGCCTCTCCCCCTCCCTATCTCTCTCTTTCTCCTTCACCCACATGGAGAAGCCGCCGCCGCCGCCCATGTGTGATGCACATCCCTGACGCCCTCGAGGTGCTTTGTTTTTTTCTTCTCCAGTTGATGTGGCAATTTCTTGGCACCTTTGAGAATTAACATGAAGGGTCCTTTTGTTATCCAAAAACTAAATACCTCTGTCTCATTCTAATTTTGTTCTAAGTCAAACAATCTTAAATTTTACTAAATTTATATGAAAATAACAATATAAATATGTATTCCATTAAATAAATGTCGTTAGACTCCTCATGTGATATATTCTCATAGTACATCTATCTGATATCATAAATATTGATAGTCTTATGTATAAATTTGGTCAAACATAGAGTACATTGACTTAGAATAAAAACTAAACGTCTCTTTGTGAGATGATAGATAACCATTTTATCATGTTGCTGCTTAGATGAACCACCAAAAACTTCTTTAAAGCTAGGAATATAATACTGATACGGAGGCACTATCGCCCAAACGTCCAACACCAGCAGCGTGGCCAAACGCAGCTCCTAGCCCTAGCCCACCAATAAGAGCATCCCATCTAAGCATCCTCATGTAACAGAAAAAGTGAGCCGAAGTGCTACCTATCTACGTAACGGAAGGGGAGAGCGTGCGCATGCGCTCGTACCCACGCCGCCATCCCCTAGCGCGCCCCCTCCGCCGGCCCCCAGCGCACCTCCCTCCCTAGTCTGAGAAGGATATGATGCAAGGCAGCAGAAGGTGAGGAGGAGGTACCAAGACGACACAGCAAAAGGCGAGGGAGGGAGATGCAACAGGTGATCTACTTTTGAAACTTTGGATACAACACTTGCAACATACGTTCAAAGACAGATGGAACGTTTGAAACATGCGTATGAAACACTTACAAAAAACACATGAAACACTTGAAAAACCATTGCAACACATACACAACATCTAGATAAAACACTTGCAACATATGTGTGAAACATATGCAACATCCAAATAAACACTATTGCAACATATGTCTAAAAAAGATAAAACATTGGGAACAGAAGTTTGCAACATAAGTGTACAACCATTGCAACATATGCAACAACCCGATCTACTTTTGCAACATCCATACGAAACCCCTGCAACATACCTATGAAACAACTGAAACACTTAAAACATACGCTTTCAACGCAATGCCACCTTGTTGCTTGGACGAATGGAGCTCAGCGTTGCGGAGCTCGACACCGGCTTGGAGCTCGATGCCACAGAGTATGTGGAGGTCGTCGGTGCAGAGCTCTTCGGCGGCACGAACCTCGGCAGTGGTTGTGGTAGGTGGATGAAATGCGCGCACGATGGTAGACATGAGTCCGGGCGGGGGAGGCATGTGGCACGGGCGGGGCGGGGGGCACCGGCGGAGTCCATCCTGCGAGCCGCGAGCGGGGTCCGCATGAGCGGGGGTAGCGCCGATGAGCGGCGTAGGCGAAGTCCGTCCCGTGAGCAGGAACGGCATGGGCGAACAGAGTTCGTCCTACGCAAGTGGGGGCACACAGCGCAGAGTAGGCGGGTAACATGGGTGGGGTACATGGATGAGTGGATGAGGATGATCCACGTCTGGACAGGAGTCACGGATGGACACTCGTAACATATCATTATCGATACTGATATCTTCTGAAACATATAGATTAGATACATCACACATGGAGATACATCCATTGAATAAAAAAGAAACAAGAATGAAAACTATTTGAGATTGATATGTATTGTACAACTATATGGATTGGATGCATTAGATCAATGGCGGACCCAGCCGAAGGGTGAACTGCCACACATATACACCAAGCTTCAGCGAAAGTTCGATCTAGCCATGTATGTATACCGTATTTATATTGGTTTAGCACATATCAATTATATTATAATCGATAATTCAGCAAACAAATGATATAGACGAAGATGGAAGATGATTACCTCTCACATGAAAACCACATAAGGAGATTTCTTTCATAGTCCATATAATTTACCATACATCATATCACTAGAACAAAAAACATTGATAACCTACAATTAAAATAAATTTAGTAAGTGACAATTGAGTGAATATGTAATAAAAAATCTCAAGCATATTAGCAAAACATACCAACACTAAACAATAAGAACATCAAGGCCGATTTGGAGGTAAACTCATCTTCCGATCTTTCATGGATTGAAACGTCCTCTTAATCTTCTACAAAACAAGTCCTCCTCCCATGGCTTCATCTCCTCCCCCATCCATCACTCATTCACCATTCACTGAATCACCAAAAAACCAAAATCTCAAAAATCCCCACAACAATGGCACAACCCATTGGAATAATGGATTTAGTGAGGTCTGCTAGCCGGTAGGCGCCCATAGGGGCACCACACGATGTGCACTAACCGTGACTATTGTTGTCGTCCATTGAGTGCTGGATCCACCATGCTCGCAGGCTCATGGCTAGACACAGCGCATGCATGGTAGTCACCCGCTGCCCGTCGGGATCTAGGAGAGCCTCCTCATCCGCACACCCTCCACCGAGCGCCTTCGTGTGCTTGTGCCTTGCCCTTGCTTTCCCTAAGGCCAAACTAGATCAATGATGGGCCATTGGGATCTGGCCAGATGACATACTTTGTGGTGCGCCCTGAGCACATAAATCCCCAAGCCCCCAACACGGCCAACTTTAGCAGCCTAGCCACAGATCGTCTTCAACCTTGGACGGTCATGATGGGGACGAAGGTTCTCGATCTTCCATCAGGTGATGATAATGATCGTTTTGTTAGAGCACGACACACTGATCCAGCTTTAGACCCAAAGACCCGAACCCTGTAATCTTATCACTACGACTCCTCTGGTTATCAACTATGTCACCAAACCGGCTAACCTCGCCAAAAAGGCAAATCCCTACCTACGAAATGAAGAACACAAGCAAGAACTCGAAAGTACACAGCTCAAAGATTTGGGACAAACTACAGATGTATGATTAAGCACACGAGTTGGGGTTCCACAAACCGATAGACGACAACTGTCAATGACAGAATGATCTAAGCAAAACTCAAACCCTAATGTAGGCGGTGGCTACTGATTATATAGCCTAAGGGGCGTCCAAGGACCCCTCTTCACATCCATAAGGTGTCCCAACACGTTACAAGGCCCAACGACCCAAAATACGGTGATGCAGTGCCCTGATAGATTCTGGATGTCAAATTATTTCGATGATTCCTGATTATTCTGATGGAATTTTGATGTGGGGTCACTTCCATTAGTTACCTTATCAAATTATCTTTCCATCCATATGTGGATTGTCGAAAACGGAGTCCGTATGCGACCTGGGCGTCCATTTTACTACACACTGCTCATGGAGCCCGAGATGGACTCGAACTTGACTTGGATTGGTCCTCCAACTTAGCTTCGACGCCCTTGCTTGGCTCCTAAGGTGGTGGCCAAGGAGGAGGACGGGAGGACGTCCTTGGGCATCTCTTAGGTGTTCTCTATCTTCTTGGGGCGTGCTCCAACTTGGGTCTGGCTCCCAAGTGTGAATAACAAGCCCGCGACGACGTCGTAGCTCCCGACAAAAACAGCGGCAGAATGTCTTGATGATTTGAAGACCTTGCCGACGTAATATTGAGGTGGGACCAGATCTATTTGAAAGACCTCAAACTCACTGCGGATGAAAGAGTTATGGCCTTCCCAATGGAGTATTGTCGGACTGTCGATGACCTTATAATCAATGGTCATATCCGAAGGTGTCATGTCCTCATCAGGTCTGACCCTTCCACTGCCTGCTCGCCGCTCGGGTCTCGGGAAGTCGGGAGGTCGCTGACCACGGGTACGGTAGGATGGTACTCATGGAGGGGAGCTAAGTCGGCCGCTCTACCTCATCCTATATATAGGTGGGTCCGCCTCTACATGAGATCGATATATCATATTCAACAACTAGTACTTTTGCAATGCCATGACTTTACCGGGATCTATCTATAAATATACATCACCAATGAGAAAGAACAGTGATATCAAAGCTATGTTTGGAAAACAGTGGCATTATCCAAAAAATGTCAAGTCCTAATACAAGCAAACATTGGGTGAATTATTTGGCCCACTGAAGGTAGTATATAATCATAACCATCCATATGAAGAAATATACATGTACTCCAAAGGTAGAGATATGATTACTCAAGGTGGGGGAAAGAAGAAGAAGGAGAAGAATAAAGAAGAAAAGAAAAGAGGAAATGAAAGCATCTATCTAGTACAGTTAGAAGCATGCACATGATTGTGTCAATCATGTGTGCGTGCCATGTGGTGCCACAAGAATCCAAAGTGCACCGCATTATTCGGTCCAGAAAGAAGTCCACACCACAAGGATCCAAGAAGAGCACTGCGCCTCTGACGTCTGACGGAGCGGAAGATTCGTGTGCCCATCCGGCCAGCCCAGGCTACCTTTTCTAGCCTCCCTGGTCCCTTCTGCCCGTGGTGAAGTTGGAACGGCTGCCTGCCATTGCCACTTTGGCAGAGGAGAGAAAGAGAACCTTCGCCCCATGTCCGTCCGGCCTCTTCTTGCAGATTATATATCAGTTTAATTAATTAACTATAAGAACGTGGATCAAGTGACGAATGAAGATGATTAAACATACTACATATACAGGGAGGAGATTCGTCAACTTGGAGCCAAAATGAAAAAGATTTGCAGTTGCAGTAGAGAAATGTATGCAGGGCTACTGGTTGGTAGGTAGGTCGTGCAAGTATTCTATCCAAGTCAACCGCTGGCGCAGTGAGCATTAGTACTGAATAGTGACTGACTGACAGTTTTACTCCATTCCCCGGCGCCGATCCCGAGGCCGGCTAACCACCTCACTTTCAGTCTTGTCATTGGTGCCATGCAGTACTATGGCAATAGTAAACACAGCACAGGGGGAAGCTTCTTGCCGTTCCAGAGGTTGCCACATGAGTGCTAGGCCAATAATATGCAGGGGGGAGTCAGGGATCAGCGTCGTCTCGATCGATCGTTTCCAAGCTGTAGCCCTGTAGGTAGCTCATGCCGAACAGGCAGCTAGAAGCTGTAGCCATGGCGGCCCCTCCCTGGATCAATGTATATATATACTTGATAATTGACGCCATGCTTGCATAAGTAGATGCCAAACAGGACAGAAGAGCAGGTGCTGACACTTAACTGCAGATCATATCGATCGAGGCCCATATGACCTGCACATGCACGCATGTTCGGTTCGTTCCTTCTCCTTCCTGGCCGGCGCCTCGTGCGAGAATGGATCGACGTGTAAAGACCACCGGCATGCAGCTAGTAGAAGCCAGGGAGAGAGAGAGTGGGGGACAGAGAGAGGTGCAGCGACAAGGAGGAAGACAAGCAACATGCGTGCTACACGCCGGCCCTCCTGATGAGCTAGCTAACTAGTAGGTGTGCTTGCCAGGCAAATTGCATTGTTGCTCTCCCTCTCCCTCATGTGCTTGTGCTTGTGCTTGTGTTGCATCTCCAGCCGAGCTGAGAGCGATTCTGCTTGCTAGCTAGCTAGCTTTCACACACGCAATGCAATGCAATTATTCAACTAGTTCTCAGTTCCTGATGATGCATGAGCGCGTGTTTAGTTCCAACCCCAAATTCTCAAAAAGTGCTACAGTACCCATCACATCGAATCCTGCGACGTGTATAGAGCATTAAATGTAAACGAAAAATAACTAATTACACAGTTTGGTTAGAAATTACGAGACGAACGTTTTGAGCCTAATTAGTCCATAATTGAACACTAATTGCCAAATAAAAACGAAAGTGCTACAGTAGCCCAAATTCTCAAATTCACCGAACTAAATACGTGCTGATTGGACCGATCCTAGTTAAACGAATGTAGTAAATGAAGCTTGTTGGATAAATTAATTGTGAATGCTAGTATATCAATGTAACCGACAGATACATGCATGCCTGGCCATGAATTGTATATTCAACAACACTTGTGAACATCATCCTTAGCTTGTACTACTACTTATGCCGAATAATGTAACTCTACCATCTCTCTCTGTCTCGTATGTTACAGTTTACAGTCATTCGCGCATGCAACAATTGGTAAGTACAGTAATGTGATCATGTACAATTAAGTACACACATGAATGAATAATGCAGAGCAGACTGATGGATTGGATGGATGGATGATAGTGCCTCTGGCTGACTTGAGCTGTCTTGAAAATTGATCAATTCCCTCTGCATGCTAGCTGAACCTGAATCCGATCTGATCAGTTGACCTTGTTGCACTTGAGCCTGACCTCCCCGGGCGGCCCGGTGAGCACCTCGATGCTACCCATCTTCACCATGGCCGCCGCGAACCGCTGCGACCAGAGCGTGCGGTTAGCGGCGTAGAGCGCGACGAGCCCGGCGGTGTCGCTGCGGTCTCCGAGCGCCTGGTCCGAACCAAACACCACCTCGTGCGTCACCACGTTGCGGTAGTACTGGTTGTCCAGCTGCAGCGGCGTCTTGAAATCGAGGTCCACCACCCGGTCCCTCCTGCCGGTAGCGGCGGGGCACTTCGCGCGCAGCCGCGACCCCAGCGTGACGTTCAGCGTGGCGTCCAGCTGCGGGTAGAGCCGGGTGGGCGCGAAGGAGGAGCAGTGGGAGCGGCCGATGGAGTGGGCACCCGACAGCGTGACGAGGTCGTCGGCGGTGAGGTTCTTGGACGCGAAGCGCGCCAGGAGCTGGGTCAGGTTGAAGGACGCGGGGGGCAGGTTCGCCGTCGCCTCGGTGGCGTTGGAGACGCGCCCGTCCAGGCGGCCGGAGGGCATGGCGAAGCGGATCCCGCCCATGATGCGCGCCGCGTCGCGCGCCGCGAAGGCGACGATGTCGGCGCACGAGATTGTTCCCGGGCACCGCCGCTCCACCACGCGCTTCGCGCGGTTGATGACGCTGAACCCGCGGAGGCTTGGGAAGTTGGGTGGCGACGTCTTCTCCACCGTCCTGTTGCCTGGAGTGCCCGTCGGGTCGTCCAGCAGCACCGACGCGTCGCATCCCTGAAATGGGGTGAGTGAGTGCGTGCATTGTTTAGTTTGTTGCCTTTCCGGCAATGGCATTGGCAGCAGCACAGCAGCACGGCAGCAGCATTATGGATGGATGTGCGTACCCTGACGAAGCAGTCGTGGAAGAAGAGGCGGATGAGGCCGGGCCCGTTGCCGGCGTCCTTGCGGACGGCGGCGTGGACGATGGTCTCGATCAGGCTCTCGGCGGCCGGGCAGGTGGTGTTGTAGTACCCCACCTGCAGCTGCGCCTCCGAGGAGTAGAAGCATGTCACCATCACGGCGACAGCCACAATGACGAGCTGCCGTACATGGACGACGACCTCATCAGCTCTGGTGCCGGCGCTCATGCTACAACTGTACTGGCTACCCTATGAATGATGGATAGAGACGATCGAGAGCACCGGCCCACAGCTCACAAGCTAGCTGGGTAGCTTGTGAGCGGACTACACTGTATACTGACAGATGGAAGCAGTAGCTAGGTGGAGTAGCAAGGAAGTAGATCAAGAACCTTTTATATATATACAGATCGATGGAACGGACGATAGTGTATTCATGTGCAGAGATGCTATACACACTCAGTCAGTGGTGAGGTGAAGAACGTAGCTAGGACTAGGTACTGTCTATACGTAGCTAGGGAGGAGGAGGAATAACATGGCCACCAGCCACGCGCAGCCAGAGTGTCATCTGGAACATGGCATTCGAAGCGGCGAGGCCTGTAGTTTTGACCAGCTAATTAAACGAGCGGACGACGAATCTTGTCTTGTCCAATTACAACCTGCAGAGCGCAAGCAGTGTCCTGCAGATCTGTGCCGTGCTTCGCGCCTTCCTCTTCGCGCGCTTCCGATCCATCGGCAGTAAAAGGCGGGCTGGCTGTATAGCCTGTAGCCTGTAGAGGAAAAAAAAGAAGGGGATATTGCATTCTTGCTCCTATTTTGAACACCAATCATGATTTTATCCCTATTTTCTTCCACTTTGTGTTTTTACTCCTGCTTTTCCAAAACGAAGGTTCAGTTTACCCCTACTCCGTGAACAGCAAGTAACGGTGTTAAAAAAGTTGAAAGATGACAAGTTTGCCCTTTCGAATATTGCGTTTTTGCCCCTATTTCAAACCCCAATTGTGATTTTACCCCCACTTTCTTTCACTTTATGTTTTTACCCCTACTTTTCCAAAACGAATGCTCCATTTACCCCAATTCTTAACTCAGTTATCTACATCCGGATCAAAGTAATTAAAAATTAACAAAAACCCTGTGAAAAGACAAACTTACCCCTTATCTCTCGGTCGTCTCTCTCAGGGTCGTTTCTCTCAACGCTAGCAGACATTGGGCGGCTGGTTGCGGCGGGGGTGGCGGCGGAAGGGCAGCCTCGGGCCGTCGAGCGAGCGCGGCGAACGGGCGCATGCGGCCAGACGGAGGAACCGGCGCGGGCGCGTGCGGCTTAGCCTGACGTGGGCGCGTAGCCAGGCACGCGGCTCTGCTTTGCGCGGGCGCGCGCGACTTGGCCAGCGTCGCGAGCACGCGTCTCGTGAAAGTAGCCGACCATGGAGCCGAAGACTCGCCTCTCTCTCTCAACTCTAGCGGATGGCTGAGTGCGGCGCTCGTGGAAGGGAGCGCGGACTCACGATTCCTTCCACGAGCGCCACACCCAGCCATCCGCTAGAGTTGAGAGAGAGAGGCGGGTCTTCGGCTCCATGGTCGGCTGCTTTCACGAGCCGCCCGCGCCCGCGCCATGTAGAGCCATGTGCTTGGCTGTGCGCCCACGTCAGGCTAAGCCGCGCGTGCCCGCACCGCTTCCTTCGCCTGGCCGCACGCGCCCGCTCGCCGCGCCCGCCCGATAGCCCGACGCTGCCCTTCCGCCGCCACTACCGCCGCACCCAGCCACCCGCTGCCTGCTAGCGTTGAGAGGGACGACCCTGAGAGTGACGACCGAGAGATAAGGGGTAAGTTTGTCTTTTCACAGGGCTTTTGTTAATTTTTAATTGCTTTGATCCGGATGTAGATAACTGAGTTAAGCATTGGGGTAAACGGAGCCTTCGTTTTGGAAAAGTATGGGTAAAAACACAAAGTGGAAGAAAGTGGGGGTAAAATCACAATTGGGTTTGAAACAGGGGCAAAAACGCAATATTCGAAAGGGCAAACTTGTCATCTTTCAACTTTTTTAATACCGTTACCTGCTGTTCACGGAGTATGGGTAAACTGAACCTTTGTTTTGGAAAAGCAGGGGTAAAAACACAAAGTGAAAGAAAATAGTGGTAAAATCACAATTGAGGTTCAAAATATGAGCAAGAACACAATAGCCAAAAAAAAAAAATACATGGTGGCAGTGACACCAGAACTGAGACACGACTCCTATAAAAAATGAAAAAAAAAAGAACTGAGACACGACAAGAAGAGGACGACGACGTCCGATCCGTCAGGTAATTTGGCGCCATGAATTGAGAGGCCGGGACTGGGAGGAGTGGTGTGGTAGTGCCGTAGTGCTCTTCGCCTGATACATCTAGCTAGCTGGATCCGTGGATTCAGGGCGTAAATCCATCCGTTCCAGCGTCATCAGGTTCAATTTGTTAGCACTGAATAGCAGTAATTTACTGCTTTTGGCTTCAGATCCAACGACCCTATAGAGCTGCCGTGATTTTTTTTTTATTTTTAACACTTTTTTTAACTAATTTTAAATCTAACATTGTTTTATTTTTTTTAAACTAACACTTTTGTCCACGCCTATTTCCCTGGCGCGGCGAAACGCATGTGCCGCGCCATGCATGTTGGCGCGGAGACAGGGATGACGTGGCGACGACTGGGGCGCTGACCGGTGACGTGGCAGGGTCTGCAGCGCCACTGATCTTGGCACGGCAGTGACGCGCCCTGATCGGTGGCGCAGCAGAGCCGGCTAAAGGCCCGTGGCCCAGTCCCGCCGCGCCACGCCCTGCTGAACGCACGCACGCCCGCCCGCGCCTGCCGGCTGCCACGCCTGTCGCCAGTCGCACAACGCACGTCGACGCGCCACTCCCGCAGCGCCCACACGTGCCCGCCGCGCCGGCCGTGCCACGAACACCGGCGCGCCACGGCCGCCGGCCACCCTCTGCGCCCGCCGCGCCCACCACCGCCCTCACTGCGCGCCACGGACGCCCGCCACGAGGGCAGCAGGTCCATACATAGAAGTTGCTTATTTTTCTAGTGAAGTTGTTTAATATGTCCCCGCCACGAGGGCAGCAGGTCCATACATAGAAGTTGCTTATTTTTCTAGTGAAGTTGTTTAATATGTCTGTTAATGTTACTTTGAATATATACATGTGCTTTTATATTGTGTTCGTATTGCATAAAAAGTAGTTCAAATTTTGCAATGCTACATAATGTTAATTTGAATATTATTAATTTGAATACTCTAACCCTTTGTTTATCAATTTATAACGGGATGGCTCCTCCCACGCAGCAGCAGTTGTACCCCTTCTTGAGGTGGAGTACGACGACCTGCACCGAGCACACTTCTTGACTGACACCGACGTAGAGGTGGCCTTGCATCCTTTGAGGCCCCGCACGCACACCAGGGCGCACTAGTGGAACGAGCGTTACGCGCCGTACATACAGCGTGCCAGCTTCTCGAGCTTGTCCGTGTTGTCAACTACGGTCTTCTGCCCCTTGACCCAGCACTACTTACTGCAGCTGTAAACAGGTACGAGTGCCTTCATTGTACATAAACATTCTTATAACAAATTTGAGGTAACTAACAGTCGTTCTATTCTTATAACAGGTGGAGGCCTGAGACCCAAACGTTCCACCTACCTTGCGGCGAGATGACCTTGACCATGCAGGACGTGAAGGCTATCTTTGGCCTTCGGTTGGAGGGATTTTCAGTGACAGGTATAGTTAACAACAATCACCGGAGGGAGCTGGTGGCTCATTTCACTGGCTTTCTTCCACCGGACGACGAGGTTTCCAAGAAAAATAAGTGAGCAATTCAAGCCTATTTAATACTTGCATTGCTTTCCTGCAGCCATCGGATCTCATTTTCTTTGGTGAATTTCTAGAAAAGTTCCGGTGTTTCGTCATCATGGATCACAGAGCGCTTTGATTACTTGGACCCACAGGCTGATGAGGCTCAGATCGACAGGTTCGCTAGAGTGTGGCTCTGGCACTTACTTGGTGCTTTCCTATTCCCAGACGCCTCAGGCAACACCATCAGCTGGATCTTTCTTGATATACTACGCCAGCCGTGGGATAACATAGCGGCGTACAACTAGGGCAGCGTAGTCTTGGCATGGACGTATCGACAGCTATGCATTGCCTGCCGTCGCACCTCAGGGTATGCGAACCTTGGGGATTGCTCCTACCTACTCCAAGTTTGGTGTTGGGAACGATGGCCCGTTGGGAGGCCCCTTGTTACTGGTTTTCCTATAAGTACTTCGGTTCACTATATTCTTCGAGGCAGTTACATATGATAAAACTATTAATGGCTAATTCATTATCGTGTTCAATGCAGCATTGGAACGGGCAGGATACACTGCCTACAGCTTTGTATATCTAGACGCAAGCAGAGTTAGTTAGACGGAATGCGAGGCGCAAGTACAAGAAGTACACGGACTGTCTCGACGTCCTGACATAGCACCAGGTTATGCTCTCTTTACTATCATACATGTGTCTTGTTCAATGTACACTATATCACAACCTAACTCAATTATGAAATGTTCAGGTGCATTGGTGTCCTTGGGATGCTCTAGAGCTCCAGGACTATATGAGTCCAATCACTAGGGATGAGTCAGACGAGTATCGCTGCAACGTCCCTCTTATTTTCTTCCACGTGGTCGAGATTCACTTGCCCATCAGGGTGTGCATGCAGTTTGGAAGAATGACAGGCTACCCACCACCGCTTTACTCCACCAACCAAGAATTGCACGGGTGCGTTGTCGATTAATAATAAAGCTACAATTCAGATGTGTGTATGGTACAACTAATAATCGTTTTGTTGCAGGTATGACCGTAGGAAGAGGTACAAGACCAAGGATTGGCGCGTGACACACAACGCGTACATCCAGTTGTGGCAGACCAGGGACCGACAGCTGGTCGATGCAGGTCCCCCACATGACCAGCACACCTTCGACGAGTATCTACGGTGGCTTCATAGGTCTATGAGGACACATATCAAGCCCCCGTACACTGAGGAGGCGATTGACGAGGACGACGAGGAAGATGTGATTGAAGATGTGTACGATGTTGCCACTAGGGATGACACACAACTACAAAGAGCCCCGCTTCAAAGATACGTGGTAAGATACTCGAATAGTACAATTTGTTATCCATTTGGTATTAAGTATGTGGACTAAAACTGTCCAACCGTATTTCTATACCAAGGCGACACAATTGTCAAGGCTGTCCAACGAAGCAGTGTTTTGGCTTCATGAGTCTAGAGGGCAGGGGTCAGGCGTTCTCGAGGCTTTTGTGGAGGTAAACATAAACTTGTCTGTTCCAAAAATATTTCTTTAGTGTGTATGCATTTGGAAAATGCACTAACTTTAACGTCTATTCATGCAGAAGGTGAAGCACAGCTGTAGGAAGCTAGCTCAGATGTTGAGCTGCATGGACACTCCTTGGGTGGAACCCGATTACCGGCGCGGTCGGGTGCCACGTCTTTTGGCTCTTTGAGGACACCAGCCATCTCTTCTCAGCCGGTGACAGGTGTCGCTTTCGCTGTGCGTACGCCACTATATTATAGTGTTGGGAAGGACCCTACAAACGAGGACGACAAGGACAACGATGACGACGACGACGACCCCTTGGGCTTCCGCATACAGCACCACTAGTGGGACCCTTGGCAGTAGGACGAGATCGGCATGTCTCAGCTAGGTGGTGGCCCGCTTGGTACCCAAGGAGCCTCATAGGTAGTAATAAAGGTAGTTTCTTTAAATACGTAGGCTCCATGAACTAACGATCATAAAGATTATAAGTAATCGTGCATATCATATACTTGTAGGATACAAGCCGTACGCACCGGCAATGCGACCACATCGACGTTGGCTACACCCCCAATGTGTTGCCTATAAATCTGAAGAGACAGAGACGTCCAAGGGATCCTTACACTCCTGGGACTTAGTTGGTTATGTCGAACTTATATCGAACGAATATTGTCGTTCGAAACTTGCAGACTCATGAACCAATGAAAATGTTATGTGGCAACTTGTCAACTTGCGCACGGACTCTATTTATTTGCTTCATATTCGTTTCAATGCGTCGCGACAACACTTGTAATTGTTTACAGCATCGACAACAGCTCCCGTTCAATTGCAATTGAGGCTCGTCGGCTTCTGTCTGCGTCCAGGTCCTGCCACGTCGTGGACCTTGACGCGTAACTGTCGTGCCAAGATCGATGGCGCGGCAGACCCTGCCACGTCACCGGTCAGCGCTCCGGTCGTCGCCATGTCATCCCTCTCGCCGCGCCACCATGCATGGCGCGGCACAGGTATTTCGCCGCACCAAGGAAATAGGCGCGTGCAAAAGTGTTAGTTTTGGGAAAAAAAATGAAACAGTGTTAGATTTAAAATTAGTTTACAAAAAGTGTTACGAGTACATCCGAGCCTCATGCACGCTGGCTGCTGTTACTATTTCTCTCATATGCATATACCGTTGAACACCGCTCCACCATGGAGGTGGAGCTCACCAAGGTGATCGGCGACATAGTCCAAACTCTATCCCAAAATTGAGAACCTGGCTTGGAACGAAGGTGACGCCAGCGGAGAGGACCTCGCTGAACAAGCGAAAACCACCATCGCGGGCAGCTCCTCCGATCCCGGCATCGGCAGCGACTTGAGCCACCGAATATCAGCGGACACACATGGCGCGCCAACCGTCGTGGGTTCGTAACCACGGTTACTGATTTTAGTGGCAGTGAGGATTTATCCTAGTTCAGGCATTGAGCCCTACATCCAACAAGAGTGTTCTTCGTGTTAGAGTTTTCTAAGAAACCAAAACCAAAAGAACTGTAACTGAAAAAATTAGTTCCTTATTCAGTTCCAGATAGCAAAGAATTGACATAACCGAAGAAATTTTGGTTCCAACTCTCATATAACTGAAAGAACTAAAACACCCAAATTGTACTTCACTTATTACTTGCATTTGTATGACTATGATTGTTTTAGTGTGATGTCTCATATTGATCATTGTTATATATTTGTGTTACTATATTGCTATTATTCCATTATCAATTATGATTATCTAAAATAGAGGTAGTGTTGCTTAAATTTGCTTTAGAACCTACTTAATTCTTTGTTGTCTTAACCTCTGTAGAAAAAAATTCGGTTAGTTCATTTAGAACCGGAACCGAACCAAAATAATAGAAAACTAAATTGCTCAGTTCCTAAAATTTCTTAGAACCGACCGGTTCCTATTTTCTAGGAACTGAATTTCTTCAATAACCGAGGAACCGAACCGAGACCAAACAAAAACCAAATGCTCACCCCTATCTTGGGTTCCCTGGCCCTGCTTTTATAGCTCAAGAGGGACAAGAGCGTACAAAAAGGATAGTTCTTCGTTCTTCTTGTCCTCCATGAAGAAAATTTTCTTGATCATATTGTTGTGTTGTGTCTAGGCTCTTTTCTCCTCTGGGTCTTCTGTCCATTGGACACGCCGCTTAGGTCGGCTTCGATGGTCATGGCCGACAATCCTGTCGTCGGCTACAACTTTTGTAAGAAGCGAACACAGGTGTCTGAATCCCTTGCTCGTTCGCACCCAGTTTAGCTCCACCTCGCCATCCCTTACACCGTCCCTTACACGCCAAGAACCTTGATCTTGGGGGTGGGGGAGGGGGGACTGACGTGCGGGCTCAAATATCTGGCTTCTCAGCAGACGACGAGACCAGAGCGTGTAACTTGTCATGTTTCATCGCCTCGAGCATGACCCTAGTTGGGATAAGCAGGACATGCCTTGCAAATGGCTGTTGGTATTTATTAACATGTCACTTGTTTAAGTAGCCACCTAATGTTGTTGACATTTCCTAACATCACTTTTGCTAAGTTGTTATCCCTAGCTATGATGCCAGAAATGCTTGTTGGTACTTTCTAGCGTCACCTCTAGAATGACACCAAGAACCACTTAAGTATTTTATTGTGACTAGAAAGAATGCAAATATATATGAAAGGATCTGCAAGCGCACAGATAATTTACCATTATAGCTTTCACTTGGGAGTATTCCAGGTATCGTTATTTATAGTTTTACCACAGGGAAGGACGGGCATATGGAATATATTGATAACTTATACGTATGATGGAGAAGTAAACCATAACTAACTTCTACTCATAACAGGAGTAAGTCAAGAGATAAATATGATAAGTAATGATAAATGATAAATGATCACTCAGAGTACTCCTTTCTATGGCATTAGCATTGCTATGTAGAAATTAGAGGAATAATTCCTAAGTCATTCTTAATTATAAGTCAAAGCATACGTTGATTGGTGTAATTACACTTAGTAGTCATGGCTATAGTTGTCCATGCAGCCCGAGGCACGACGGCACGGCACGAAGCCCGCTTTTTTAGCCCGACACGAGCACGGCCCGGCCCGGTGACGTGCGGGCCCGGGCTGGCCCGGCCCAAGGGAGCAGGCCATGCCTGGGCCACTGCTCAGGCCCGTGGGCTGGCACGGCACGGCCCGGCCTGAGTCGGTCGGCCCGGCAGCGGCCCGATGCAAGCCATGGCCTGCTAAAAGGCCCATCGCCCTAACCCTAACTCCCCCCTCCCAACATGCAGGCGCAACCCCGTCCCCGTACCCGTGCCGCACTCAGAGTCACAGACTCGTTTCCCACCTGCTCACCACCTCGCCGCGGCCGTGCCCTGGAAGGCTGGAAGCATAGCCACCCATGGGGGGCTCCTCACCGTCGCGCAGGCGCACCTAGAAGCGCTGCCACCTGCGGGGGAATTGGCCTCGACCGCAGTGGCTTCCTCGGGAGCAAGCGCGCCGACCTAGGGGACGCTGACCCCGAGCTCCGCCCATGCTCCCTTCTTCGCTCACCCCGGCGGATCCGGCGTCAAGCGCCCTGGCTGCCTCCCTTCCGCCCACGCAGCCCCCTCCCCACCAGGGCAAGCGCGTCAGCGGGGGCCGCTGCTTCCCGTGCACCTCTTCTGCCTTCCCAGCGTGTGGCGGCGTCTCCCTACATGCATGGTCGTCTCCCTCGCGCGCGGCACGGCATCTGCGTCCAGATTCAAGCGGTGGTGGACGGATTCAAGCTTGCCATCAAATGCCGCCTCCTTGCCTCTCCACGCGGCCCCACCTCCAGCCTCCAGGGCGAGCGCGTTGGCTGCGGCCGCCGCTTCCCATGGCTCCTCCTGCTCTCCCTCCCCTTCCCTCTCTCTGTGGGCCTCGGGCCAGCTAGGCACGCTTGGTAGGCCGTGCCTTCTCGGGCTAGCCCGGCCCAAAAAATAACCCAGCAGGTCGTGCCTGGGCCCTTGGTCAGGCACGACGCCCGACTGGGCATGGCCCGGGTGGCACACCGTGCCGTGCCGGCCCGACCTCCTTCGGGCCATGCCGTGCTGGGCCAGGCTGGCCCGTTGGCCATCTATAGTCATGGCTAAGATCAACTTCATATCTACACATAAGGGATATTACTAAGGAAGATTAAGAACAGATCTTGTCTTCCTTCGTAACTAGATCCTACATGTCCTATATTCGGGGAGCTCTGAGGATGATCAGGGTTTCTTGATCTCTTGAATGACTAGGGTTTGATGCCTCAGGGTGGTGGCAAGGGCTGCTATATATAGGTCAGAGCATCAATCCTGAGCCCTCGGATCAAACCGACTTGAATGGATGGCATAAATGCAACCTAGGAGGTGGTGGAGAACCGACATAACGAGGCGGAGGCTGACAGAGGGCCCCATAGGCTGACCAACCTAGATGGTGGGGCCGGCCAGGCCCACCCTGCAGTGTCTCGTAGTCTTCTTCGGTGGTTTGGCTTTTGGTGTCCTCTAGAACCTTCTAGAGTTGTTTTCATAGCGGATAAGCGTGATTACTTCTGACATCTAGGTCCACCTTGATGGATTTCTGAATAAACCCTGCTGAAAACATAGACTCACCAAAACTCATGGAATTTGTTGGTTTAAACCCCTAAACCTATGTTGGTGATTATATCCATGCCCTTATACATGTTACATTGATGGTTTATAATGTTTGTTAACTACCATCAACAATGGCCTAGAGGACAGCGGTTGACTCATAATAACATGCTGATGTTAGATGGCAGTTACATGGCGTGTGCTTGTCAAGGCTCCCAAGTCACCGACCTGGTCTAGGCTCCTGAACAATGGGAAAGCAGCTAAGCCTTAGGTAGGAAGTCTTCGGCCCTCTCATGTTGAGCGATGTGCACCCGAGCCCACCCCTTGAGTGCCAGGGAGATTGGTCTAGGTTGGGGGCCCAAACCCTGTTGGCCTTGGTTGATATCCAGTGTTGGCACGCGAGTGCACTCGCTAGGTGCATCCCCCGAGCCCCTGGGTTGGTTGAATCAGTCGGGGGTTAATCTCATGGTAAAGTCACTTAATCACTAAAGTTAAGTAACCCCAGCCTTGAGTAGTCAACACGAGCTATCGAACCCCTTGCGGTCTCTCCAAGTCATTCTTCCTTGGTTGTTCACCCTACAAGGTCATGGTCCCTGGACTTAGGTCAATGCTTGTCGAGGGACGTGAAGAAGCCGACCCAGCTTTTGGGCTCGGTGATGCCTTCGGTGAGTTCAAACCAATCAAGCCTAAGCGGTGCCCAGACAATCCCTTGGGGGCATTTGGCTTGGGCCTACATGAGGCACTCTGCTTACCTAACTCACCATGGGCCGAGCGACTAGCTTGAGGCCTAGTTGTCACCCGAGTTCCCATCCTCGTCGAAGGGTTTGGTGGCAGTTTCATTGGCTTAGGCTGCATACCGTACGATGGTCGAACCGCTACTTGGCCCATCGTGGGGTACCCATCACTCGTTCCCCAGGTTCGGAGGCGACCACGTGTCGTCCGCGACTCTAACGCCTCGGGATCCAAATTTTGCTTACATGGCCTAGCTCCTCATGTGCAATGGGCCCACATATGCGTAGCACCTCTTTACACTTCCGTCCTTGCTTGCGTAATAGGGTTAACCCAAAGGTGCTTTGTTTGGAATGACAAGGATTATAAGTTGGTCCTCACCCTCTTAAACTTTCAAGGTGGTACTAACCCACCAACTACCTCTCTTACACTTTCGTCCTCGCTTCGTATAGAAGGGTTAACCCGAAGGTGTGCTTGAATGACAAAGATTAAAAGTTGACCTCACCCTCCTAAACTTTCAAGAGTGTACTAAACCCACCAAACTCATCATGTGTCACATGGGCCACCACTATACCACAACCCAAAATTAACTTTTGATGAGGCTCATTAGAAATACCAAATAGTGTTGGGAGGTCGGATGTTAAATATTAGTAACGTTCGGTCGGTCATTATTTCTCGTTTTCGCAATAGACTATCAGTCTGCATTTTTATTTTGCTTTACTATTAGATAGTCTATCATTATATCCTAGTTTTATCGACCAACTGGCTGTTAGTACATAAGATTGGGCTCGCGCGCACTCGACTAGCTCAAATAGCATCATTAATTAGCTAAGTAAAACAATTAAGTAGCTAAGTGAGGGGATATGTTACAGGGAACATAAGAATGTTGGGGGTGCCGCCCTCCCCCCCCCCCCCCCCCCCCCCCCTCCCCACCCACCAGCCCCCTTTCCTCCGCATGGGCGACCCTTGTCATTGTGGCGTCCATGGGGCACATATCGCACCCGTCACTGTTAGAAATGAAAATGTTTTTTGTCGGATCCCAAGAACCAACACGAAAATATGAATACTGACAAAGTAAATATGTTTTCCTGTTGGTTTTCTATTATCGACAGAAAAATTCTTAATTCTTAATTCCCCTTTGTGTCTAGATTATATGGACAGAAAAAAAAATTTCAACAAGCCACGAAACCTGAAACTCCCATCCTACTTTGGCCTCGGCTGCGCTGGCCTTTAAGCTGGCCCAAAAGCGGGGGGCCCGCCTGGCTCCACCGCCCTCAACCTCACGCAGTCACGCCCTCTCTTGTTGCTCAAAAAAAAATTCACGCCCTCTCTTCCTCACCTCTGTCAACCGCGGCGGCGCTTCACTCCGGCACGGCGCGGACCCGAGCGGCGACGTTGTCTGAAAGTACCTGAGGAAGTGAGGGCCTGTGGGAGCGCTGAGGCTGTGAGAGCGCAGTAACGCACGCACGTGCAGTCGTGCAGACCATTCGTCGGCGGGGTGCGCGTGTACGGAGAGGGCGACATGGCCGACATGGCGTCGCTGGACAGCCCTCCCCTGGCAACCCAGATGGCCGAGCAGATCACGTCCGCCTGAACCCGCTTCCGGTAGGACACGGTGACGTCCTCGTCGCCGTGCTGGATGCGCCCGACGCCGTTTAAGAGACCAGCAGAACCGCCACCTCCGGCCAAGAAGTGGGAAGAAGTGCTTGACATGTTTACTGACCTCATCAGGAGCCTGGAGACTGACGATCTGACTCACCGGGCACGCGCAGAAGGTAGAGGCCATGAAGGCGGGGCTGTACCAGATACGCGATGTCGTCATTGAGCGGGACATCGCCTTCAAGGAGGCGTGCCGGCAGGACTGCCTGGTGCAGAGGAAGCTGTCCAAGAGCCTGGGCCACTCCTCCAGGTGCCTGTACACGCTGCTCCTCTTCTACTTCTATGGCACCGTCCGGGACATGGAGGTGCACGTCGGCAAGTGCATTTCTGGCAAGGGAGGCAAGAATGTTGCCATTCACGCCGCGAAATTCCTGACCGACGGTGATGAGTTGATGGCCAGGAGCAGCGTCAAGCAGCTGAGCCGCGCTCTCGGCGTCTTCCGGTTTGTCTGGGAGGCGGTGAATACTGGCTGTGATAGTGCCAATCACAATGGCAAAGATGTTGTGGTCAAGAAAAAGAATGAAGATGCAAGGGGTGTGTTGGAGCTGCAACGGCATCTCTGGAGCTGCGGCGTTGAGGACAAGACCGTAACATACAGAGGAGATGTTTTCCATATACATGAGATCCAATTACCATGAAGTATTCTTTCTCCCACACATCTTATGCAAAATCCAGCCATATGGACAAAACATGTACAGGTGCGATCTGAAATGCTACTCTTTTTCACCAGCTCTTCTCTGAATTTGTACAAAGGCCTTCTCTGAATTTGTACAAAGGCGATGCGAATGCATCCTGGGTCTATTTGCACCTGTATATATATCAGCACCTGGCGCTTTCTTTAAGATTGGGGATTGGCCCAACACCTGGTGAGTGATTAGTGAGTATCTGGTTAGGTGTTTCATGAGTTAAGACCATCAATTTGCACTTAGCACCATATCCATGCAACAATGGTTTATATATGGTTGCTTCTTGTTACACACACATGAACGAATTGAGGCGTGAATGAATTGATATAACATAGTACTCATAGCTTGTACAAAAAGTCTTCTAATTTGATGAACATGAACAAATAGGATAGGACTAAAATAAAGGTCACCTCATAGTTTGAATGGTATGTTGGTCTGGTAATTATTAGAAATTGTAAATCTGAATCTGAATTATGCTTTAGTATTCAATGTTTATATATAGCTGTAAAATCAACTTATAGTTTGCCTAATTCTTGAACTTCATGAATTTTCTTTTAACACCAGTTATAGTCTCTCTTGATTTATCCTATCTAATAATAAAATCCTTGTTCAGGTGCCACTGAAGCCTGAGTTGAATCCATGTACAATACCATAAGGTCTTCAACTAGGGAGTTTGGTGAGACATGAATAAGAGTCGATATGATCTAGCCACCAGGAGTACGTGGGAGCGCGTTGTTCCATACTTCCACTCCATGCAGGAGCTTGATCTTTGCAAGGGGCTCCAATTAACCAAGATCAGTACATAGTCACAGCATTCATGTTATGCCTGGTAAAAAACAACGGTAATGCGATGATTAGGGCGTAAGCTGCCAGACACAAGCCGCACGCACGTTCCGCTCTCCAACTCTCACAGTGGCCCATCGCTGTTCTCTTCTCCTTCATGGCCACACCCTAGCCTTCATTCGCCCCCACCTCCTGCTCCTCACCGTGGCCCTCGCCGCCACCACGACCTTCGTCCTACTCCGCTCGTCCCTCACCGTCATGATCGCGGCGTCCGTTGCCACACTGGCCGCTCTCCAAGCTCCCCTAAGCCCATGGTGTTGCTCATATCCTTGGATGGCTTCCGCTTCGGATACCAGTAGAAGGTCCCTCTCCCACACATCCGCCACCTCATCACCGGTGCCAGCGCCGGCGTCCTCCTCATCACCTCCTGCGGCTAGAGATGGCAAGGGCACCATGGCTGTGCCGTACTTCACGACCGCCTCGAGGCGACATGGTGGTCACCGTCCACTAGAGTGTAGCGTCAGACATGTTGCAAGCGTATGTTTCAAGGGTTTCATATGCATGTTGCAAGTGTTTCATGTGTATGTTGCAAAAGTAGATCGAGATGTTGCATATGTTACAATGGCTATACACGTATGTTGCAAACGTCTGTTCCAAATGTTTCATTTATTTTTTCAGACGTATGCTTCAAATGTGTTTATTTGGATGTTGCATATGTTTCACACATATGTTGCAAGTGGTTTATCTGTTTGTTGCACATGCTTTTACAATGGCTTTTCAAGTGTTTTTAGGTGTTTTTGCAAGTGTTTCAGACGCATATTTCAAGTGTTTCATCTGCCTTCAGATGTATGTTGCAAATATTTCATCTGGTTGTTTCAAAAGTAGATCAGGTCTTGCTGCTGGGGACCCACCGCCACAGCAGGCGTCCGGGCGGGGCAAGTAGAGGGGGCGCGAGCGATCTCCGTGTGGGGTCAGGAGGTGCGGGCAACGTTCGGAGTGGGCGCGTAAAACGGAGTGCAGGCGGGAGCATCCAGACGCGCGTACGTGTTCGTCTAGACGTCTGGGCACTAGCACTACGAAAAAACAACATTCATCTACGTTGCCATATATAGCATATAATCCCCGGTCATTCCATCTGATTGACCGTGTCAATATTAATTCCCATAACATTTACTTCGTCCCTGGATTTCCACAAGCAACCTTGAGGCATCCTTTTCTCCAAACTACTCTGCTAACAGATGATTATGATATATACTAGCCAAAGTCTGCCTATCTGGGCAGCATTTGGTAGATGGTGATTGATGCCACATTTCCCTCTCTTATATTCATCACTAGTAGTTCTTCTGGCTTCTCCATGCATGCACACTTATCTCTTCATTTACAAGTTTAAGTTTTCTCCACTCCATATCATAACTTGTCAATCAAGTAGCCGTATATACTAAGTCCACTGACGCGGTACGGCTCTTAATTTGGGGAGATTATATATTAATCTCAACAAGATAAAGCTGTTGTATGAATGAAAGAAGGATTGGGTCTTAACATATGTTGACTCGGTACACACGAACACAATGCGTCCATGCACACACTATCCCCCAACTGCTACACATAATGCACTCTTCTAGAGCTAGAGCCACCCTTGTTATATGTATAAATACACATCCAGCAGCTGCACAAATCTTCATCTCCTCAACAGACAACAACTTCTACTCTTGATCGGTCACCATCTCGGTTGAGAACATAGTTGAATCACCTGTTGGATTTAATTGGAATTAGCCAATTACATTTAGCAATTCAATCAAAAGAAATTTCAAGGCTAGGATTAATGCTAGGTGAAACTCATGATGTGTTAATAGCCATTAGGGGATGTTTCAAGGAGAGTTAGTGGTTGATTAGTGAGTTACTAGTAACGGATAATTGATTTGTTAGTTACTAGTAAGTAATATGCACCGCGTTCGGCTGGTACCTTTGGGCACTGTAGCTCGGATGGTTGCGGATGTTTGAATAGTATTCTGTGAGGGAGAATAAGCTGAAACAATCCGAGACCGGAACAGCCGAACGCACTGCATGGTCTTCATGCCATTATCAACTAGGTTGATTAATGGGTTACTAGTAACGGACAATTTATTTGTCAGTTACCGGTAACTTACATGGTGTTCATGATCATTTATCAATCACTACACTTGTCTCTTCGTGTCCCTGGAGGGCTACATAAGGCGGTGCTCTCCTCTTGTTCACGAGCGCATGACACACAACCACGTCTCACCAATTCGTTGTTGAGTTGCTCTCTGCCATCCCCGTCCCGGTTTCTGCGCGCACGGGAATAGGGAGGGCAGGCCTCCAAAACAGGCGTCGTTCGTGAGTTCATCTGCTCGGGTGAAGACCAGCAATCAGGTTTTTGGGGAGCGACTACGCGACTGCTCGATCGTACAACAACCTCATCTTCTTCCCGGCGTTCGTGGCGGCAGCGGGAGATCGGCACTACAACCTCTCTATGCTTCATCGAGCTGGACGACTACTCCAATAGGCGCTAGGTCGACTAGCGCATCCGGCTCTGGTGCCATGGGGTATGTTGTAGTTCATCCCCTATTTTCAGCGATTAAAATCATGACAATTAGTATCGTCAACATGTTCGTGACACTTAGATCACATGTGCACATGTCTGATGTCACCAACATTTTGATAATATTTTTCTGGATTAAACTGGTACTGAAATTGCCTAATTTTCTAACAATCCAAAAACCTGATAGGCATTTTCGGTAGTCGGATTTGCGGGTATGCTGAAACAAAATGTTTTTGAGGACACACATTACAAGAGGTGGCATCAAAGATGCATATTATGGTTGACTGCTATGCACTGCTACTTTGTTGCGAACCTAGATCAGTTGGACTGCATACTCCTGAGGAGGAGCGTGTGTTCCAAGACGCCGATACTACGTTCAAGGGGCAATAATTAGCGTGCTAGGAGACCCTATAGTAGATGTATATGTGACTCTGCAAACTTGTAAAGAGATATGGGATGCACTTGAGGCCAAATATGGAGTGTATGATGCTGGTAGTGAGGCCAAATAGGATGGTTTATGACCGTTCTGTAGTAGAACAAGCTCATGAGATACAAACACTGGCAAAAGAACTTAAGAATTTTGAAACTGTGCTGTCGGACAAGTTTGTGGCGGGCTGCATTATTGCTAAGCTGACACAGGCTTGGACAGACTTTGCCACTTCTTTGAAACATAAAAGACAAGAGTTTGGCACTGCCGACCTCATTGGTTCTTTAGATGTTGAAGAGAAGGCGAGAGCTAAGGATGTCCACGTCAAGAAAATTGTTGAGGAAAGTTCTGGTACCCATGTTGTGCAGAAAAATCCTGAAAATTCCCACAAGAAAAAATTCAAGCAAGAACTCAAACAAAAGACCACTACTCCTTTTAAGAAGAAGAAGAACAAGAAAAAGGAGAAAAGCAATTACTACACCTACGGCAAACCTGGACATTATGCTAAGGATTGCGAGGAGAGCAAATGGAGGCCTAAAAAAAGTCTGCAAACATGATTCAGGCTGATAAAGGAACATTGAGGTATGGTAATTTGTTACCTATAGTTCTTTTAGTATGTCGTTCACCTGATTGGTGGGTTGACACAGGCACCAATATTCATGTGTGTGCTGACATTTTCATGTTTTCTTCTTATCAGGTTGGGCAGACTTTCTCCTTGTTGATGGGGAATGGAGCGTGTGCTGCTGTTCGTGGTGTTGATACGGTTGATCTGAAGCTTACTTTGGGAAAGACCGTGCAACTGAAGAACGTGCAACATGTTCCGTCAATAAGAACGAATTTAGTTAGTGGTTCATTGCTATGTCGAGATGCTATAAACTTGTGTTTGAGTCTAATAAGTGCATAGTTTCGAAGTATGGAATCTTTGTGGGTAAAGGCTATGTGAGCAGAGGCTTGTTCCGCTTGTCTTTAACTGATGCTTGTTTTAATTCTGTGAACCATGTGAGCCATGATAATGAGACAAATGTTTGGCATTCACGTCTCTGTCATATAAATTTTGGTTGTATGACTCGCTTAGCTGGTATGAATTTAATCCCAAAATTTGATATGGTCAAAGGTTCTAAATGACATGTATACGTACAATCGAAGCAACCTTGCAAACCTCACAAGGCTGCCGTGGCAGGGGACTTAGCACTATTAGAACTAATTTATTCCGATTTGTGCGAAATGAATGGTGAGTTGACCAAAGGTGGCAAAAGATATTTCATGATATTTATAGATGATTGTACTAGATTTTGCTATGTGTATCTGTCAAAAATAAAAGATGAAGCATTGCATTATTTTAAGATCTATAAAGCTGAGGTAGAAAACTAAATTGAGAAGAAAATTAAACGGTTACGGTCTGATCGCAGGGGGAGAATATTTCTCAAATGAGTCTTATGAGTTTTGCATGGAGCAAGGTATTATTCATGAGAGGACAGCACCATACTCAGCACAATCTAATGGGATTGCTGAGAGAAAGAACCACACTCTAATTGAGTTTGTTAACACCATGTTAGAGACAATGGGACTATCTAACGAATGGTGGGGTGAGGCAATTTTGACAGCGTGTCATCTCTTGAATAGGGTGCCTACAAAGAACAAAAAAAATTACACCATTCGAGGAATAGGATAATAAGAGATTAAATCTTTCTTACCTACAAACATGGGGTTGTTTGGCAAAGGTGAATGTGCCAATAAACAATAAGCGAAAGCTTGGACCAAAAACTATTGATTGTGTCTTTTTCGGTTATGCTATTCACACCGTGTGTTATAGATTTTTAACAATAAATTTTGTAGTGCCTGATGTGAATGTTGGTACTATTATGGAATCTAGAGATGCGACATTTTTTTAGAATGAATTTGCTATGAAAAATACACCTACCACTTCTAGTCATGATTCAATAACACTTCCACAGTTGCATGAACCGACTGAACACGCTGATGTTGAAACCCATGTGGAAAATCACGAGGAGGATAATAATATAGTCACTCGAAAGAGTAAGAGACAGAGGACTATAAAGTCTTTTGGTGAAGACTATATTATATACCTCGTGGATGACACTCCTAAAACCATAGAAGAGGCATATTTATCTCTTGATGCTGACTTATGGAAGGAAGTTGTTTAGAGTGAGATGGACTCTATTATGTCTAATGGAACTTGGGAGGTTGTTGATCGTCCTTATGGGTGCAAACCTGTGGGATAAATGGGTGTTCAAGAAAAAGCTTAGGCCTAATGGTACTATTGAGGCAAGGCTTGTGGCTAAGGGTTATACCCAAAAGGAAGATGAAGATTATTTTGGAACTTATTCACCAGTTGCCCGTCTGACGCCTATACGAGTGTTACTTTCCTTGGCTGCCTCACATGGTCTTCTCGTTCATCATGGATGTTAAGACAACTTTCTTGAATGGAGAGCTTGAGGAAGAGATCTATATGGATCAGCTGGATGGATTTATAGCAAATGTTCAAGAGGGAAAAGTGTGTAAATTGTTGAAATCATTGTATGGCCTAAAGCAAGCACCTAAGCAGTGGCATGAGAATTTTGATAAAACTTTGACATCAGCCGACTTTGTTGTGAATGAAGCTGATAAATGTGTTTATTATCGGTATGGTGGGGGAGAAAGTGTGATCTTGTGCTTATATGTAGATGATATACTAATATTTGGAAATAATATTAATGTGATTGAGTAAGTGAAAGGATTTTTATTGAGTAACTTTGAAAGAAAAGAATTGGGAGAAGTTGATGTTATTCTTAACATAAAGCTACTCAGAGAAGGAAATTGTGGGGTGACTCTTTTGTAATCCCACTATGTGGAAAAGGTGCTCAATCGCTTTGGGTACACTGACTATGCACCTATTTCAACTCCTTATGACCCAAGTGTGCTATTGAGGAAAAATTATAGAATAGCATGGGATCAATTGAAATACTCTCAAATTATTGGCTCACTTATGTATTTAGCTAGTGCAACGAGGCCTGGCATCTCGTTTGCTGTGAACAAACTCAGTCAGTTTGTTTCAAATCTAAGAGATGATCATTGGTGTGCTCTTGAGAGGGTATTGCGCTATCTAAAAGGGATTGTGAGCTATGGCATTCACTATATCGGGTATCCGAGGGTACTAGAGGGTTATTATGATGCAAATTGGATATCTAATGCTGATGAGATTTACGCCACAAGTGGATATGTGTTCTCACTTGGAGGTGACACTATTTCATGGAAATCTTGCAAGCAGACCGTCTTAACAAGGTCAACAATGGAAGCAGAACTCACAGCATTAGATATCGCCACTATTGAGGCCAAGTGGCTTCGTGAACTCCTTATGGATTTATCGAAATTGAGAACCCAATACCGGCTATTTCCAAAAACTGTGATAATCAGACATTGATAATCAAAGTGAACGGTTCTAAGGATAACATGAAGTCTAGAAGGCATGTGAAGAGGCGGTTAAAATCTGTCAAAAACTGGAAAACTCTGGAGTAATAGCGTTGGACTATGTCCACACATCTAAGAATCTAGTAGATCAGTTCACAAAGGGTTTGTCACGTAATGTGATAGATGGTGCATCGAGGGAGATGGGCTTGAGACCCACGTGAAGTCATTCCATAGTGGTAACCTATCCTATATGATCGGAGATCCTACGAAGTAGGATGGTGAAATAAGCTAGTGGTTGATTGATGGAGAGATCCTTTGAATTAAGGTCCTTATCGTTTGAGATGCACATTTCTCCTATGTTATATGGCAGGATGGTATAAACCTTAATGTGATCCGAGTGGCTTATTTAAGCAGAGATGTCGGCCTACAGGACATCTTAGAATGAGCACACTTCGACTGCTAGTCATAGTCTATGAGATGTGGGTAATCTCTAGATACTCATGAAAAACCTAGGAGTTTGACTTATGTTCCTCTCAAGCATTAGCAACATGTCTTTTAGCTAGTTTTTGGTCTCATCTGATAAGGTTTCTTGAGAAAAAATGGCCGATGAGCTTATCTCATTTTCATTGATATATTCCTCAAAGTTGAAAGAATAGCTCAAAGCTAGAGAGTTAAGTGCCTATATGTGAACAGAAGGAGTCTTATTAGGAATGAGTTGATAATGAGATGGATGGTGAGAGGGAGACAATATCTTTTCTAAAAGAGACCATGCCTGAGGAGAAGGAACAACCGATGTTGTGTCAACATCCTTTTCAACATCCGGTTGGATCGACTCTGGGCTTTCGATGCTAGTGTCTGTAGGAATTAAGAAGCTTTTCAGTTTATAATTGTTATAGAGGGATAAAATGAGCATATGAATTTTTTACCATCGATTGTTTGCCGAGCTGGAGAATTGATAGTTTGAGTATCAGTGTCAACAGGGTCCTCTTCAATTGGTGAGTTGTCAGATCTTTGCTCTTATGGAGACATTTTCCTAGGTGGTGTCTGATAAAAGAAAAGGATTAGAGAAGAGTGATGACTACATAAGATTGAAGGCTTGAGGAGATACCTTGGTAGTATCATGTGGTGAAGTAGAGAGGTTCTCATCTTCTATCGTCTGGGATCTGTTAGGGACATCAGTTGCTTTAGTTGTAATCAGCTCCTTAGGAGGATTAGCCGATGAGAGATTAGTAGATGCTGATTTAAGTGCCTAGGAGAGTAGTTTGGCACCCAAAGCAGATTGAGATGCAATAGTCAATGACTGCAAGAAAGGAATTGAGTTAGAAGTTGAATATCATCTCAAGAGGGAAGATAAGTTAATTTACCTGAGTAATTGATGATTTTGTTGTTCAAAGTCTCTTCCCAGTGGTGGTTTTTTGAGTTACACCTTGGGTTGCCTTACATTTTGAAGACTGATATGTGAGTATTGTTGGGGCAGCTGGGGTTTTCATCAATTTTTTTAGAGTGGGTGCAGTTGATCCCATTCTTGAGGCTGGACATGGTAGATAATATTCTATGGGATGCCCTTTCCTGTCCACACTTGGGGGATCAAATTCAGTATCCTAAAAAAAATTGTTAGATGAATTGACAGGAAAACTTGATAATCCTTCTAAAAAGAATGATGAGTTACCTCACTATCAGAAGCAAAATCATCATCTAGGGCCAAACAGTTAGGATGAATTGAGTTGCAGAAGAGGTGAGAGTGACATTCTTGCCACCAGGAGTCAAATAGGTTTGAGGAGAAGGTGGCTCTTGTCCATTCATGCAGACAAAGAGAAGGAAGATCTAACCCCAATTGAAAGACTCTGGAAGCTTCCATTATTTCACTGATACCTTCTCTTGGCTTTAGAGTATTCCTAAAGAATAGCTGAGGATATAGTTGACTAAGGCCGAATTGATAGGCCACAAAAGAGGGGTTATATAATTCATAAGTTGGGAGATTATCTGAGAGAAAAGCAACAGTAGCCATTTTGCCATGACCATGGCAAAATTTGGCTGGCAGTACACAGGGTTTGATGATGTAACTAAAAATTGTTGTAGTTGTTTCATCCGAACAGCCTGATTCAAACTAGAATTTGACTAGCAGAACTAGCTCATTGTATTCATCTTCATCATAAGGTAGCCAAGTCAAGATGTTTGCATCAAACCCTCTATAAAATTTCTTGAAAATGTGACCTACATCAACAGCAATTGTTAGGGCTGATGTAGCTTCACCATAATTCATACATTGTCGAGTTCTTCCTTCTTTTCCTTTATAATCTTCAACAAAGTTGGAAGAAGGGAAGCTTAGATTCCTAAGATTGGGTCTTACAATCTTATGCATGTACAGATTCAGCCATAATTGTATCAACAACCAAGGGCCGCTGATGGTATGCACTGGTTTATTTTTTAGCAATTGGGCAGCTACTTGGTGTATCATATGATAAGCAAATCCTAGCAGATATTTTCTAAGGGGGATTTCATTACCGGCTGCTAGACGCTCTGCCATGTATTTATAATTATAAGTTGGTCCATAAGATGACCCACAAAAGATGAATTTTTCTAGCCACGTGTTCAAGAAAGCTACATGTTCTCTATCATCAACAGTCGATCCATCCCCAATATGATTCAAAATATAACTTGCCCATCATGTGCAGTATGATATTTTAGCTAATTTTTTGGACCCAACACTTAAGAAGTCATAGGGTTGCATTGATCCTGTTATTCTAAGGCTGGTCAATATGTAAATATCGGCCAAAGTAATGGTCATTGGACCATGACCAAAAACAAAAGCATTCCAAGTGTTGGACCAAAAGTAAGATGCAGAGATCAGAAGTGAATCATTTCTCTCCATTCCAAACAGTGAGAGTGTCAAGCTTAGTTTAAATTAGAAATTTTCTAATCTCCAGCTTTCTTTTCTGATACCCTGCGGAATCAATCTCTTCATCCTTTAGGCATTTTGGGCCAGTTTCTAAAAGGAGTTTTGGTGTTCCTAGAAGATAAATCTATTATAGATTGTTTGAAGGGAATTCGGTTGGTTTCTTGGTTGATAAAATCAGGTGGATCAGGATTGCCCATAGGTCCAAGATAATAGGCATTAGGAACAATAGCTGATGGAATCAGAATTTCGTTCCTCATTTCCTAGAAACCAGATAGGATGAATTTGAGAAGACAGGAAAATACAAAGTAGCAGCTAATACTTAAAAGACAGAAATCTAAAGGCATACCTCAGGAACATGGTCGCTGGTCACCATTGCAGCCAAAATGGATCTAAATTTGAGGAAGGTTGTAGAAAGGTGGTTTGAACAGCAGTTTGGCAAAGCAGAAGATCTGCTAGGGTTAAAGCTTTGGTGGTGGCGTCTCTGACTGTTGAAGCTTGCTCAAGAGAAAAGGGGAAAGTAAGCAGGCTAAGCAAGTTAGAAATTAAACTATTGGGGTATTATATAGAATTTGGCCCGAGAAATCAGGAGTCACGCATATACTTCGGAATGAGCAGTTGCAACACGGTGAGCAGATAAATAGAAATTTTGGAATAAAATCATTTTTATCCCAAAATTAGGAGGCATGTGTTTACACAAAAATTTTGAAAGAAGAACGTGGGAACTTGAAGCCTCTAGGATTGTGTCATTAAGGAATCGATTAGATGTGAATCAGTATCAGCTGATTTAGATGCGATGTCAAAATCAACTATTTTATAGATGATGTCAGTAGATGGCGTCAATGGGCTATGCTTGAATGGCGTCGGGAAGATATGTCAGACTCTACGAATAAGGAAAAATTAGGATCTAGGTTATTGTTAAGTTAGAAAGTTTTCTTTTATTCCAAGAATTGTAATAAGTCGTATTTGGGTAGGATTCATATTTAGGTTTTAGGTATAAATATTAGACCTTGGTTATTGTATAAAGGATGAACACTCAATCAATACAATCTTTCTAGCTTTCGCCATCGCATTAGAAATAGGAGTACTGTAGATCTTGGTGAGTTCTTCAGCAAATAGGGCTACAACGACTGATCGACCTCTAGCTTGCTTGTGAGTACCGTCATGACTTGTATTATGCTTATAAAGGTGCATGAGTTGATTGATCTTTTATGAGCTATAATATAAGTTAGTTATCGATCAATATCATTGTTTGTAAGGCAGCATTAGCTGATTGATCTCTTATGAATCATAATATAGATCAAAGTTATCGATCTTGTGTTAAATAACTTGTTGTTTAATACAATATCACCAGTTATCGAATCTACTAGATTAGTAAGATTTTCTTTGCTGTTTTTTGGTTGATTGACCAGTTATCAATCTTGTTATAATTAATGTTTACTAATTATAACAAAATCACCCAATTGAAATAGAGATAGATCGGCATCATATCATCTTAATTGGTCGTCTTTTGATCTGGTTACGCTTTAAATCATATAATCGATGGCTTAATTCTGCTAGATCGGTTGTTTTATCTCTATTCCAATCAAACATAGTATGCATCAGCTATTTTAGCCGATTTGCCTATACTTTCACGCATATAGCATGTTTTCATGAATCTGTCAACATATAGATGGTTTTATAGATTCGTTGGCTTTAGTTTGTTATCATTATCATAGTTGCATTGATCCGATCGAATCTCACTGTTGATGATAATAGATTAGATTCAAACTATTTGTAGATTTGTTTATATTAGACAGTCCATTTGTTTGCATGTTATACTCTTTTCATCAAATTTATCGGCTCAGCGCTTTATATTGATCATGTTCCATTTAGCCGATGATGCTTTCTTATAACGCTTCTTATGGATACGCCAGATATCAACTATTTAGTCGATAGCCTTATTGAATCGGCTATCTAGTCATACATTTGGAATTGTCTGGTGCAACACCAACATGTTCCACCTTAAATTACTGATAAGATTTTCTCTCCTTATCAATTGTAGGTCAAATTGACTGGCACATCGTTGGTTTTTTCAAAATTGGCTAGTTCTGTGTTAAAGCCAAGCAGATCTCTGGTCTCGTTCCACTCAGATCTTCTGGCTTGCTATGTGTTGATCACATCGCCACATTTTTGTGTCAATAGAGGGGGTACAAAGATTATATCGAACCACGCTCTTAACACAATCGGGAATCCAAGCGAAGCCTGCTTGCCTCCCTCTAGACCTAGCCTAACTAGCTATGCCTAGAATATGATGGAGCTCTGAGGATGATTAGGATTTCTGTCTTCTCAAATGACTTGATGCCTTTAGGGGGTAGGGGCGGATATATATAGGCTGGAGCGTCCAACGTGAGCCCTTGGATCAAACCGACTTAAGGAACAGCGTAGATGCAACCTAGTAGGCGGTGGAGAACCGACATTGCAACGCAGAGGCTGACAAGTGGGCCTAGGGGCTGGGCGGCCTACAGGTGGGGCCGGTAGCCTCTGCATCTTTGCCTTGGCATGGAGTCCTCTCGAGTCTTCTAGAGTCTTCTGGTGTCTATTTTGTTGCGGATAAGCGCAATTAAATCTGACATATAGGTCCACCTTGATGGTTTTCTAAATAAACCCTGTAGAAATCATAGATTCACCAAAACTCGTGGAATTTGTTAGTTTAAACCCCTAGACTTTTGTTGGTGATCTCAATTGTGCCCTTATACATGTTTTATTGACGGTTTATAATGGTTGTTAACTACCATCAATAGTGCACCAAATATACCATCCTTAGCACCATTGGTAACTAGACATTCACAAAACCTATAATACCCCATAAGATCAACATTAGAACCAAGGGTCTAGTTTTCATAAAAAGAACACAAGTCTAGTTACTATACCTATGCATGCTAGTTTTTCACTTCATCATTCAAACCTACAACTAGCATACACCACACAAGCATGGATATTAAAATTTAAAACTTGTACCATGCAAGCAAACATATGAAATGCACATTCAAATGCATCACTCAAGTTTATGAACTTGCTCCCCCTACTTCTGTGCTTAAATTTTAATTGATCCCCTTACTTTGTCATATTTCTCCCCCTGTGTCAAAGTTCTCCCCTTTTGTCATTCAACCTTATCTTTGTGCAGTAATTTCTCCCCCTTTGTCATCAATGACCACAAAGGATCAATTTTAGAAAGGTTAAGATTATCAATGTCAATCAATGGGGTGAGGATCATTTTCCTAAATTTGGTTCAATCTAGATCACTTGCCTAAGATATTTAACTCGGTTTGATCCAAGAATAAGCTTTTTCACACTTCATTTCAAGGGTTATCTTGTACGATGTTGAGTTAAACACTTATAGCTCATTTTCTAGATCAAACACTAGGTTCACAAGCCCACAAACATGTCATATGCTACCACTTGATCAAGTCAAGCATGGAAATAATAGTGGTACCATACAAGCATCAAATTCATTTGATTTTCATGAATGAGCCTATAAGACATGAGGAATGACTTGATGCACTAAACAAGTCATTAGCAAAGGATCTATGCATGCCAATCAACTTTTACCTTGGATTGCTCAAAGAAGAGGCATGTTATATGAGTGGGGGGAGCATCAACACATGTTTGAGAAATCCAATATGTTCAACTCATTCCTTAACTTGCAAAACCTCTTTTCATCAAGTGGCTTGGTGAATATGTTGGCAAGTTGATCTTCGGTGCCTACACTCTCAATACAAATGTCCCCTTTTTGTTGATGATCTCAAATAAAATGATGGCAGACATCAATGTGCTTTGTTCTTACATGTTGAACCAGATTGTTGGTTAGTTTGATTGCACTCTCATTATCACATAGCAATGACACTTTCTTGAGCTTGATTCCAAAGTCATTCAAGATGGCCTTCATCAAAAGAATTTGTGTACAACAACTACCGGCGAATATGTATTCGGCTTCGGCGGTTGATAATGCAACACTATTTTGCTTCTTTGATGACCATGAAATAAGTGATCTTCCTAACAATTGACATGTGCCTGAGGTGCACTTCCTTTCAACTTTGCATCCTGCATAATCCGAGTCGAAGTAACCAACTAGCTCAAACTTTGCTCCTTTGGGATACCACAAATCAACATTTTATGTATGCTTCAAGTACCTCAATATCCTCTTTGTAGCCTTCAAATGACTTTCTTTTGGTGAGGCTTGAAATCTTACATACATGCACACACTAAACATGACATCTGGCCTTGATGCGATCACATAAAGTAGGCTTCCAATCATAGAGCGATGCAACTTTTTATCCACCATGTTGTCACTTGCATCACTATCTAAATTGTCATTTGTTCCCATTGGTGTACTAATGGTCTTTGCTTCATTCATGCCAAACTTCTTGAGCATGTCTTTGATGTACTTGCCTTAACTCACAAATATACCATTCTTCAATTGCTTGATTTGAAGACCAAGGAAGTAACTTAACTCTCCAATCATGGACATCTCAAAATCATTAGCCATCATCTTGCCAAACTCTTCACAAAAGTCTTGATTAGTTGATCCAAATATGATGTCATCAACATAGATTTGCAACACAAACAAGTCTTTGCCGATCTTCTTGGTGAAAAGAGTGGTGTCAACCTTGTCCATTATGAACCCTTTAGAGAGTAGAAAGTCTCTCAACCTCTCATACCATGCTCTAGGTGCTTGTTACAAGCCATACAATGCCTTCTTTAACTTGTACACATGGTTGGGCTTCTTGTCATCTTTAAAACCGGGAGGTTGCTCAACATAAACTTCTTCATTGATGTAGCCATTGAGAAATGCACTTTTGATATCCATTTGATATAGCTTGATGTTGTGGGCACAATCATAGGCTAGCAAGATTCTAATTGCTTCCAATCTAGCAACCGTGGCATATGTTTCTCCAAAATCAAGACCTTTCACTTGAGTGTAACCTTGTGCTACTAATCTTGCTTTGTTCCTTACTACTATCCCATCTTGATCTTGCTTGTTTTTATAGACTCATTTGGTTCCAATTACATTGTGTCCCTTTGGTCTTTCCACTAATTCCTATACTTGATTTCTTGTAAAGTTATTCAATTCTTCATGCATAGCATTCACCCAATCAACATCCAATAATGCTTCATCTATCTTCTTTGGTTCAATGGATGACATAAATAATAAATGCTCACAAAATAAAGCCAATCTTGATCTAGTTTGCACACCTCTAGAAATATATCCAATTATAGTGTCCAATGGATGATCCTTTGCAATATGAGTTGGTTGGAGTATTGGAACATTGCTTGGACTTGCTTGATCATTAGATTGAGATGATGTACTAGCCACTTGATCTTGCACATTGTCATGAGAGCCACTTGTACTTGCTTGACTAGTGTCAATTTGCACATTTGAGTTAGAGAGCACTTGCACTTGATCATCTTCATCATCTTCACTTGCCTAGGCCTCAATTCACCAACATCCATGTTCTTCATGGCATTTAAAAGTTAAATGCCTCTCACATCATCAAGATTCTCATTCTCATCTTGGGAACCCTTGGTTTCATCAAATTCCACATCATGAACCTCCTCAAAAGTACCACTTGCCAAATTCCAAACTCTATATGCTTTGCTTGTAGTGGAGTAACCAAGCAAGAATCATTCATCACATTTCTTGCCAAGTTGGTCAATCTAGTGCCTTTTCTCAAGATATAGCATTTGCAACCAAAAACCTGAAAGTATGTAATGTTGGGCTTTTTACCATTCAAGAGCTCATAAGGTGTTTTCTCCTTCAATGGGTGACAATAGAGGCGGTTGCTACAATAGCAAGCCATGTTGATAGCTTCGGCCCAAAAAGATTGACTCACATTGTACTCACTAAGTATAGACCTTGCCATATCAGTGAGTGTTCTATTCTTTCTCTCAACAAGGCCATTTGATTGTGGAGTGTACTTGACCGAGAATTGTTGTCTAATTCTAAAATCATCACACAACTCATCAATTCTTGTGTTCTTAAACTCACTACCATTGTCACTTCTCACTCTCTTGATGGTTGTTTCAAACTCATTGTGAATGCCCTTGACAAATAATTTGAATGTTGCAAACACATCACTTTTGTCCACTAGAAAGAATGCCCAAGTGTATCTTGTATAGTCATCCACTATCACAAAGCCATATTTATTTCCACCGATGCTAGTGTATTATGTTGGCCCAAATAAATCTATATGCAATAACTCAAATGCCTTGCTAGAGCTCATTATGCTCTTCTTAGGATGGGTGTTTTGAACTTGTTTGCTGGCTTGACAAGAGCTACAAAGCTTATCCTTCTCAAACACAATATCTTTTAAGCCTCTAACCAAGTCATGCTTAATCAATCTATTCAATTATTTCATTCTAACATGACCAAGCCTTCTATGCCATAACCAACCCATACTAGACTTAGTGAACAAGTATGTTGACAATTGAGCTTCACTAGCATTGAAATCAACCAAGTATAGATTCTCATATCTAAAGCCTTTGAAGATTAAATTGGAGCCATCTACACTTATGATCTCTACATCATCTACCCTAAATATGCATTTGAATCCAAGATCACATAATTGAGCCATGGATAGCAAATTGAAGTTTAAGCTCTCAACTAGCAACACATTGGATATGCTCATGTCATTGGATATTGCAATCTTACCAAGCCCTTTGACCTTGCCTTTGCCATTATCACCAAATGTAATACTATCATAACCATCATTGCCATTGGTGTTGATTGAGTTGAACATTCTTGCATCACCGGTCATATGTTGAGTGCACCCACTATCAAGAACCCAATGCCTTCCTCTGGCTTTGTAATTGACCTACAAAAGAAGATCAATTCTTTTTAGATACCCAAACTTGCTTGGGTCCTTAGAGGTTAGTAACTAAGCTAGTTGGTACCCAAATGGCTTTCTTCTTTGAGCCCATCCATAGTGCACCAATGAACTTAGCCTTCACACCATTTGTACCCTTAGTAAGCACATAGAAAGAATCAAGCTTAATTGAGGACACATTAGCATTCTTGTTCTTAGTCTTGCACTCATGCTCTTTATGACCAACTTACTTGCAACTAGTGCAAAATCGACCATTGTTCTTCACAAAACTAATCTTGTGAGGAGCAAAGGCTACCTTACCTTTCTTGGGGGTATAGCCCAATCTCTCTTTATAGAGAGAAGCTCTTTGGCTACCCAAGCACATAAGCAAGTGATCCTCACCACCATAGGCTTTGCCTAAGGCATGAGAGAGCTCATTTACCTCCTTCTTGAGGGTCTCATTCTCAACCATTAGTGAGACATCACAAGTGAAACCATCATTACTAGATGAGGTAGAAGTGGAAGTGCTACAAGAAGGGTTAGTGGGAGCAACAATGATAGGCTTATAGAAAGATTTATCAATTATGTCATAAGTTAAGCCCACATCACATGTTTTAACATGCTCCTTCACATTTTGCTCATTAAGTAGAGAGGAATGAGCTTTCAAAATCTTCTTGTGAGCCTTGCCAAGCTTCTCATGGACTTCCTCTAACCTCTCATGAGATGCATTGAGCTCATCAAAGGCTTGCTTAAGGGCTTTTAGTACCTTACACAAGCTTTTGCATTTCCTTCTCTTAATGTCAAAATGTTCCTTAGCATCATCTAACATGTCAAGTAGTTCATCTTTAGTAGGTTTATCATCATCACTATCACTTTTATTTTCATTTTTATTATCATGTTTCTCATCACATCCATCATCATAAGTTTGTACCTTAGTGGCCTTAGCCATGAAGCATGATGGAGTGTCAAAGAGAGAAGGCTTCTCATTGATAGCAATACTTGCAAGAGCCTTCTTCTTGGTGGTCTTGTCATCATCACTATCATCATCATCATTACTTAAGGAAGCATCACTATCCCAAGTAACCACATATGAACCACCCTTCTTCTTCTTGATGGTCATCTTGTCTATCTTCTCCTTCTTGTCCTTCTTCTGCTCTTCTTGTCATCATCATCATTGTCGCTATTGTATGAGCATTGAGCAACAAGATGATCCTTGCTTCCACACTTGAAGCACCTTCTTGACTCTTCCTTGTTCTTGGATGAAGACTTCTTCCTTCTAGCACGGTAGCCCTTCTTCACCATGAACTTGCCAAATCTTTTGACAAAGAGAGCCATCTTCTCATCATCCATCTCATCAAAGCTCAAGTCTTCATCTTCACTTGATGATTCTTGCTTTGCCTTGCCCTTGGATGATGTGGCTTTGAATGCCACACTCATCCTTCTTCTCATCTTTCTTCTCCTTATTTTTTTCCTTCTCATCATCATCTCTATAGGTGTCATCGGTCATCACATCTCCCAACACTTGGTTTGGTGTCATAGTGTCTAAACCACTCCTTACAAGCAATGTAACCAACATGCCAAATCTTGAAGGTAAGCATCTCAAGAACTTATGGGAGAATTCCTTGTCCTTCACTTCCTCACCAAGTGCTTTGAGATCATTGACAAGCACTTGGAGTCTATGGAACATCTTCGACACACTCTCATCATCCTTCATCTTGAAACTTGCAAACTTTTCTTTGAGAATCTATGCTTTGGCGCCCTTCACCGCTTGAGTGCCCTCAAATTATTCCTCCAACTTCTTCCAAGCCTCATGAGTCATCTCAATGTTCTTGATTTGCTCAAATGTCTTCTCATCAAGAGCATCATGAATTGCACTAAGAGCTATGTCATTATTTTGGAGCAATATTTCTTTGGCCGCAGTGGGTGCCTCCGGATTAGCAACCTCAATCTTGGTGTCTACTACCTTCTATATCTTTCTATTGATTGACTTGATATGTGTGGTCATCTTTGACTTCCAATATGGATAATTTGTGCTATCAAATTAGGGTGGCTTCTTGGTGTTGTTTATTTAAGCCATTTTGACACTGAAGGTTGTTAAGCCTCAAATCACGGTGACCACAGCTCCGATACCACTTGAAAAGTCCTAATGGCTAGAGAGGAGTGAATAGCCTATTAAAAATTTCTACAATAACACTTAGCAAACTGGTTAGACAAATATGAGGCAAAGCGAATGTTGCGCTAGCCTATTAAAAGTGTAAGCCACCTACCACAATTTTAGTATCTATAGTCTCTATCCACACAATGGCTATGTCACTACACTAAGTTAGTGAGCTCTCAAAGACTAACTAAAAAGCCTCACTAACCACTAGACTCGATGCAAGCTAGCTCTCAAAACTAGTTACACTAAAGAGCATAGCTTACACACTAGGAATGTAAATACAAGAGGGGATTGTGATGATTATACCGCCGGGTTGTGGAATTGAGCCAATCATAAGATGGAGCCAATCAATCAATCACAAGATAACTAATGAAATCCTCGGACAAGATGACACAATGATTTTTTACTGAGGCTCACTTGCTTACGGGCAAGCTAATCCTCGTTGTGGCGATTCACTCACTTGGTGGTTCACGCGCTAATTGGCATTACACGCCAAACCCGCAACCAGATGTTGCACAACCAACACAAGATGAGGATCACACAAGCCACGAGCAATTCACTAGAGTACCTCTTGGCTCTCCGCCGGGGAAAGGTCAAGAACCCCTCACAATCACCACGATCGGAGCCAGAGGCAATCATCAACCTCCGCTCGATGATCCTTACTGCTACAAGTCGTCTAGGTGGCGGCAACCACCAAGAGTAACAAACGAATCCCACAGCGAAACACGAACACCAAGTGCCTCTAGATGCAATCACTCAAGCAATGCACTTGGATTCACTCTCAATCTCACAAAGATGATGAATCAATGATGGAGATGAGTATGAGGGCTTTGGCTAAGCTCACAAGGTTGTTATGTCAATACAAATGGCCCAGAGAGTGAGCCCAAGCTAGCCAAACGATATTTATAGACACCCCCAAATAATAGAGCCATTGGATCACTGATTGGGCTGTCTACGCACCGACCAGACACGTCCGATGTGGCGTCCGGTCGCAGCGACCGGTCGCTCCGCGAGAGCAATGTGTCCCCTTCAAATGAGTTAGCCATTGGCGCCCCAATGGCTCTCTCTATCACACTAACACAACTGATCGGACGTACCGTTAGAAAGTGATCGGACGTAGGAGAGGTAGTGTCAGGTTGAGTCCAGAGAGCTCCCAAAGCTGCTCGAACGTGACCAGACACATCTGGTACTACCGACCGGACGCACCCAGCATCAGGTCACACACCCTCACGTGCGCTACCCCTCTAACCGGACACGACGCTTAGCGTCAAGTCACTCGAAGTACTGAGAGTTCGGTCAAGTCAAAAAACTACACCGAGAGGTCTAGAGCATGACCAAATGCGTCAGATCGCCAGTGAATGGACACACGCTAGAGTTTGGTCACCTCTGCCTTAGTCGCTTACCTCGGGTCCAAATACCGGACGTGTCCAGTCCCAATTCTGGACATGTCCGATCACGTCTGCAACACAAGCTCGAGCCTGGGTAACATACCGGATGCGTCTGGTCCCAAAGTCGGACACGTCCGGTCACCCATGACCAGCGCGATCAACTCCTTTTCAACTCCAACTTCTCCACCCTTGCTCAAATGTGCTAACCACCCAGTGTATCACCTTGTGTACGTGTGTTAGCATATTTTCACAAACGGGGTGTTAGCTCTCCACTAGATCTAAATGCATATGCAATGAGTTAGAACATCTAGTGACACTTTGATAACCGTATTTCGATACAAGTTTCACCCCTCTTAATAGTATGGCTATTGATCCTAAATGTGATCACACTCGCTAAGTGTCTCGATCACCAAACTAAAAAGCTCCTATCAAGTTTCACCTTTGTCTTGAGCTTTTTGTTTTCCTCTTTCTTCTTTTCCAAGACGAGCACTTGATCATCACCATGGTCACACCATCATCATGATCTTCACCATTGCTTCACCACTTGGAATAGTGCTACCTATCTCATAATCACTTTGATAAACTAGGTTAGCACTTAGGGTTTCATTAATTCACCAAAACTAAACTAGAGCTTTCAACGTCTCTGATCAACTCTAAGGTCATCTCATCACTTGTTGACATGTGTGGTCTAGGTGATTAGGAGAGACATGTTACGGGCTGATTTTTGGATATAGACCAAATTCTGTCACAAAAGAATTTTGATTGGCTCTTATTCACCCCTGGCAGTCGCACGAGCGTCTGACCTCCCCACGCTAGCGACCACACACCGTGCACACTCTCCCTGTGGTAGTAGGTAGGAGCCACACCCGTCGTCCTTTTCTCTAGCGGGCATGCAATCCATGACTTCCTCGCGCTACTATATAATTCTCATGTCGAGCAGCCGTGGAGGTTGGCGTCTGAGCTCAGCCATGGGCGGCAGTGGCCGGGCCTGAGCTCAACCGCAGGAGCTCCCAAGAGGGCTATGGCGGCTGGCTCTAAGCTCGCCTACGCCTTGATGGCCAGGGCCCATGCTCGCCCACGAGGCACGCGGTCAGTGCCGGGGCTTGAGCTCGTCCGTGTTGAGCGTCACACGCGGCGATGGTGAGCACTAAGCAAGAGAGAGAAAGGGACTGGCACATAGTTGGGTCGCCTACATGTACTCCTAGCCAGTGTTGGTTGCCTATCAAGGCCAACCTCTCCCACAAGTCTATAAAATTTACTCTGTAAATTATCACTCGGAGAGTTATTTGAGTAAAAACCGTGTTATACGTATCTTTGTATCCTCCAACATTTTTTCTACATCTTGTGTCCACTCTAGAGAGACATTCTCGCTCTTCATCTTTTGCTTGCAAGGAATAGAGGATTTCTATATGTAAAGATCCAATTTAAAAAGTTGTTGGACGATATTTTTCTACTAAAATATCTTTTTCCATAAATTAAGAAAAAAATATAGAGTCTCTTGAAAATGCACTAAGCCAATAGACCTTTGGAACCCTGGAACCCACCTTGTGCAACGTTGGTTACGTTGGCATTTGTGTGTGTGTTTTTCAGATATATATAAAGGAACCAATATGATTCCATTAACCTGCGATCTAGCTAAATTGCTAGCCACTACACGACAGTACAGTTTGATTTGGAACACCAAGCAAGCGCTTTCAAGCACGACCATCTCACGAGCGACACAAGTATGGTCCTAAAGCAACACATGTTGTGGTTTTTAGTAGTATGAAGCGAAGCGTGTTTTATTTTCTTATATAAACTATGACTTTTTCAATATATAAACACAAGCAAGACACGTCATCTATCACTAAAAAATAATCTTTAAATTCTTAAATAAACTAAGGAAAATGATTTAAAGAGAAGGACGACATTTCTTTTTGCGAAATAGGGAACAGCCGTTGCTGTTCGATCAGCCCAAAGGTAGATGATTAGCCCAACCCACTATGTTGTGAGCTTGTGTGGTGTTGCTGATAATGTAAGAACGGCCCAAGTGTTAGCCGAGCTGAACCGAATGCTCCGTGTACCGTTCTAAAAAAAATGCTCCGTCACAAACGTATACTTCAATATAAATTGCGCTGCAAAACAGACAGCAAGATTTAAGTCCTCCATTATTTTAAATTAACTTTAAGCTTGATTGATTGATGCGTGCAAGTCTCAATCTTTTCAAGGTGCTCATCGGAGTAAGATATGCATGTGTGTTTATAAGATGAGTGTACGTAGATGTATGAGTGTCTATATTTACATTGTGATTGGTAAAAAAATATTATTATATTAAATAACAAATACTCTTTGCAAAATTTATATATTAAAGTAAAAGTAGATGTCTTTGGAAACTGAGGGAGAAAGGTAAAAGTCTGGGAAGTTTCATTTGTCCCTGAGGAAGAAAAATTGCAAAACACCTCATATATCATAGACCGTTAAAAATAAGTTTTTAAGAAAATAACGTTAAGCTAAAATTATAAAATTGTTAAATATAACTTGGCAAATGTTAAATCAAGTCTTTCAAAGTATTGAGGTAAAACATTTGAAATGTTTAATTCGATTTTCAGAATTTTGGCATTAATTTCTCAAAACGTTGAATGCACACAACCATAAATACTCGATACATTAAAAATAATCATAGCTAGCTAGGATAGCTAGTAAAGAGAAAGAGAAGAACTAAAAAACTAACGGGGAATGAGAATGAAGGTTTCTCCTCAACCTAATGGAAGTGGATTCAGTTTTTTTTTCTGGTTCTAGGTGGCTGATTTTCAAATGAAAAAAATGTCCTAGATAATGTGATCCACTCTCTCCTAGACTTTTCAAAATAGTGGAAGATATGTTGGCATTGCTAGAGCTAAGGAGGAGAATGAACATGTGAAAGATGATAGCTTATCTATTCTATATTGTGCAGATCACATGGTTATGTTTATGTACTATGATTTTTAGCAAGCAAAGAACATGAAATTATTATTGTATACTTTTTGTAATCTTTAACTTTAATCAGATAAAAAATCAGCTTTTGACAAACGAGCGAGTCCCAATATTCTCACTTATTTTGTTGAAAAGTTGGCTCCTATCCTTTTCGCTATTTGGTGTTCCATTAAATAACAAAGACCGAAAAATGATCAAGTAAAGAAATGAGAAAAAACAAGAGGGTGGATAGGAAAACACTTGTCTGTTGGCAGGAGAGCAATGCTAATTAATTTGGTTTTGTCTAGTTTGCCTATTTTATTCTATTGTCTTTTACCAAGGACTGTCCTTAAAAAATTAGATACTTTAGATCAAGATTTTTCTGGCAATGATCCACACAAAAGTTAAATATAGGAGTAAACTACAACATTCTTCATCAACCGAAGACTCATGGTTTGGGATTCTGAACTTAGATTTTCAAAAATAAAGGTTAGATAAGAAAATGGCTCTTTAAATTGTGCAGGAAGGAAGGGATGTGGCAAGAATTGTTGACAAATAAATATATCAAAAACAAACTTTAAGTCAGGTTAACAAGAATGCTAGAGATTTTATGTTAACTGATGGTACTTATGCCATCACAAAGACCAGATATGTCGTCCTCACTGGGCCAACACGAGTTACCAATTCTCTATCCAAACACTGGGGCTTGGGGGGTGGGGGGTGGGGGGGGGGGGGGGGGGGGGGGGGGGGGGGGGGGGGGGGGGGGGGGGGGGGGGGGGCTTAGCTTTACTGTTTGGCTTTGATACAAACCAAAGCCAGTTCTTCTCTGAAGCATCATATATACATATGAGGTTGCTAGCTGGAGACAAGCCATATGGAGCAGTTTCAGTGATGCCAGTGAATGAAGAAAAAAAACATGAAAGTTGCATGTGTGCATTGCTCCTTAAAAGAAAACCCTTTGTGTTAGCTAGCAAAAAGAAACTTTCATTTGTGCGCATTAGTTGTGAGAGTCGATGTCAGCTCGAGTGACTAGACAAAGCCGGCCTTCTTGAGGTTTCCTGATGTCTGTTTTGTGCATGGATTTATTTATGCACGCACAAAGCTCAGGGATGAATCTTGTGTGGTAGGTGAGACTGATTCAGAATCTCTCTGCATCTCCATCGCTGATCTCGACTCCCATGGCCGTGAGTGAGTGCTGATGTCTCCAAGCTTATTGGTGGGTAGGTGAGTGCCTTGCCTAGTAGTAGTAGGTGCTCCTGTGAGGTGTGACCACCGCATCAAGTCACCATCTTCGTTCTTGATCTCTCTATGAAATGAAACCAATCATGCAGAAAAAGCTCTGGACTGTTTACTGCACAAAATGCAGAGTTTTGTAAAGAGTTACACATCACATGTTTGTGGTGCAGACGAAAAGGACCTGTGGTGGTGGTGGTGTGGTTTTGGTAGGTGAAGAAGTTGCTGTGGCTAGTCTCGATCTGCGTAGTACTATAACCACTGTTTGGTGATGGTCAGCCTAAGATGTCTCTCTCCTGCTACCAAACCATTGACCTACATCGACATGGTACACGCCACCGGTCGCCGGATCGACCAACTTATCGGCCTTCGCGTGGAGGATCGGAGGATTTCATAGATGACCTAGCTTGCCCTATGCCACTATCGACGACCATTCTAAGCTCTGGGCTTAGGTAGCAACTGGATTGAACAGACTTAGAGCTATTTTTGCATATGTCTGTCCCACGGTTAAAATCAAATTTGACAATGTCGAAGTCATGGTAAAAATCCAAGCTTAGCAAATTTCAGCATGTCCATCTCATGGTAAATTTAAAGACTTAGTCAAAATTTTATATATCCATCTCACGATAAAACTAGGGTGTTAGGTTAAATTTAGAGGTCGGCGCCATGACCTATGATGCCGAGATGTTACCTCGGCTTGCCGCAATCCCGCAACAGGCTAGGCAGCGGGCATGCACTACATCCGGTCTCTGCCACTCTGAATTGTCTCCCGGCACCCGCAGACGAACATGCCATGTCTCCATCACTAATGGAATAAAACCGATCGAGCTACATGCATGCTTCTCTGATCTCATGAATCGTGATGTGTGGGGTGGGGTTCTCATCGAACCTCGGCGTTGAGTCGGGCCGCGCCGAGGTTAGCGTCTCAGCGTCATCTGATCGCACGCCGAGCTATTGGGCCACGAAGCGTTGTTGGGCCGCTGGGCCGTGCGCCGAATGGTGGCAATAGCTCAGCGTGACTCCCCACAGCGCCAAGGTTGGGCCTGTGGCGTTGGCTGACACGACGCCGACATAGTGGGCCCTATGCGCCACCGTGTCGCCGTCGACCGGGGTCGTCCGTGACATGGCAAGACCTCAGCGTCGTGTCAGTCAACGCCGACCCTCATACCTCGGCGTCATGTCCTAAGACGCCTAAAAATGGTCTATTTTCAGCAAATATTTTGGCGTAGGTCTTTTTATAAAAAATGTTTTCAAAAGAGACCAAAATACAAAAATTTCACGGGTATCGTAGACACACACAGCAGAGAACAACTGGTCGTCGTTCTCTACAAATATATAAGCATCGCCATCATGCATGCCAATGCGATGCGAGGAGGTTACTTGTAATGACTCGTTATGCTGTCATTCACCTCCTGCAATATTCAGAGGGACGACGGCAGGGGAAAAGGAGATTCATCAAACTCGCGTTTAGTTCGCGAAAATTTTTGGCTTGGGCTACGGTAGGTTCGAAAGTTTAGTAATTAGTGTCTAATTATAGACTAATTAGGTTCGAAAGTTTCGTCTCACGATTTCTCATCCAACTGTGTAATTAGTTTTTTTTTCATCTACATTTAGTACTCCATGCATGTGCCGCAAAATTCGATGCGACACTTTAGGGTGAAAATTTTTGGGAACTAAACAGGGCTTCAAAGTGCAGGTGATTAACAAGCTCAATCAGTGAGCTCCATGGGCTGTAAAGCTCGTATATACATATATATTTATAGCAACATACATCAACTTGCAACATTAGTCCAAGCAACAAATTGGTTGGAGAAAACCTTGGCCACTTTCACCAGCTGCTAGCTAGTTGCCTAGCTTACGCATACGATTGCTTTTGTTACGCATCAGTTGTCAGTGGTCAAATCCACGCGGCGAGAAAATAACTCCAAACGATGGATCCACGCGGTGAGACACAAAAAATAATTGGGGCTGTCCTACTACTTCCTCCCTTCCAAATTATAAGTTACTTTAATTTTTTGGTACATCCATTTTATTATACATCTAAATATAACATATGTCTAGATACATAACAAACTATATGTACCAAAAAAAAGACAAAACAACTTATAATTTGGAACATAGATAGTAAAAGGTAATATCTCAAATAAATCTAAGCTGTTAATTTTTTGAATTTTGTTTATTAATTAATAAATTAAAAAATCTAGGAAACAAAAATACTTCTTCCGCATCCCCTAATGACGGGAGGGGAAATTCCTTTCAAAACATGCATGCGGATTTCCCTAATCATGGGAGATATTAAAAACATGCATGCCGATTCCCCTAATCACGGGAGATACAGAAGCGATTCCTTTCGATTTTTAATTACTTAATAAATTAAAGAATCTAGAAAAACAAAAATACTTCTTCCGCGGGGAATTCCTTTAAAAACATGCATGCCGATTCCCCTAATCGTGGGAGATACAAAATCATTTGATATATTTTGCTTTCTAGAAATATTCTCTCCGTCACAAAATATAGTGTATTTTCATATATATCCTAAGTCAACTCACCTCATGTTTGACTAACATTATAGGAAAACATATTAACTTCTACCACACCAAAAAGGTAAGTTGTAAAAATACATTCCATAATGTTTCTAATGGAGCTTATGTGATGTAAAAAAATATTATTGTTCTTTTCTATAAATTTGATCAAACTTAAGATAGATTGATTTAGGACAAATGAAAGAGACAATTATTTCCTTGCTTCGTGTGCATTGTCTTGGTGAACTATTATATACTCCCTCCATTCCTAAATAAATAAATTCCTGAAATCCGTAATGGTCAAATTATCTTAAGTTTGACTAACTTTATAGGAAAGGATAATAACACCTATGACATAATATGTTCTATGGTATATCTAATGATACTAATTTGATGTCATAAGTCTTAACGGGTTTCTCTGAAAATTCGGTTAAAATTTAAAAAAAATTGACTTGAGACAAATCTAGAAATCTATTTTCAGGGACAGAGTGAAGACCGAGTACTAGGCTAGAAAATCAAGAGGATAGATAATATGGATACGGCCGTGCATGGAAATGGATTTGACGTCTGTCTGTGCCGTCGTCGTCGTCCTCGGCTCCTCCGTGCATGGTCGCACTGATCAAGTGTATGGGCCTATAGAGTGTCCATATAGATGACGATGAGACAGGGGACCTAGCTAGCTGATGTAGAGTGTGATGAGGAGTCCAACAATACGGCCAGCCGTGCGACATGGATAGGACTATGGTTTCTCGATGGCGTGCCTAATCGTTTCCTGCCCTATCTTTTGCAGATCAAACGGCGACGGGATCGGTCGATGTGATTGTTATTGGTATTGTTATTGTTGTTATCGTCATTACCATGTTAGAATGTTTGGCAAAAAAACAAGAATATATGTTATATGACTCTTAACATTTAGAAGAATTTAGCATATCTCGGTTAGATTCGTTGTGGTTGAAGATGTTTTAACTACCTAGGTCAATTTCTCGACTTAACACATACATTCGCATTTATCTGAATTTATTCTAGAATTTAATGATATTGGTCGATTAGCAGCGAAGACTTAATGAATTTCGGTGTTTTTGGAGGTGAGCGAAAAAAAATTGTTTAGAAATACTAGTATTTAAAGGTTGGATAGAATCTGTGTCAACTAAAAGACATAAATTAGCATATATCATAGTAGAAAGCTTCTCCTTCCACCTTCTTAAGGTGGAAGGATCAATCATAAGACCTTTTTTCGAAATTTGAGAACCATAAAATCAATTTATTTAATTTCCTCTAACCAAAATTTGGGGCTAAAAATCCTGAAATTTGGAACCCTGAATGAAACCATTGATTTGATAGAGGAGCATGCAAAACAAGCCAAGATAGTATAGACTAAGGTCATGTCCGGATATCTAAGTAAATAGTTTGGTGGGTAATAGTTAATAACTAATACTAGTCGTATTGTTTGGATCCAGCAGCTAAAAGCGAATGCATTGTGATTTTGTCTATAACTCCTTTCATCTTTAACTCTTATACAGGTAGAAGAAAAAATGATTTTGGCAAATTATTAGCTAGGTTGGTGTAGCTAGTGATATAATCCATTAATTCGAAATTATAAGATGTTTTAGCTTTTCTAGATTCATATCTTTTGTTATGCACTTAGACATAGTGTATGTCTAAATACATGATAAAAACAATGTATCTAGAAAAGTGAGAACATCTCGTAATTTGAAATGAAGGGAGTAGTTATTAGCTAAGAATCCAGCTAACAGTTAACTCATCTATTGATTAGTTGATCCTGTTTTAATTTAGTATAATCTTTTTAGCTGGGTGGGTCCAAACATCAATTGCCTGATAGTGATTGCATATGGGCTGAGCTGCTCTTGCCATATGCCATTCTGCGGGCCACCCTGGGTGTTAGTAGTCTCATTTTTTTCTGTGACTTGTTACTAGTCTCATTTGAGAGGATGCCCAGTACCTCAGCCATATATGCTTTGACATGGGTGTTTGACCCGACCTGCCGCCAGCAAGGCCAATGCAAATTAAAGCTGGTCACATTTCAGCTAATCACTAACGAGCCTAGCTTAGCTGTTAGTGAATGGCAAGCTTCACCAAGTCAACAGGACCAGTGAACACTGAAACCAAACAATATAATAAGAAACCAAAAAGAAATTACAAAGAGGGAATGGATTTTGAGAGCAGTGATTGAGATTAGCAGATCACTGATCAGCATGACTCAGTACCGCTGCTAACTTTGGTGATGATCCATTTGTTTTGTTTACAAGGCTACTCTCCTACTATAACCTAATATAATAGTGGCGAGATGATTATGTGAGATTGACCGAACTTAATTCGGTCAAGCGTCATTAACCTATAGTGCTGCCTTGCTGGTGGGCCATGCCAACTGGTGTGCGTGCGCCATCACAGCCAGCGGGGGTGGGGCCCACGGGCGGTTGGTGAGCGGGGCGGGCCGAACCACGCGGCCTCCCCCGGACTCGGGGCCCACGAGTCAGCGGCAGTCTCAGCAGGAAGGCCCGCGGTGTTTGGTGGGTACGGGTCGCTGTCCCCCACCCAACCCAACCCACCCGTTATACAGCGGCGTCACTCCCCTCGGCCGCCGGATCCGACCAAATCCGATCCGACGGCGGCGGGCCTCCGCTGCGGCCGTGCCCGGTGCCGACGGGGGCTATAAATGGGCCGGCGCGCGGCCCGGCACGGCGTGCGCTGCGGCCGGGTCGGATCTGAGACGAGACGAGACGAGACGAGCCCCCCTCCCCTCAACCGGAACTTGCTACCATCCCATCCCACTCCACCCGCCCCGCCGCCTCCACCGGATCTCGTCGGACTCGGATCCGCCCGACCACCCCGCGCCGCCGCCGCAGCAGGTGAGCATCCATCTCCTCGTCCCTTCTCCTCTCCTTCGGTCCTCGAGGCGCCTGTCCCCGCGCCGCCGCCGGCGCTCTGCGTTCCGGTGCCTGCTTCGCCGTAGGGTTTTGTTTGTTTTGTTGTCTGTAGCAAGACGCGTTTCTAGTTGCAGCGGGCTCTTGATTCGCTGCCCGCAATGGTTGGTCTCGCGGGCAGCTGCTCCTCCCTCGGTCAGACGGTGGTAGGCTCCGGCACGCGTCTCGCGCATTCCTTGCCGCCGTCGAAGAAGGCCAAAGCCCAGGTTGGGGCTTGCCATGATAGGTTTCCTGGTTTCGTTCGTTCGTGCCGCGAAATGTTTTGTTTTGCTCTTAAATTGATTATAATCCGATAGTCAAGGAGGGATTTTTTTTTTCTCCCTTCTTTCACACGCACCTGTTCGGAGTGGTAGTGATGGTTCTCGTCTTGTCGCGTTCCACGAGACGGGAAATGAAAGAGGGGCAAGGCTCCGCACGTGGTTCGACGAGACGATCTCGTTGGAAAACCGTCCGTGTTGTTAGGAAAAATCTGAGCTTTCGGGTCAACATGTACATACGTGTGCTAATCCGAATTTTCTGCCGGCGAAACATGTGTGCAGGAACTGCATAGGGCTGCTATGTTTACCGTAGATTGTAAAGGAGGTTGCTACTGAAATGATACGGATGCTGATTGCATCTGTATTCTTATAAAATAGTTGGGGAGAAGAATCGTGGATTACTTTTGTCTTATTAGTCTATAAAGAAACCACATGCTATGCTTCACACTTTTTGCTAGGCAAGCTGCACGGGGTTCAGGGGATTTCAAAAAATTTATTATTTCTGCAAGCTGTCTAGAAACTTACAGCTACTGGTTCTTGCTTTTACCATGTTCTGTAGTGTTTTTTCGAGTGCTTTGTTGTACCTGTGTGAAGGTTGCTGCTAAAATTGTAGGGGTCCTCAGTATCTTTTGCCAGCAATTGTTAGCGAAAAATGATCCTCTTCCAATAAACCACATGTTCTAAATTCTTATTAATAGGCCAGCTGTGTGCAGGATTTGTCAAAAAAAATTGCTACCTGAACAGAGGATTTGTGGGAGTTTCTTTTTACAAGCTAGCTGCCAGCTTATGCTTTTACTATGCTCATGGCGTTGCTTTATACTCTGTTCCAATTTATAAGTTGTTTTGGCTTTTCTAATACATTGCTTTTGCTATGAACCTAGATATTTGCTATGTCTAGATTCATAGCAAAAGCTATGTACCTAGATAAGCCAAAACGACTTGTAATTTGGAACACAGGGAGTGGAAACTACTTTTCCATCCTGCAACATGTATTGGAAGAATATAATTTGAGTGGTTGTTTTCTTCCTAGAATCTTGTTACACAACTTGTTATTCTTGTGCTGATTCGGGACGAGGCTTGGTAGATTCCTCTTGCCTTATCCACTAAAGCACAAATGCGGAGCATATTCTCGTACGAGTGGATCAGAAACGCCAAACTTTTGTCAGTGGGACTTAGTTGACTCTGCGTGAAGAATCTCTCAACCTGAAATTGTGGTCTTATGTGCCAACAAATATGCCCTTTTTGTGCTTGATTAGTAGCCTAGCACTTTTTATTGCTGTCTTTTGTTGCATGAGGCAATAGAAAAAATTTCTGACAAAGCATTTTTGCCAAAAGGAGTACAGTGTTTGCTTGTGCCCTGCGAATCCAGATTGGTGAACAATAAATCGCTTAATTGTTGCTATCTAAACATTTCCATAAATCGCTTAGTTATTGCCCTTATATAGGAGTACATCAACCTTGTTGGTCATGCAATTTGTTTGGTTATGAGAATTCTCACTTTGCCTTAGCCATTTTTTTTACATATTTTCTGTAACTAATCATTTGTATTGTCTGCTGCAGATCAGAGAAGATGGCCGCAGTTGACACCTTCCTCTTCACCTCGGAGTCTGTGAACGAGGGACACCCTGACAAGCTCTGCGACCAGGTCTCAGATGCCGTTCTTGACGCTTGCCTTGCTGAGGACCCTGACAGCAAGGTTGCTTGCGAGACCTGCACCAAGACCAACATGGTCATGGTCTTTGGTGAGATCACCACCAAAGCCAATGTCGACTACGAGAAGATTGTCAGGGAGACCTGCCGCAACATTGGTTTCGTGTCAGCCGATGTCGGGCTTGACGCTGACCACTGCAAGGTGCTCGTGAACATTGAGCAGCAGTCTCCTGATATTGCTCAGGGTGTGCATGGCCACTTCACCAAGCGCCCCGAGGAGATTGGAGCTGGTGACCAGGGACACATGTTTGGGTATGCAACTGATGAGACCCCTGAGCTGATGCCCCTCAGCCATGTCCTTGCCACCAAGCTTGGTGCTCGCCTCACCGAGGTCCGCAAGAATGGAACCTGCCCCTGGCTCAGGCCCGATGGGAAGACCCAGGTGACAGTTGAGTACCGCAATGAGGGTGGCGCCATGGTCCCCATTCGCGTCCACACTGTCCTCATCTCTACCCAGCACGACGAGACAGTCACCAATGATGAGATTGCTGCTGACCTGAAGGAGCATGTCATCAAGCCTGTCATCCCTGAGCAGTACCTTGACGAGAAGACCATCTTCCACCTTAACCCATCTGGTCGCTTTGTCATTGGTGGACCTCACGGTGATGCTGGTCTCACTGGCCGGAAGATCATCATTGACACCTATGGTGGCTGGGGAGCCCATGGTGGTGGCGCTTTCTCCGGCAAGGACCCAACCAAGGTCGACCGCAGTGGAGCCTACATCGCAAGGCAGGCTGCCAAGAGCATTGTCGCCGACGGCCTTGCTCGCCGTGCCATCGTCCAGGTCTCCTACGCCATCGGTGTGCCTGAGCCTCTCTCCGTGTTTGTTGACACGTACGGCACCGGCACGATCCCCGACAAGGAGATCCTCAAGATTGTGAAGGAGAACTTTGACTTCAGGCCTGGCATGATCATCATCAACCTTGACCTCAAGAAAGGCGGCAACGGGCGCTACCTCAAGACAGCGGCCTACGGACACTTTGGAAGGGACGACCCTGACTTCACCTGGGAGGTGGTGAAGCCCCTCAAGGCGGAGAAGCCTTCTGCCTAAGGCGCCCTTTTTCAGAAGCTTTTGGTCTGCTGCGCTTATCATGTTTTATTATGGCTTCTATATGTTGTGATTCTTGATCTGCCCCTTGCTTATCATTTGTATTTGTACTGTCCTAATAAGTGGTACTTGTGAGGGTCTTACTGTGTCTGCTTAATTACCTAGAGGATTATTTCTGGTTTCGCTGCTTATGTAATGCTTAAAACAATGAAAGAAGCTACAGGCTACAGCGACTTTGAGAAGTAATGGGACCTCGTGCATTTTGGTTATATATTGCAATGCTGTGAGGTGTGATTATATTGCCTTGGGCATTGGTCTGTAATGGGACCTCGTGTATGTGACTGGTGAAGCTGCAATGGCTAATGTTTGGTGAAGCTGCAGTGACCGAGTGTATATGTGTTTGTGGAAGCGGCAACCTACCTGGTAACTGAACATCGCTTTCTTGTGTCTGGTGACCTGTAGAGTGATGCTGCCCACCTGTTGTTGACATTAGGTGGTAGTTGGTGAGCAACCAGAACCAGAAGGGGTTTAGTTCTATTAATCGATCAGAATATATATCTCCTAGGTCTGATGAGGTGAGCTGTCAATTTTCGCAGCAACCCGGAGTGCATCCCATTCGCAGGTCAGCTGTGCATGTCAGTGACAACTGAACTGAAACTCTGAATCTTCTCTTCTGGTAGACCATCGCCCATCAGCAAAGTGATGTTTGGTCTGTCACCCTCTCAACCTCTGCTGATGTACTGTATCTGAATTCTGACGATCATGTCGAGTCAGCTTTTGGGGTGTGTTTTTGGCCTAAATCTGTGCGGCTGAAATCTCTAGGAATCTGCGATGATTGGGATCACACAGCTTGGAGATGACAGCGCAAGAGGATTTCCGTTCCATCATGTTGGAGATGAGATGACCCAAACCAAATTGCCGAAGATGCAATGCAATGCAGTGCAACCACTACCGGAGACGGCTTCTTCGTCGAGTGTCCCATACTTTGTCGAGTGTTTTTTATCGGACGCTCGACAAAGAGGCTATTTGTCAAGTGCCAGAGAAAAAGCACTCGGCAAACAACTGGCACTCGGTGAAGAGGTGGTTTGCCGAGTGCTTGGCACTCGGCAAACAATAACACTCGGCAAAGACCAGGTTTGCCGAGTGTCGGGCACTCCGCAAACCAGAACACTTGACAAAGGGCCGCCGCCGTTAACCCTTTGCCGAGTGTCTTCTCCTAACACTCGGCAAAGCCGGCAAAGCGGTGATTTGCCGAGTGTCATTTTTTTACACTCGGCAAACCATTTTTTTCACTTTTGACCTCCAAACTTTTTCTGCAGTCCTCATACAATACCTGGTATTCCATGTTCCAATGTGGCACATTTCTCAGACTTTTTCTATATTTCTTTAATTTATTTCATTTAATTGAATTTTCTTGGATAATTCAAATTATAACTGCTAGTCATTCGAATAATGAAAAAATGAATGAAAAATGATATTCATGTTATTTAGTATAATGTGAGGCCGTATCCAGGAAGAGACCACCAATTTCGAACATCTTGTTCACGAAACATGACCACGAACTTACGGTCGAGTTGTTTTTAAATTCTATAAAAAGCAAACGAAGTCCGAAAATCATGAAACTTGTTAAGATGTCATGATATCATATGTGGAGGTTGTGATAAAAAATTGAGAAGGTTTCGCGTAAGTTGTCACGTACGATGCTTGCAAACCGAAGAATCTCCGAAGAAGTTTCATGATTTCGTGAAGAGGCTGACGAGGTGGTAAGCATCGTACGTGACAAACTTGCACGAAACCTCCTCAATTTTTATCACAACCTCCACATATGATATCATGACATCTCGACAAGTTTCAAGATTTTCGGTCTTCGTTTGCTTTTTATAGAATTTAAAAACAACTCGACTGCAAGTTCATGGTCATGTTTCATGAAAAAGATGTTCGAAACTATTGTCTATTCCTAGATACAGCCTCACATTATACTAAATAACATGAATATCATTTTTCCATTCATTTTTTTTTCATTATTCGAATGACTAGCAACTATAATTTGAATTATCCAAGAAAATTCAATTAAATGAAATAAATTAAAGAAATATAGAAAAAGTCCGAGAAATGTGCCACATTGGAACATGGAGTACCAGGTATTGTATGAGGACTACAGAAAAAGTTTGGGGACAGGAAGAAAAAAATGATTTGCCGAGTGTCTGCGTTTGGCGCTCGGCAAATGAGCCTCTTTGCCGAGTGCCAGGACGGCTGGCACTCGGCAAAGAATTAAAAAAATATAAAAATACCCCTCTTTGCCGAGTGCCAGGCCGGATGGCACTCGACAAAGAATTTAAAAAATTTAAAAATACTTTGCTGAGTGCCAGATCGTGGGCACTCGGCATAGATTTTTTTAAAAAAAACTCTTTGCCGAGTGCCAGGCCAGGTGCACTCGGCAGAGAATTAAAAAAATTTTAAAAATAAAGGGGGGATTTGACCCCGGCGGCCTAGCCGGCCCACACACGCCGCACACACGCACGCTGACCGCGCCAGCGCCGCCGCCGCCGCCCACGCCGTCTGCGCCCACGCCAGCGCCGCCGTCGCCCGCGCCGCCCTCCGCGCCGCGCCGCCGAAGGAGGAGGAGAAAGAGAGGAGGAGGAGGAGAGAAGGAGAGGAGGAAGGAGGAAGAGAAGGAGGAGGGAGGAGGAAGGAGGAAGGAGGAAGAAGGAGGAGGAGGTGCCCCGGCCGCCGTTGCCATGTCCTCAGCGCTTCCCCAGCCGTCGCCTTGTCCACCGGCGCCCTAGCCCCTTCACCACCACCGCCCTACGACGCCCACTAGGTATGCCCTACCGTCGTCATCGTCATAGTATTACTAGTAGTTGTGGTAGTAGTTGTGGTAGAGTAGCAGTGGTGGTAGTCGTAGGAGTCGTAGGAGTGGTTGTGACATTGTTATATATATGTGGTTGGATATAATCTTGTGCATGTCGGCCATTGTGCCATTCATATATATGTGCATATCGGTCATCATGCTGTTGGTTTTCTTACAGGTTTTGAAAACCTCACCGTGCAGGGGAGGTGCTGTCGAAATTTTGTATTGACAGTTTTATGTTTCTTTTTTGCAGAGAAGAGCCTATTGGAGCGGAGCCGGAGTACCTCGGCAACCCCAATCACCTTCCTCGCCGCTCGGGTCTGCCTGCACCGTGTCGCCTCGCCACTGCACCGACCCGCCACGGCCCCGCTAGCCTGACTCCACCGCCACCCTAGGTATAACCCCTCTTTCCGTATCATGGTCGTAGATCACGTAACCTAGTTAGGCGTCTCCCGTTCGAAAGAGATACGGTTGGAAATATGCAGATATTTCCATATCTAAAAACGTATCTGTTTCAAATTGTCCACGTTTTTTGGACAGCCCACGGATGCGTAGGTGGGGTTAGTTTCCATGGTCTGCTCCAATCCAAGACAGAGTTTCGGCATCATCTCCCTGTTATTCTCTGGATACACACTCTCCCTGGCAGGACGTGTATTTGGAGAACAACGAGGAGGTGCTACCGAAATTCTATCTCGGATAGGAGTAGAGCATGGAAACTAACCTCATCTACGGATCCTCGCGTGGGATTAGGACATATCCTCACCTATTAGATAGTAGGGACGTCGTGTAGATGCAATTGATGTTTATATTACTCGTCGCTATATATGTTAGAGGATGGAGGACCGTGAATGGATGTACACGGGCCGCGCAAGTCAGGGTCAGGTCACCAATGAATGGATCGACAAGACCGATGCTTTCTTGGAACGGGTATTTGGCGTGGCTGCTAAAGGAGCGAGTAAAATTTGTTGTCCCTATAACAAATGTGCAAACAGGAAAAGACAAACGAAGAAGGTCATGGGGAAACATCTGTGGAAGATTGGATTTACGGCAAACTATACCCGGTGGGTCTACCATGGTGAAGCCGATCGTATGAGAGAGGAGGTGGTGAGACCACACGTCGAGGATTATGATGCTGATGCCGGGGTACAAGACATGTTAAATGACTATCACGAGGCACAGTTCGCTGAAGGACGTACGGAGGAGGAGCTAGAGGCAACCGCAAAAGCGTTCTACGACATGTTTGCCACGACACAAAAACCTCTTCATGGCCAGACAAAGGTTTCTCAACTAGATGCCATTGGACGCATAATGGCATTAAAGTCCCAATATAGCCTGAGTCGAGACGCCTTCGATGGTATGTTGACAGTTATTGGCAGCCTACTTCTGGAGGGTCACCTTCTGATAAAGAGCATGCACGAGTCACAGAAACTCCTTCGTGCACTTAAGATGCCGTATGAGCAGATACATGCTTGCCCGAAGGGGTGCATCCTATTTAGGAAAGAATACATGAAAGCAAAGTACTGTCCAAAGTGTAAATCCTCTAGATTCCTGGAGGTAGATTCTGGTGATGGCCAGAAGAGGAAGCTTCACATTCCCGTGACAATCCTACGACACCTTCCATTCATACCGAGGATCCAATGGCTATACATGACCGAGGAATCTGCGAAACAGATGACATGGCACAAAAATGCCAAACGATACAATCCTGACAGGATGGTACATGCATCCGATGGTGAAGCATGGACCCACTTTGATGGCATTCATCATGAGAAAGCTAAAGAGGCTCGTAATATACGTGTTGCGCTAGCAACAGATTGGTTCAATCCTTATGGAATGATGGCTGCCCCATACACATGTTGGCCCATGTTCGTTATCCCCCTCAATCTCCCCCCGACATATGCTTTCAACGACAGAACGTATTCTTGTCGTTGATAATTCCTAGACACCCGGAGAATAATATGGGTGTGTTCATGGAGCCTGTGATTGATGAATTGGTTCGTGCTTGAGAGAAAGGGGTATGGACATACGACCGAACTACAAAGAAAAACTTCAAAATGCATGTTTGGTACCACTACTCCCTGCATGACTTCCTGGTGTATGAGATATTCTATGCCTGGTGTGTTCACGGGAAGTTCCCATGCCCAGTATGCAAGGAAGGTCTGAGGTTCATTTGGTTGTAGAAGGGTGGCAAGTATTCATCGTTCGACAAACATCGACAATTCCTCCCTCTTGACCATGCATTCAGACGAGACATCAAGAAATTTATGAAAGGTGTCATAGTGACAGACCCTGCACCACCGATAATGACTGGTGCCGTGGTTTGTGAATAGATAGATGGTCTTGTGGTCAATCTAGAAGGTGGTTTTGTGAGATATGGTGAGCAACATATGTGGACTCATAAGTCGGGCTTGACTCGACTCCCCTATTTTGATGACCTTCTCCTTCCACACAACATTGATGTAATGCACACTGAAAAGAATGTCGCCAAGGCACTTTGGGCAACAATCATGGACATTCCTGACAAGTCAAAGGACAACGTTAAGGCTAGAGTGGATCTGGCAACGTTATGTGATAGACCAAACCAACATATGAAGCCTCCTAGTCGCGGTAAGACATGGAGAAGGCCTAAGGCCGATTTTATCTTGAGCAAGCCCCAAAGGAGGGAAGTACTAGAATGGATCCAGACGTTAATGTTCCCTGATGGGTATGCAGCTAATCTGAGGAGGGGAGTGAACTTATCTACTATGCGAGTCTTAGGGATGAAGAGTCATGACTACCACATATGGATTGAGCGACTTCTTTCGGCGATGGTTCGAGGCTATGTCCCTGAGCATGTCTGGCTAGTGCTGGCAGGGTTGAGCTATTTCTTTCGCCAGCTTTGTGCCAAGGAGTTATCTCGGACCGTAATTGCTGACTTGGAAAGAATGGCACCTGTGTTGCTCTGTAAGTTGGAGAAGATCTTTCCACCCGGTTTCTTCAATCCGATTGCACGAGCCCGGCCATACGACCTCGGTAGGACACTTCACACCATCGGGTGGAGGCACTCGAGGTTATTCCTGGTTTATTCATCGTTCATTGGTTTTTTTATACCTTTCCTTTGTATTATTGTAACATTGGGGTGAATATATTGTAGGCCCAGCTGGAACAAGAGAGGATGATACGGGAGCAGATGCAGGCGAAGATGGAGAGGGTGGAGGCCAAGCGGGAGGCCGAGCAGCGGAGGATGGTGAAGATTCTTCAGTACATGTAAAGTCTTGGCGCCACTACGGGTGTAGTTCCGCCACCTTCGCTATTCACTCCACCTCCACCTCCTCACTATTCTACTCTTGTGAGTATAAATGTTTTAGTTTGTATGTTCATGCTTACGGTCAAACATAGTAGAGTATGAAAGTTTTATTCATGTATGGTATATATTTATCTTGTCTCACACATGCAATCTCTTCTCCTTTGTGCAGAATCAATCAGCGGCATCGAACGATCCTCATGCTTCAGCGAATCCTTCATCAAATCAGTCTCATTGGCCATCTGGTTAAGATTCTTGTGGTTGTTAATGATACTTCTTTTGCAATTGTGGTCGTAGATGATGGAGCACTTGGATTACTTATGAACTTATTTGTGAAACATGTGATGTTTGTGATATATATGTGACGTTTGTGATATATATGTGGTATTGGTGATATATATGTGCTGTCGATGATATATACGTGATGTTGGTGATGTTTGTTATATATATCTTCTGTTTGTTTGGATGTGGTGTAAAAACAAATAAAAAGGGTTGTTTTCAGTCACTTTGCCGAGTGCAATGATCATGACACTCGGCAAAGTGACTACCTGCGAACATGCTTTGCCGAGTGCAAAGGCCATTGCACTCGGCAAACATCACAGCTTTGCCGAGTGCCACGGGCCAGGCACTCGGCAAAGGTCTCCTATTTGCCGAGTGTCTTGACAGGACACTCAGCAAATAGGCTACCTTTGCCGAGTGTCTTGCCGGTGGCACTCGTCACAGTGGCCACCTTTGCCGAGTGTCTGAGCCAACGGCCCTCGGCAAAGCGGCGACCTTTGCCGAGTGCTTGACCTTGACACTCGACAAAACCTCCGTCACGGCGACTTTTCTTTGCCGAGTGTCAGATTAGCACTCTGCCCGATAAAGTGCACTCGGCAAAGAGGTCTTTGCCGATAAACTGTTTACCGAGCGCTCTTTGTCGAATGTAACACTCGGCAAAGGCTTTGCCAAGTGTATATCAGCCTTTGCTGAGTGCCTAAGACACTCGGCAAAGAAGCTGAATCCGGTAGTGAACCGGCTCTCAGGTTTGGCAAGGTGGCACTGTACTGCACGCCACGCTTGAACACCAAACTGAAACTGCAGGTGGACCGACAGAGGGATGATGAATAAAGTAGTTGCAGTTGTAGTACGTGCCAAATGTAATTGATCAAATGCAAGTGTCAGGCTAGTTATCTGCTGGTAGTTTCGCCAAATGCGAGTGTCAGGTTAGTTATCTGCTGATAGTTTCGCCAAATGCCAAAGGTACATGTGGCCTTGGGGAGACTTCAGCAGCTAGATTGCCTTCAAAGGCAGGGCACAACAATGGCTTTGACAGCGATGAGCATGGCCAGTAGGAGTATTTATTTATCACTGCAGTAGCAAGTAAGAATTCTGTTGACAGCAACTAACTTCTGGGTCGTGTGCAAACAGCAGCAGCCCTGAGTATTGGGTAAAAGAGCATGCGGTAAAGGTTTTTGGCCTTTTGGGGAGGGAAAACACATGACAAAATAACTGCAAGTGCAAGGGACGAGAAGACATAGAAGTCCCAATGCATTTGGTTTGACTTGGTTTTATTGTTAGCACACAAAATGCCCATATAGGCCATATTTCATAAGAGGAAGGAGAGTATAGGTATAGCATTACAACCAAGATTTCACTAGGAGCACCCTATGACAGTATGGTTACCCAAAGCGCCAATTGGAAATGCTGCTACTTAGTTTTATCCCCATGTATTAGGGCCCAAATATATATATGCTAGCACAAAACTGCAACCACCAAGCAGAAGCAGGAATGGGAATTTGATATGGTTAACAGGATGGGAAATAATGACAAATGGTAGCAAAGCTGAAAACCAATCACCGAAATGTTCTGGAGCAAGAGAATCCAAGACTGATAGCAAAAACATTCCCCCGAGGCTGGTTGTCATGCATGCCCCAGCCAAAGGATTGATCATTAATTGATTAACAAGATACGGAGGAGGAAATCATGATCTGGAGAGGCTAAACCACATGCAGATCATCATTGGGTTGGCAGCAGCGCCGCAAGCCAACTCATATGCCTGTCTACCGTGCATCCTCATCATTCGCGATGCGATTTTTCGTCATGCATGCATATTAGTGATACAGACATATATCCCTGTGTCATTGTTTCTTGGTGTTACTCTCTCTCTCTCTCTCTCTCTCTCTCTCTCTCTCTCTCTCTCTCTCTCTCTCTCCATGTCTCTTCAGAAAACATCGTTTCAGTAGTATATAGACACGCAAAAACAGCTAGCGGAAACACCAGACGCGCTCAAGTTTTTTTTTTTTTTTTTTTTTTTGGCAATCGAAACCAATGAAGTTACCGGGAAATTAAGTTGACGAGCCATACTACCAAGGTATGGGAGAGAATTATCGAGTATCGCTTGAGAGCAATAACGCGGGTCTTTATGAACCAATTTGGTTTCATGCCCGGAAGGCAACCATGGAAGCTATTTTCTTAATAAAACAAGTTATGGAGCAGTATAGAGAGAAGAAGAAAGACCTACACATGGTTTTTATTGACTTTGAGAAGGCTTATGATAAAATACCAATGAATGTTATGTGGTGGGCTTTGGACAAACATAAAGTCCCAACGAAGTACGTCGGGCTCATTAAGGACATGTACAACAATGTTGTGACTAGTGTTCGAACAAGTGATGGAGACGCGGATGACTTCCTGATTAGGATAGGACTACATCAAGAGTCAGCTTTGAGCCCTTATCTATTTGCCTTACTGATTGATGAGGTCACAAGGGACATACAAGGGGACATCCCTTAGTGTATGCTTTTCGTGTACAATGTAGTGCTAGTTGATAAAAGTCGGACAGGAGTGAATCAGAAACTGGAGTTATAGCGGGAGACTTTGGAGTCCAAAGGTTTTAGACTCAGTAGAACTAAAACTGAGTATATGAGATGTGACTTCGGCATTACTACTCAGGAGGAGGAAGATATTAGTTTGGAAGGTCAAGTAGTGCTTAGAAAGGATACATTTTGATATTTAGAATCAATGCTACAGAGAGACGGGGATATTGATGAAGATGTTAGCCACAGAATCAAAGCAGGATGGATGAAGTGGTACCAAGCATCTGATGTCCTATGTGACAAAAGGGTACCACAGAAGCTAAAAGTCAAGTTTTATAGGACGACGATTAGACATGCTATGTTGTATGGTGTAGAATGTTGGCTTACGAAAAGACAACATGTTCAACAGATAAGTGTCGCGGAAATACGTATGTTGCGTTGGATTTGCGGACATATAAGAAGGGATCGAGTTTGAAACGATGATATACGTGATAGATTAGGGTAGCACCAATTGAAATAATGAAATATACCTAAAGACTTAGCCTTAAATAGGAGTGCTTGGAAAACAGTTATTCACATGCTTGAACCTTGCTTCTGTTGGGTCCTAACTTGTTTGGGACTGAAAGGCTTTGTTGTTGTCGTGGTGGTCGTAATCGAAATGGATGAAAAGGGAGAACGAGGGGATGTACAGTACTCTCTGGCAGCTCAGTCTGGCTATCTGGAGAAACCTGATTGCAGATGACAGCTAGAACCGTTTCCTGTTCCTGTTCCGTCTGAAGATAACGCTCCTCTGTCGATCTATTCAGTGTGAAGGGCAGTATGAACAAAACAGGCACAGACATGCTACATAGCACAAGTACTCTACTGGCAATTAGTTCCTCACTTCTCATTTTTTTCTCTCATTGGCAGGGTTTAATGAACTAGAAATTGGTGAAGCTTTTTTTCCCCCCACCGACTTCGGCTTCTCGTGATACTGTCACGATAAACTAAAACCGTCTGAAACTCTGTCAGAGAGCATTAGTTATAGCTTCAACGACTTCTGCTTAGACCGTAGACAGGTAACAGTAGCAGCACAGCATGTGAGACAGACAGCTTGGTGAGCAGGGCAGGGGCAGGCAAGCTGCCAAGCCGACCTGACCCCACCTGACCGCCGCCGCGTTTGGTAAGTCAAATAAGGCCGCCGTTTCGGGGGCCGCCCACCGCCGGTGAGCTTACCTCCTCCTTCCGATCCTCCAATGGCCAAAGGCTCAGCCTGCCACGTCACGATGTAGGGGTCTTTGCTTTCTTTCCGCTCTGTCTTTCTGTCGAAACCTCGCTGATTTCAGTTCAGGGCTTCAGGCATGACGATCTTTCGCTTCTTTCTCTGAGGTAAAATGCTAATCTTTTCTCGATCCTCTTTCATCTTTTTTACAGTTTGAGAGGATCATTATATTTATATATGAATAAGGATGCCACACCAGTATCAAATCCCTGACGACTGCTTGCTCATCATGGGCATCAAAAGTCAAATGGAAATGGTCTTGGCCGGTCTGTTGGCAGGAGGAGTAGGCGGCTCTCTTCACATTTGGTAGGGAGTCAGCGATGCTTGCATTGTGTGGCTCTATTGCTCCCCGTGTTGCTAAGCTTAATCAGACCGATTCAACTGTTAGATCGATCGACCTCGACCAGATGCATGGTTGACCCGGTGCATGCAGTTATTTGATATCTTAAATATAAATACATTTTCGGATACTTATTCTATAATGGATTTCATGATGCTTATTTGATATCTTAAATATCAATACATTTTTCCTAGAAAATATGTAAATTGAAGATGGCTTGACTTAGCACCGTAGCTAGAATTGTATTTTTTTTTCCGAATAGAGGGAGTATGCAAGTCTAGAGCTGGAAAAAAAATAAAAGCTCATGACTTGACCGACTCTCTCGCTTGTTTCTTTCTTTTTATTAATGATGATGATCTAAGCCTGCATTTTATCTGAGAACATCACAAGTCAATAACACAGATAAAGTACCAAATTAACTTAATGTTGTGACTTGTGGTGTCTGCTGTATATTGTACTCAGTTATTTGTGACATCATATTTGCATGAACTAGTTACTGCTTACTGTTTTTGCATTTGTTAACAATCTAGCTCGTGAGCTACAGGAGCTTATTCAAAACCACCTTGTTGGGAGCTATAATAACCTATGTTGGCTCGTTAACCAGCCCTATCTATATATGTATGGTATGCCTTTATTTTCTTTGATGATATAAATATTACCCAACAACAACGGCCTGCGTATTCTTGCATCTCAAATAAAGTAATGCAACTTAGAGGCATCCATCATCATGGTAACTCTTTGTATATTGAGGGTCTGTTTGGAATGGAAGATTTTCAAAGGAAAGGCAAAGGAATGGATTCTTTTGGAAAGTTTTCTCATCTTACTGTTTGGAATAAAGAAAAAATATGCATTCCATTCCGGAGGAAAGACTAACCATGCTTCACAAAACACATGAAAAAAAGCATCCAGGAAACCCAAAGGAAATTTTCTTGCAATGTTTTCTCACGTTCTGAAGCCTGAAACATTGCTTCTTGGGCACATGCGACATTCTTGTTTTCCCATAATCCAAACACCCCCAAAGTTTCTATTCCTGTATTTTGATATCCTATAGTTTTCTATTTTTCACTGTATGTTATTCCTGTGCTTTTTTTTTCATTCCTTTATTTTACATTCTTGCGTTCTAAACAGGCCCTAAATAAAAATGGAAAATTCAAGACCATGACTCTTTCTCGATTGCTGCCATTTCTTTCCCTTTCCGCTCATGATAATGCTTGCATCGCCACGCTTGCAAAAGACTCATATGTCTTGTAATATAACTACTCTTAGACATTCTCGGTGTTTTTTCTTTGGCAGCATGCCAGTTAAAACTAAAGTTCATGTGATTGGCACATCTACATGGAAAGATGGTTGGCGTGTGCACGCAAAATTAGAATAGGGGGAATGGAAATGAAAGGTGAATAGTATTTCTGGCATACATCCCTTTTTGGAAAACCCTCTTTACAACTCTAAAGTTCTATGCTATAAGTAGCTGTATTATGATACCTAGGAAGTAGTAACCGGATGGGAGATATAAAAGGAGTATTATGAAACCAAGGAAGTAGTAACCGGATAGGAGATAAAAGGAATCATACTACTATAAGTCCGTCAAGAAACTCATGAGGGTTACTTGACTACAAAAATTTTGTCTCATATGCTCTTTGAGAAACTATCTTACAAAAGGTCAAAAACATTTTATCATAATGTGGGATGATAGGAAGATTAGCTTTAGGGCAAGCAATTCAATGATTCATAGGTTGGCGGCTAAGAGCATCTCCATTAGTCTTTTTTAAACCCACTCTCTAGATCCTTATTTGGAAATTGGAGAGTGTCATTTTAATAAAAAAATCTCTATATATCTCTCTACACTCCAACAACTTCTCTATCTTTGAGGAGCGAGAAATCAAGAATAGAGGATGGGAATATTTAAAGATCTAGTTGAAGAAGTTGTCGGAGGGAATTTTTCACCAAAATCTCTATTCCTATCAATATGGAAGATATAAAGAGGCTCTTGAAGTTGTTCTAAGAAGAGGTTCTTGGCAAAATGGCAATAAAGTTGGTGCCGAGAAAGAGGGAGTGAGAAAGAGCGGGAGAGAGTGGTAAAGAAGGGGTAGAGATGTGAAGTCATCAGTGTCAATGACCTACTGTCTACAACTAATGTTATCGACAAACCAAAAAAGGTAAAAAAAAACAAGTCACGTATAATGTCTCAAATTCCATATTTATTTGCCTAGAGAAAGTAGTAGTCCGCGCAAGCAGTGTGAGTGACAATAAATGCAAGATGACATATCTTAAAACTTTTCTTTGGGGAAAGTGTCTCGAAACTTCTTAAATGGACTCGTCTATACAGAGAACCCTCTCGCAATAATATAAGCATGAGAGGACTCTCTCTCCTTCTAGATACAACGAATCGTCACCCACCACCTCCTCCTTCGTAAGTTCACACCACCCCTACCCCCTTTTCCTCGGTGTGCACGCCACCCAACCCTGTCCAACCACCAGCCTTCGCCTTGCAAGTGTCGCCTCCGATGCCTATGAGGGCCACCCTTCCACCACCTCCTCCATCTTCTTTCTATCCTTACCACAATTGGATCCTGCTCCCTTACCTTCACCGATGCCTCCCCAATCTAGCGGCATCATCGTCGCCCTCGTGACTATCATCGCTGCTAACTGTTGCAACAACGTTGGGAGCTCCCTGCCCCCCTCCCATATCATGCGCCCCACCTCCACTGCTGTAACACCCTCGGTGTTATATTGTACAGTTTTTGCTAAAAACATGTCATGAGCATCATGTTTATGTATTATTGCATGTGGTAAATGAGAAATTAAATTTTATTGCACTAATTCTCAATTTGAGCTCTAATTTATTCCTTGTCCAAATATTCTCCTGCACAGCTCAACTCACTATTGTCATCCTGATCCAACTCCATCTCTCGGTATTCATGTTCTTCCTAATTCCTAGAGCGCACACAAGGCACACTGCTCTGCTTAGCCTGCGCAGCACGCGCACATCGACGATCGACCGTAGCAACAGCATCGCACACGCTACGCATTAATCTCACTCACAAGCTCGGCCCGCTGAGCACACCGCTCACTTGCTGCTCTGCAAACACGGCTCAGGCACCCTTTCCACGTGCTAGTACTGTAGCAACGCAGAATTACGGTAGCACGAAGTAAACACGGCTCATCGCGTCTTGCACGTCATGCACTGTTCACCGCAGAAAACATTGTGCACAGCAGAAAAACACTGTTCACCAAAGAAAACATTGTTCACCATAGAAAACACTGTTCATCAAGCAGCACGTCGTGCACAAGCAGCTGCTTTTGACCAACAGGTCAATGCACAGCGCTTGGCCGCCTCCTGCCGCTTGCATGCATTGCTGCTGGTTGTGGCTTTGCGCGTTAAGTGAGGGCGCTGTTGAGCTGTATTCCGCGCTGGGCGACCGTCTAGGCGTGTGCGCGCCGCACCTGGTGACCGCGCTAGCTAAAAGGTCCTTGTTTGGTTTTGGTAATTGAGTGACAACCTAGGTGGACTAATTGTGTTTATGTGAGATACACAGGTGATTAGTCCATAGGTATATGTGTGTGAGCAACATATGCCATGAAGGTGAAAATAGCTTGGAAATGTTGCAAATCTCACACATGTGATGATGAAGGAGCTTAAATGCACATGAGACATGGCATTGAGTCATGTGATCAAGGTGGAGAAGATCAAGACAAGACTTGGCTTGATGGACCAGTTGAAAGCGTGAAGGGCAAGTCGAAGGCTTTGGAGTGACGGACCGCGTGGTGGTGAAGCTTGAGCAAGACTTGGCGCCGATGGACGATGGCAACGGTAAAGAGTAAGTAAAGTCAAGATCGATGAACCAATATGATCACGTGATGATATGAAGTGGATCATATCATTGTTGATCGTGTTGGTGCATGTGTTGCATCAACATTGGAGGAGATGGAATGAAATACGCAAGGCAAAGGTATAACCTAGGGCATTTCATTTCACCGGTCATAGGTGTGTAGAGAAGTTTATGACCGAGTTTAGGATAGATGGCCATACTATCAAGAGAGGCAAACTTGTTTGCATATCGGTCATCTAGTGCCACTCGAGTGATCTAACTTTGCATCATCGCTAGGATCGAGTGGCGTGGCAAGTTGAGTGGCTAACATCCTTTGGGAAATGATTGTGAAAAGCTAACACACATACACATGGTGGTGTACACTTGGTGGTGTTGGCACATCTACAAAGGAGGTGGTGTTTGCAGGGTTGAGATGTATTCGTCGCTTTCGGGAAAATAGAATGCCTATTTTCTATTGCGCCGGATGCAAATTCTTGTGGTTGGCACATTGGAGCAAGGGTGAAGAAGTTAGAATTGAAAAATGAGTTGATCGCGAAGACGCTGGCGTCGGTCAACTGACCGGACGCTGGGTCTGAAAGCACCGGACCCTGGCAGCGTGCGTCCGGTCAAACTGACGGGTCTGCACAGTACCGAGGGTATTGCACCGGACGCTGGTCTATGTCCAGTCAAGGTGGACCGGACGCGTCTGGTCGAAGAAATACGCCTCGGGGAGCTTACTGGAAACGACCAGACGCTGAGGCTTTTGCGTCCGGTCAGTTTTGCCAGTGCGTCCGGTCAGCTTCGTAGCCGTTGAAATCTGACGAATAGCGTTTGAAGCTAGTGACACGTGGCCGTCTGCGGGCGACCGGACGCTGAGGTCCAGCGTCCAGTCAACACGACCGGAGCGTCCGGTCAGACCGACTTTTGCCTAGTGAAGAGGTAACGGCTAGTTTAGCCCATGGGGCTATAAATAGAAGTGGGTCTCGGCCATGGCGAGTGCTGAGCACCTCGGGGGACTTAGTGTCTATGCTTGTGAGTGCTTGGGAGCCCTCCATCTCACACATATTTGATAGTGATCATCCGATTGTGTGAGTGAGCATTTCTAGTGCGATTGCATCATGAGGTTGCATCGAGTGGCACTAGGTGATTGAGTTGCAAGCCAGTGGTGCTTGTTACTCTTGGAGGTTGCCACCTCCTAGATGGCTTGGTGGTGGTCTCCATGGAAGCCCGCAAGAAGCTTGTGCGGCACTCCGGAGAAGAGCTTGTGAGGGGCATTGTGCTCGCCCCGCAGGAGCCACGAAGAGCAACTTTAGTAAAGCATGTCATTGAGCTACCCTCACTTCTAGGGTAGGTTCTTGCGGCGCCCGACATGCGGGCTTGGCGGGTGATGCCAATTAGCCGCCGAACCACCAAGTGAGCGGTCGACACAACGGGGACTAGCGTGTTGGCAAACACGTAAACCTCGGGAGAAAAATCATCGTGTCAACCTTGTTCTTCCCATTGGTTTGCATCTCCGTTACACAAGCTTGCGTTTACTTTCACATACATTAAGCTTGTGTTGTTGCTTTTGTAATTAGTTAGTTTGTGTAGCTTGCTAGTTACCTTCATGCTTGTGTAGCATAGAAGTAGCTCCCTTGCGTGGCTAATTTGGTTTATGTAACCTTGTTAGTCATATTACTTAGTTTGTGTAGCTAAGTAATTGCGCTCTCTAATTTGACATTGGTTGCCTTGTTATTGAGCATTGCTAGTGAGCTTAGTTGGCTTTGTGCTTTTTGCTTACTAGCATGTGTAGGAGCTCCCTTGTAGCTTAAAGTACTAGTGGCATAGGTTTGTATAACCTTGCTTCTAGAATTGGTTAGGAGAGCTCTAGCTAGCCTGGCACCTTTGTTGCTTGATTAGTATCTTTGCAAGGTGCTAGTGAACATAGATAGAGGGCAAGACCGATAGTTTTAATTCCGTACTTGTTTCGGTTAGCCAACTTGATTAAGTTTTAAAAAAGGACTATTCACCCCCCTCTAGTCGTCATCTTGACCCTTTCACTAGCACAGAGAGGCGTGTCCGCTACGGGGCAAACGATCGTCGTTCTGAATTTGGGTACAGAAGTAGACTTGACCGATGACCCCGTTTGAGACTTGATGAGTGGCTGACGAGAAACTTCATTTGTCCAGCCGGAGCTAACACGGCAAGGCAAAGCTTCATTAGCTAGTACATATGTCCAGGTCCATGGTCTACTGCACACCACATTCGTTTATCAACATTGAAGTCTCAAGTACTACAACACACTGTTGCACGCTTCTCCAGTTCATTCACAGTAGCCATACCTAACCTTCTCGCCGTCCTCCTTATCCTCCTCTTGCTTAATTCCATTCCCGCGTCTCCTATCTTTAAAAGGACATGCCGAGCCACCGAGCCGTCCCACTCTGCCACTCACCATCTTGCTCTCCCAAATCAAGTTTCTCTATTCTTGCCCATAAAAGTTGCGTCTATCGATTTCTCCCGAGCTGCAATAATCAGCTGAGGTAGCTAGTCTGCAAATGATCTTCTCATTCTCTAATATTTCCTTGACCTGCATGAATGAACCAGCACCCCACCACACTCCAGTCCTTATGTGCTCGTTAAGTCCAAAGACCACTCAAAGTCCATCATTTGAATTAATTCACTCATGACCAAAGACCCACTCCAAATCCATCACGTGAAATCCAATTCACGTGACCAGCTAGCCAAATGCCACTAATCATTTTCCTTAATCACCCTTTATGGGATTAATTAGCGTCCACCTAGCAAAATCAATATCTCTTTCATCCAAGCTCCGATTCTATTATTTCTTCTTCCTAAATTCATTTAAATCGAGACCTATCCATCCTTATCATCTTTTTCTTTCCTAGAGCTCATTTAAATTTATTTATTTATTGTGAAATAAATTTTGTTAGATTTCTAAATTCCTTATCTATCTGTTGGTATATTTTGTTTGTATGGTTCTACGATGTTTTAGGGTTACTTATTAATTCTAGGTTGCTTGTTATTATTATGGTTATTTAGATAATGGATTTTTGTGATGCATTGGTAGAAGTGCTAGCCCTAGAATTCTTTTACAGTAGGTTCATTGTATTATCATGTGCTCACTGTAATTTTTGTGGCCTTAGAATAGGTTGATAAATATGGTAGCTAGTGCACTTTGTTTTATCATATATATAGTAAATTGATATTAACAATAAGGATGCCTTTAGTTGCTAAGATAATATATGAAATGTTTCATACCTGTTTAGTGGGAATAATAGGTAACTTTGCGTATTAGTCATTAGAGTTAGCTTAGTAGCTTGGTAGATGTATTCTTATTTTAAGAGTTGTTGTTGCCATATTACTAAGCGTTGCATCATCGTTTTATGCATGTAGATAACAAGTTGGTAGAGTTCGTGACTGCGGGCGAGCAGGAGTACAAGGAGGTGATCGAGGAGTACAAGGAGGAGGTTCTCGTGCAGGAGGGAGTCCCAGAGCCATTAGTTGCTGAGTTTGCTGACACCCCGTCTGCCCAAGGCAAGCCTTGGTGCATAACCCTTATTTTGAATAATAACTGGATATATATATATGTGTTGTGCATTTACGTTATAGGCATTTTATAAAAACTACGTGCATAAATATATCCACCCATGAGTTCTACTAGTATAGGTCGAGTAGCCGCTATGCTCAGGATGTCGGTAGCGTGGGTAACCTGTCGTTACTCATAAATAGGTGATAAATATGATTACTCGTGATAAAATGTTGGAAAGGAAAATGGTGACCGGGCAGGGATGTGGTTGGGTTTTGGTGAGTGTAAAGGGTTGTGTCCTGCGGCTAACAGGGCATAGCTCAGTTATATTTTTTTCCTATCTGTGTCGATTAAGGACCGGTCGTTGCATAAGTCTCTAGGCAAGTCACATATCTATTGTCCCGAGCGTATACTTGGGTTTGGGCACAGAGAAGACTTGTTGCTCTCTTGTCGTGGATCCGACTCTTTCCAGACCGACTGATTGAAGGCGGAGATGGTGGAGGTCCTTGCACCGCACTGAGTCTGGGACTCATGAGTGGAGGATTGGAGTCCAAGTTTGGACGGGGACCTAGACACCTAGGACAGGAGAGTGATGGGTTGGTCCTGCTTGTGCCTGGGGTACAAGCGGGGCGTGTGTCTTCGGGGCACCCAGCTGGGCACATTGGTTCACGAATCGCTAGAAAATCCGGTACGGCTTGTCTGCGGTCTAGCATCGTAGTAAGAACTGAAAGATGGAAGATGATGAAATGGAACTGATTGCTCAACTCTTGCTTGAAAGTAGAATAGGGGCTTATATAGACTGATAGATAATAACTTAATACGGCCGATAATAATAACATAAATAAGGACTCACTATTAGTATTGTTTTCTGCTAAAATAAACCAGCAAACCATAAAGCTTTTTATATTCCTTGGAGTCGGGAAATTATTTTCACTCATCGGATAAGTCTTGCGAGTACATTGTGTACTCAGGGTTTATTTACCCCTATTGCAGGTGATGCATGAGAAGTACCTTTGTGTGGAGGATTCTTCTGGTGGGCTCAGACGGATCCTCGTTCTTATCGCTAGATGTTTATTTTAAATTCCACTGTTTATCATTCCGCATTCTGATATTTGGTATTGTAATAATGTACTTTTAAGAAACTCTGATGTATGAAATGGACCTATATTGTAACTCGTTCTCATTATTTCGCGTTCTCCCTTGGGGTGTGACTGACGGATACCGCCCGCTGTAGCTTGCTTTCGGGGTGCTTAGTGTCTGGTGGAAGACGAGCACTCCCGTAAGCGTGTTATTTCAGGTGGTTCTGCCACAACTGCCACCCCTCCCGATCTGGCGATGCCAAATCCACCACCGCGCTACCGCTGCCACGGCACAAGACACCCTGTGCTACCACCGACACAGTGGGACACCTTGCCGTGGACCGTCCTAACTAGCCTCCTCCATAGTTCTCGCGGCCACCGCCACGACAGGACACCCCCACCATAGTGCATCCCTAACTAGTCTCCTCCGTAGTTGCCTGCAGTCCCACCCATAGCGCACCCTACCATTGCTGCCGTTCTAGAAGCCCCCCCCCCCTCCCCAAAGCTCCCTTTAAATTCTGCAACCACAAAAATTCCCTTCTATAATCTGAATCCGAAACCCTAAACCTAGATCCAAAATTCTCGAGAGAAGAGGAAGTTGTCGTTCTGGCGCTCATAGGAGAAGAAGAGGACATCGAATTGGTGCTTGCTACAACTAAATCACTCTTAGTTCAATTTATCACTTATTCCTCTCCTTTTCTTTCTTGGCTTCGTTGACGTCTCCTCCTCTTCCAAATCAGAGAGCTCCACAAGAGTCTCTTCGGTTAGCTTTTTAGGGCACGTTTGAATCACGGTCAACGCGCGCCGCACGTGCGACATGCTGAAACTGCCAAACGTTCCCGACACACATGGCGAAAGGTTTGGCGCGCGCCGCAGCTGCTAGTTCATAACGCGTGCCACAACTCGCCAACTATCTGGCGGCCGTTTCGTCCGCTGCACTCGCGGCGCGGCCATGGCTATGGCAGTGGACAGGGGCTGTGGCGGGAACCAAACGCGCCCTTAATTTTCAAATCTGAAACAGAACATTTTTCAGGTTTCGAGCTGATTTGCTGAAAGCTGATCGCCGAGGTTTTGGAATTTGATTTGACCAGTTGAAAGAGGGACGGGTTCAACTGAAAGTTCCCCGTGCGTGAGATGAAAGCGTCGGAGTTTTTTAAAAAAAGGAAAAAGAGAAGAAAAATGGGAACAGGCACATGGGGGTTTGCCTTTTGCTCTTTCTCACACGCGTTCTCTGAGTTTTCTGACGAGACGACCAACAGCACACGGAGAAGACGGAGGACAGTAGACTCGCTGAAGCAGCTGTATATAAGCTCACGGCTCACCGCTGGTGACCGCACAGCCAGCTCCGTCCGTCGGAACTCGGAAGGCCTACCCTCGCTGTACTAGCTGCCTTCCTACTCGCTTCCCTCCGCGTCGTCCTCCGCTGCCTCGCGCCGTCGTGCATCGCCCGCCCCGCCTCCCGCGCCGTCTCGTCTCTCATCGCCGCCCCGCCTCCCCCCCCCCCCCCCCCCCCCCCCCCCCCCCCCCCCCCCCCCCCGTCGTTCCTGGCCGCCGGGCTTCTTCTCCTTCGCCGGATACGCGCGTGAGGAGGGAGGAGGAGCCGCAGCGCGTGGATCCAGGGGCAGCGGCGTCCATCCCGCCTGAGAAGGGACAAGGAGCCGGTGAGATCTACTTTTTTTTCCCAGCTCCTCCATCTCTCGCAGCTCTCTCTTTCTCTCAGCGCGTTTTGCGGAGATTCGTCGGTAGCGACGGACGGCGGGGCAGTCCCAGGCTCGGCGGCGGCGTCAGCGGCTCCCCCTCCCGCCTCTCGCCAGTCGCCTCGCTCCCTCGCCAAGGCTGGAGCCAGCAGCCGCTGCTCCACCAAGGCGGTCGAGCCGCTTTGGGAACCCTGCTTGGATTGGATAGGTAGCTCGTCCGTGGCGTGCCACGGTGTATCATTTGGGGATTCATCGCTGCATTGATAGCTCAGCGAAATGATGCTTCACTGCAGAAGCAATTGCAGGTTTGGCAGGGCTAAGGAAAGAGCCGGAGCGAACACGATGTTAGCCTTTTGAATTGGCCGAGCTGGCGTGTGTGAGAATGGCATGATTGTGAGCTGTGGGCATGAGGGAAAAGGTGACCCCTTTGGTGCTGGACTGCTGGTACTGTGGAGGAGCAGCAGTGCATGAAATGCATGTGATGCGGCAATAAATTTTAATGTAGCCACGATTGAGAAGAATCTGTAGGCGAAGTGAAGTGACTAATTTGGTTTCAGGCTCAGGAATTTCTTCTTGTTTTCAGAAAGAAGGGTAATTGCAAGTATTCGTCCAGTGGTGCAATGACCCCAAATCTGACTGGTGGGATGCTTAATCTAATAGTAGTAATAGATTTCCAACCAATGTGCATAATTATTGTCTCGAGCTAAGGTGGCATGAAACCTGTGGCGTATTAAGAATTGTCAAGGCTGTCCATGCAGAATGAGCTGTCCTTTGATCAGCATCATAGCAAGTGGTGACTCTGAGTAGTTAGTACCTTCCTGCTAGATATATTTTAATCTACCTGGGGGCTGTTGGGAAACAACAAAGAACACAGAAATACCTCCATATTTTAAGTTTTCCTTTTGCATAAATTGTTTGCAACATGTGGGTCAATTTGGTTGCTGTGCACCTATGTTAGTCTCACATTTGGTTTGTAAGTGGAGAACATGGATGTGGAACTACAGGGGAGAGGGGAGAGAATTTATACATGGTCCTGTTTACACCATGGATGATGCGATGAGTGCATGTCATGGATATCAATTACTTATGGAATAGGTTGCTCGATTTCTAACAGATTTTGTGTTCTTTGTTTCTTGTTTTCTGATTGATGCTATATCGCCGCTTCTTCTAATACAAAGGCGTTTGATTCCAACTTCCAGGTTTTGTCTTTGGGTAGAACATGTCGTGCTTTGCTTGCTGCGGTGATGAAGATACCCAAGTACCAGACACCAGGACTCAATACCCAGGACACCATCCAGCAAGTAAGAGCATGGACCTTTTTTTTGGTTGTAATCCTTTGCAGAGCACCATTTCTCATACCATATATTTAGCTTTTGATGCTTGGTCAATATTTTTCTGATAAACTCCAACTGACCTGCAGGGGCCGATGCATACCGCCCTGCTGATCACCCTCCCAAGGGTCCTCAGCCTGTGAAAATGCAGCCAATTGCAGTCCCTGCTATTCCTGTAGATGAGATTCGGGAGGTGACTAAGGGTTTTGGTGATGAAGCCTTGATTGGTGAGGGCTCCTTTGGCAGAGTATACTTCGGTGTTTTGAGAAATGGTAGGAGCGCCGCGGTCAAAAAGTTGGATTCTAATAAGCAGCCAGACCAAGAATTCTTGGCGCAGGTCTGTGTTTCCCTGTTTATGAAATGCAGCGCATCTTTTTTAGTCTGTGGTTTGATGTCATTCTGAAATTGATCTTCAGGTGTCTATGGTATCAAGGCTGAAGCATGAAAATGTTGTTGAGTTGCTTGGTTACTGTGCTGATGGGACACTCCGCGTCCTTGCTTATGAGTTTGCTACTATGGGTTCTCTTCATGATATGCTTCATGGTATTGTCTTGTGCTATCTTTTTTCTCTATCTTTTGCATGAGTTGTACTGTCTCATGGTCCAAGTAAAAAAAGAAAGGAATAATTTCTTATATGCAATGGACTAAACCTTAAATCCCGATATGCCACTGACTGTGGGGGTCCCATGTGTCATACACACAGTGATGGCATATCAGGGATTGTGAGTTTTCTCGGTGACATATAAGGAAATTACCCAAAAAGAAACCATGCTTAACACATGCAGAATATGTCTCTTTACAGGAAGGAAAGGTGTTAAAGGGGCTCAACCTGGTCCAGTCTTATCATGGTCACAACGTGTGAAGATAGCTGTTGGAGCAGCAAAAGGCCTCGAGTATCTTCATGAGAAAGCACAACCCCATATCATACACAGAGATATTAAGTCTAGCAATGTTCTTCTTTTTGATGATGATGTAGCTAAGATAGCTGACTTTGATTTGTCAAACCAAGCTCCTGACATGGCAGCTCGGCTTCACTCAACTAGGGTTCTCGGAACTTTTGGATATCATGCGCCTGAGTATGTCGTGATTTCCTTTTCCATTGCTCTACAGACCTTTTGAGATAATTAAGCTTAACGTAAGTTTACATTTTTTGGGTCAGGTATGCAATGACTGGGCAACTCAGCTCTAAGAGCGATGTATATAGTTTCGGAGTTGTTCTTCTTGAGCTATTGACTGGAAGGAAACCTGTCGACCATACATTACCAAGGGGACAGCAGAGTCTTGTGACTTGGGTAAGTTCCATCTACACATGCCAGTTGTTATAAGATAAAATTAACTTGTATTTTTCTGTTGGGTGAATCAAATCAATGACTTATTCAACACTGGCAGGCTACACCAAGACTTAGCGAAGACAAGGTTAGACAATGTGTTGACTCAAGACTTGGAGGGGGCTATCCTCCGAAAGCTGTTGCAAAGGTACCGTGAACAACCTTTCTTCTCAAACTATTCATGACTTTTTAAGTCGGCTTTATTAACTGTCTAGCGAAGTGTCAAAGAAAGCTGGTTAATGAAGAACAAAGTGATGGTTGTAGAAGAAAAGATTAGTAAACTGTCTTCTGTTATTGAAATGTCTAATTCTTATGTTGCGCTCATAGAATTTGACCTGCTACTGAACATTGTTCTCAAAGCATATTTGCATTCAGTATCAGTTTATTATGCTAAGCTTTGATCCTTTGCTGCTGGTGCTATCAAGTTTTAGCTCTTGAGTTCATGTGTTTTTTGGCGATGATCCATTCTAAGGTTTTTAACCCTGTTTGTGCTCCTGTCTTTGAAACAGTTTGCGGCTGTTGCCGCCTTGTGTGTTCAGTACGAAGCAGACTTCCGGCCAAACATGAGCATTGTTGTCAAGGCGCTACAACCCCTGCTGAATGCGCATGCGCGGGCGACTAACCCAGGAGAAAATGCTGGGTCATAAGCTTCGCTTTTCTCCCGCCTCTTGTATGATAGATAAGTAAGATATATGAGTCGTCGATGTCGTTCTTGCGGACATGTGGCTGGCAGCGTGTAACATTTGTGATTATTCTTCCCCTGAGTTGTAAACAAGATTTCTTGTATCCCCACAATATTTGATTCTTTCTATTGGTTGCAAGAATGGCGGGCCTGGTGTAAACGGTGGAGTCCTACCGCCTGTGACCGGAAGGTCTCGGGTTTGAGTCGCGGTCTTTTTGCATTGCACATGCAAGGGTAAGGCTTGCCACTGACACCCTAGACCCCGCACAGAGCGGGAGCTCTTTGCACTGGGTACGTTCTTTTCTATTGGTTGCAAGATGACCTGTTTATTGGTGCCGTTTTTTTTTTCTTAAAGAGTCACCTAAGAAAAACTCGCAAACTTTATTACTCACTCTATTCAAAATTGTATGATGTTTTGCCTTTTTTAGATATATAGTTTTTGATATGGTACTTAGATATACAATATGTCTATATTGTAAAAAAAAACAGTGTATCTAATTAAGTCAAAACGTCTTACAATTTAGAACCGTGGAAGTATGACACAGAATTCGGTGCTAATTTGTTTACAAGTGGGAGCAAATTTATGTGCACACTCGGAGCATAACTCACATTGACCGGAAGCAAATTTCGTGGATAAAATTAATTTTTTTTCTCGGATTAGAATGCCTTCAGGTGAATTATCATATTTCAATCAATAGAGGGCCTTCAACAGTCCAACACCATGGAATATAGGCCTGTTTGTTTTGTGGCCTGGATTGGGAATCACCCAGGCAGGTAGATCTAGCCCTAACAACTAGTGCTGAAAATCAACAGCCTGGGTGATCTACCTAGCTCAGGCAGTCATCCAAACAGGTCCTACAAGTCAAGCTGAGCAAATTGTGTTGATAAAAGGAATTTAATACCTTAGTTTCTCCAAACAGAATGCCCTCGGGCTCCGGTGAATGATCATATTCGTTTGATTTGAGGGTGTTCACCAACGACATAGAATCCAATTCAAGTTGGACTTGCATCATACCTTGATCTTCTGTTGCAATGATTGCTGCCAAGCCTACGCTTGTGCACATAAAGCATCATGTACTTTTAGCAAATTCGCAGCCATAGGAGTGCAATACTCATGCTGGAGTTACCAGCTTACCCCAAGATATAAAAGATCACAGGCCTCACACTATAGCCAATTAGATTTAGCTGTGACAACTGCTGAAGCTACTCTGAAATTATAAAATGTAGATTCATGACTACATGACTGCTCATGAGCTGACATGAACTAGCTGTGACTACAAGACAGCTTCTGAGTTTACATGAACCAGCAGAAACTGCACTACGGATTACAGACTACAACTATTATAGTCTGCAGACTAGGATTGGATGTCGGCAAATTTTGGTCTAGGCATCTGACCATGCAGTATGCACAGCTGCCCAAGCCTACAAACTAATGTAAACGCTACATTGACACCTGCTTAAACTATGAGCTAGTTGCTCACCTAACGATGGATGGAATCTCTAACTTCTTTACACGAGATTGGGTATACGATGCTGCTTCATCGCTTTGCGAGGATCACTAGTGCCAGCATCGACATAGAGGCAATGAACTTGAATCCCTGGCTCTCCCAAAAATTCTCCTTGTTGCCATGGCACATACTGTTGGGCTGCTTCATGGCCACCTGGTCCATGAGCTCCTTGAGAGCCTTGTCTCTTTTCTCCCCCATCTGCAGAATAAATGTAAACAAGATCAGACCATTGATATGAATATTTTCCACGCACAATTATGGCAAACTGCATTAGCAAGGATGGTTGGTTCACATGTTGAAGGCAACACATCTAAAATGTTGAGTCCCATCACCAATTCAGGAACTCCCTCCGGTTTGCAAACAATTGCCATTTTGGATAAGGTTTGAGTCAAACTTTTTGAAACTTTGATTACAAATAACTTTATGGTATTTAGTTTACAAACTTGATCATATGTAGAGATTTGTCTTGAAATATACTTTTTTTAGGATGTTTGATTATATTATAATAGAAAATAGTGGTCGAATCAACGCATATATACTCCCTCTAGCTGTATGCTAACAAGCAAAGGAAATGACTACAATTGTGGAACCTGAAGGAGAATATGCTGACAATCAACTATAACATAAAATTAAACTGATCCCCTTATGGAACCGGAAGGAGCATACCCTCTTTAATTTTCGCATCTGAGACTGAGATTCTTGAAGGCAAAATTCAAGCTTCAGAACCCTCTTCTTCAGCTCCTGATCAGTTCTCCGGTGCTTTTCTAACTGCTCAAAAATCAATAAATCTCATGTAAATATACTTCAATTCAGCGTTATAGGAAACAAAGTATTTGTAACCAAATTATGGAGGTCTTTTATGGATAAAAGAAATATAGTATACCTGTGATTCAAGTTCCTTGGTTTTGTTCGTCCAGTGAGCAGACAATATTCTGATTTCCTCTCTCAACCTCGCAATTTCTGTATCCTTAGCATTCAAAAGGTTGTTGAGGTTCTGGACATTCCTTGGTGAAACATCAGATAAGACCTTTAACAGCTCATTATCTTTGTCAGACCTAGACCCAGCTTTGGCAACTGCGTCCATGATGTCGGTCTCAATTCTTATAACTTCATCTTTAAGTTGCATTTGTGAGAGCTCCCTTGCTTGCAGATCCTTCTGGAGAAGATCAAGCTGCTCACCTAGCTTGTTCACTCGAAGTTCATGTTCTTTGAGCGAGATGTCCTTCTCATTCAGCTCTTTCAGCAATGACAAGCACTGCATCTGAGCTGACTTGGCTGATGCAGCACTTGCTTCTGCTGTAGCTTGAGTAAATGACAGTTGTGTTCTAAGATCATCCAACTCATGGAGGTACTGTATATAATTAGAAAACACATTATTAAGGAACTGCATTTGGCTTGCCTGAATAAAGAAAATATTTTGTCATAACTAAAATCATTAGCCACTAACACAGTGACACTCAGAGCAGAAATTTAGTAGCCATGATCATTCGACCAAGTTGATTAGTAAAAATTGAATCAGGTTAACAAAGTAAGTCAAGCTAAAATTTATTTCATGATCAAAAGTTTATTTAATGACCAAACAAAGCAATTTTGCAAGCAGAAATATTGACTCCAAAATGTTGGCTTTGTATTACAGTCAACATCTTTTGGGCTTTGTTCGCAAGGAGATTCAGAGTAAACAAAAATTAGATCACATCTCCATTAAACTGCAAGAAGTGTATTTTGCTGTGAAAGCTCTTTACCTGTTCCGTGCTACTTGTGGATGAACGCAGTTGCTCATCCTTGTCCTGTAAGCATTTCTGCAGCTTGCTTACTTCCTCTTCCATGCTCCTTGCTTTTGTCTCCACAACCTGTTAAGATTTGTTCCTAGTCAGCACAAACTCCACCGACAACCCCGAAGGTACCAATTACAAACTACAGACTAACCTTTCTAGTTTGAGATTCCCTTACAAACAGCTGTTCCTGGGAAGCAAGCTTGTTCCTCACATCCTTGAGCTCGGCAGCCAATGATACCACGTTCCTCCTAAAGCTCAACTTCTTCTCCGTAAGATCCTTCAACAGCGGATCCAAATCTGACGACGAAGAAACTGATGATGCTGGCACCACCTTCTCCGAGACAGACATAGCAGGCCACAAAACAGCACGTCTTATCTTCTCTTCCAGTCAGAAAGGGCAAGACCGCAAGATGCTACACTGTTTTATTATCTCAACAAGTATGAACACGAGCAGCTCACAGCAAGCATCCCATGGGCAAGACAAAAGGAGGGAGCTGAGCTTTGTTTGACCAAACCAAACACCTCTGATTGCCAACTAAGAATCCTTCTTTGGCTTCGCTAGTCAGTACAAGCCAATCAGTAGCTTTGGCTGAAAAAAAAAAAAAAAAAAAAACTATGAGTGAAAGAAAACGATTTTTCTTCAGGTCAAGTGGCCACGAGTTCACGTGGAGCCAGGCACTTGTCTTTGCAGTGAAATGACAGAAGCGTAGCTTTCAGTACTCCAAAAATATATTCAGCCTGTTTGCTTGTTGGTTTCAGCCAGCCCAAATCAGCCATCCAATAGTATTTTTCTCTCACAATAAACCAGCACCAGCCAGCTCAAACCAGCCCAGAAACCAACCAGCGAACAGGCCGATTGTATCGACAACGAGCCGAAACCAGAGCAATGGAAACAGAAATTGTCCACACTCACTGCAAGTGACTTGTTCATGTCATTTATTAGACTTGAAAAAACGGGGATAAAATTACGTGCCGACATACTTAGGTGGTGTTTATTTGCCCTCCTAAATTTTAGTCGCTGTCACATCGAATGTTTGGACATATGCATGAAGTATTAAATATAAACTAATTACAAAATTAATTGCATAGTTTACAACTAATTTGCGAGACGAATCTTTTAAGTCTAATTAGTCCATGATTTGACAACATGGTGCTACAGTAAACGGGTGCTAATGACGGCTTAGTTAGGCTTAAAAAAATCGTCTCGTGGAGTAGTGGCAGATTATGTAATTTGTTTTTTATTAGTATCCGAACACACCATACAACATCCTCCCGACACACCTCCTAAATTTTAGTCGCTGGATCCGAATACCACCTTAGTCAACCCGCGCATTGCGCAGCAAATTTAGGACTAACATGTTTTTGGTGCACAGAGTCAACGTGATTCATCGCGGTATATAGGTTAATTGCGTGCGACAGAACCAGAGGACTAAACAATGGCCCTTTCTGTACTGCTCTGTAAAAAAATAACTTATGTAGGACTAATCAAGTAAAGGCATCTTCGTCAGTGCTTGCAACGAGGGGAGGACAACAGCATCTTGTAATTTCAAACCAATTCAAATTTTCCAAAGATTCTTTGGTTAAACCCCAAAACAGAACCGTCTACTACTGACGTTTACTCCTAAACAGAGATCTCCTAGTACAACCCCAAAAACTCCAGGTTTTCCCGCACCAGAGCTCAGAAAATCTGTTTACTGTTAGGATTTCGAGAGGGGTCCCTCCGCACATGAACAGGCCGAATAAGTTTGAAAAAAAGAATTGAAACCGGGCACGCAGGCGAGTCCACTCGTTCGGGCTAAGTGGAAGAAACACGGATCAGAGAGCACCCGCTACCGCCGATCAAAATCTTCCGAGATCCCAACATTTTACCCCCCAAGGGGACCAAAAAACAAGAAGGGTGCAAATGAGACAAAGGAAAGCTGGCAATCACGGCCGCAGGCGAACAACTGGGCACGAACAGAGGACGCGGCGAAGGAAAAGAATCACGCACCTCCAGTGCGAGCGGAGGCGGAGCAGGCAGGTGGATTCCAGCGAAGACGACGCTAGTCCACCACCCACCCAGACGAGGAGAGGAGGCAAGAACCACCAGGAACCAGGGACTGCTGCCCGGAGGCGACGCTCGCTCCGGCGGCCGAGGAAAATAAGGGCGAGGGAGCAAGCGTTTCCGGTCCCCCGCGGATTCCGGGGCTTGGGGGCAGGCGGCGCCGGCGAGCAGCGGCGCTGATAGAGAGGAAGAGTGGGAAGGGAAACGAAACGAGGATCCCGGAAATTAATGGATGATGAGGTGTGCGCTGGGTTTGAAATCGGGTGCTGACGTGTGGGCCCCGCGTGCGGCGCGCGGCAAGCTCCAAAATTTTTCACCGAGGCCCGTGCGCCACGTGCTGACATGGATCCTCTGTGGCACGGCACAGCACACGTCCCGCGTGGCGTGTCCCTCCGCCAGTCCAGTCCCAGTACGTGCGGCGAGGTGCGCGATGCGGTCAGAATTCAGAATACCACCGTATCCGTGTGTATCTGTAGATGTGGCTTCAATTTTATTTCGGTTGTATTGTAAGTTGGATGAATTATTCATTCTGTGATGTGCACAAGTATGATTGAGATGCAGTAGTTGCAACTAAAATATATGTAGACACAGTTTTATACTTGTATGACTGATAGTACGGTACCACTAACGCCGAGATGTCCAGCCCCAGGCCTGCACTTGGACGCACCTCTCGCGCTCCCGTCGCGCATCGCATTCCACGCGCTCCATCCTCTTCCCAACCAGTGCCAGTGTAGGAAACAGTGGCCCGCGCCCCGCACAGCGTAAACCGCGCCCCCGCACCCATCCAGCATCCGCACGGTGGAACGCACCCCACGCCCGCACGGTGGAACCAGGACCCGTGCCCCACCTGCCCCCCTGCAGATGCGCGCTGCGGAGACGTCTGCAGGCCTCTGGCTCTGGCACGTGAACCACGACGGCGCACCCGCAGCAGCAAGCGGACGGCGACATACAACGCCTGATATATTTTTAAAACATCTAGATAAAACATTTGCAACATAAATCTAAAAACAGATGAAACACTTGAAACATGCGTATGTAGCCAATGCAACTTGTGCAACACCACAATGTACTTTTGAAACATCCAGATGAAACATTTATAGCATAAGTTTAAAACAGATGAAGCACTTGAAACATGCGTGTGTAGCCTGGCAATATGTGCAACACCAAGATCTACTTTTGAAACATCCACATGAAACATTTGAAACAACTAAAACACCTGAAACATAGGTCTGAAACACGACGCCGCCGGCGCCCATGTCCTACCTGGTGGGGAATTACTGTATCGGCGGCGACCGCCTCCTGGTTGGCGTCGGGGTGGTGGTGGCGCGGTGTAGGCTATGGCTGCAACGGGTGAGGTGGATAGGGGCACGGCGAGAAACGCCCGCGCAGCAGGGTGCAAGATTGGGGCGGGCGTGACGCGGGATGGAGTGCGGCAGGGGATGGCCGTGGTGGGCGAGACAGAGTGGAGCGAGCAGACGGCTTGGTGGAGCGGCCGCGCGGGGCGGATTTCAAGGTCGAGACTGGCGGCGCGGCGAGGCGTAGTGGAGGCGGCCTCGACCGCGACCACGGTTGGGTGAGTAGGGAAAATGGCAGTTGAGATTTTTTTAGAACACGCGTAGTGGAGATGTGAGTTGGGGGAGAAAGCAGGCTGGTTGCCTGGGCAGCTGGTCCGCAGGCCCAAGGACGCGTCCGGACAGGTTGCCTGGAACGGACGCCCCGCGGAGGAGTATTATCGCTGATAGTAAGTTAGTTAGAGATTTTAACTTTCATTTTTGTCAAGAAAACATGGAAGGACTAATATTATATGTTTCACTGTCGTCCCAAAAAGGCATATATCGTTTTCGCATGTATCAAACTTTTTTTATTGATTAGATTTATAGAAAATAGTGTAAACATTTGTATCTCCAGATATGTTCATCATATAAACATATTTTTGGTATTAATTTAATGATACTTATTATACATCATAAATATTACCATTTTTATATATCTAGTATTTTTAAAATGAATTCTTGAAAAAACAAGAGGATGCACATTCTTTTTTGACATAGCAGGTACCTGTTAGAGTATTTGTCCTCCGAGTATTACTCAAGGCTCGGTTTTGTTCTTAACTTTCGAAAGGATCATATTAGTTCTCAATTGTTTCTTTTAGGCCTAGTTTTATCTAAAAACTATTAAAGAGGTTGTTTTAGTCCTTAAACTTTATTTTTAGGCTCGATTTTATTGATGAACTGCCAAAGTGCATTTTAGTTTTAAAGCTTTTCTTTTTTGCTCAACTTCATCCTTGTCATACATAGAACAATGTGATGTCGCACCTGGACAGCTCTAGGACCACCCGTGATTTTAGGGGTTGATTGGTTGGCTACCAAAAGTTACCATAAAGTTTTGGCAAGAAGAAGTTGCCAAAAGTAGGACACAAATTTTTGACATAGATTTGGCATTCTAATTGTGAGATGTTGGCAAAGTTTGGTAGCAAACAAAATGGCAGCCAAAAATTTAGCTTGCCTAAGTTTTGGTAGCCAAAATTTGGCTATCAACCAATCAAGCTCTTAGATAGACGATTGTTATTTATTAGGCAGCAATGTTTCTAGCATATATCGTGCCAACAATCAAATTGGATAGCACACTTTCAACATCTTCCTATAGGAATCCTGCACCCAAACCGCGGGCACCCGCTAGGGCCACGTCACCCATTAACCTGTGAGCCGTTCGATCGACCCGTTACGCAATACTGACCGTCCGATGCGGGTCTGATCGGGCCTTCGCCCATCAACCCGCAAACCTGATCACCCACGAATCGTCGTGAACCCGGGCCGACGCTGGCGCTCCTACCTCCGCCGCCGCCACCGGTCCCGTCCCTGTCGAGCGCCGTCCCCGTCCCAGGCCGCCTAGGCCGCGCCGCCGATCGCCACCTCGGCGGGAGGCCCCGACGTCCTCTTCCAGCAGGCCCGGGCTCGGCCGCGCCTCCGCCATGGCCGCCACTGCCACCTCGCCGAGCACCGCCCCCGTCCCAGCCGCCGCCCAGGCCGCGCTGCCGACCGTCACCCCGGCCCCCGCCGAGGTCGCGCCACTGCCGCGCTCGCTACGAGGGGCGCCGCACCGGCCCCGGCCCCTCCCAGCCCGGAGAGCAGTTTCCAGCCGAGCGCCGCCTCCGCACCCGTCGAGGCATCTTTCATGGTGGGGAGCACGATCCGGTGGGGAGGAAGGCCTGGTGGCTACGGAACCGTCCTCGCCGATCTAGGCTGTGCTGGTGGCGGGGGTTCCCTGCGGCCGCCCACATCCGGCCGCCCACCAATCGTTCGGTCAAGGTTTCCTCCGCCGCCGTCGCACAGCACCATGTGTGGCGAGTTGCATCGCAGGTGCTTCTTCCGCGTGTAGCCTGACCACGATGATACCTCCGCAACCGGGCCAGTGGTTCCATGACCGATCTGCGAGTGCACCGACCGAACCAGGTTAGATCTCCTGTGTTGTTGCCCATTCTTGAGTCTCTTGCCCCACCGTCTCTTGCCTTCACGATCTCCTCCTTTTTTGCTTGCAGGTCTGCAGTCTGCACACATGAACAGTCGGGGGAAGGAGAGCAGCGGATGTCCCGCATTGGCTCTGTTTCCACTCTTGCTGTTACTTGCATCTTCATTCTTTAATGTCCTTCCCAATTTTCCGGGTCATCCAAATATGGTCTTCAAAGTTTATATATGTTTCAGATTATAGTAGATGATGTCAGGATCACATGCCCCCCTCTTACAGTTGCAATTTCAAAGGGTCTATGAATATTCCTGCACTTGAAGTTGGAGTAAGGTTAGTCCACAACATGCCAGGTTGCTTACCTCCCCTTATTTTTCTCCCAAACATATGCTTTTATATCCTCAGCTTTGATATTTCAACTATGTTTTTTCCTACCTCTGTAAAAACATGTTTATCTGTTTTCCAAATTGAGTCAGCAAACATATCCTAAGTCACCTCTTCCTCTCATCATATAGATGCCTGTTAAAAATGTTGCATGGTCAAAAAGAGATTATGTATAAATTATGGATACTAATTCAGGCATGAAATATCTACGTACATGTGCCTGCCGGTGACCATGGTCGCTGCCACAGACCATAGGAGCAACAATTTCTTTACACAATGAAAGATGCTATCATCTATGGTTTCGCTTATAAATATATTTACTTGTATTCTGTTACAGGTTTGACATAGCCACACTCAGTATTTGTTCCAAGTATTTGTTCCCTCTCATGTAGGTTGTATGGTCCTACCCCTGCCGACACACTACCTCTGTAAAAACATGTTTCTCTGTTTCCCAAATTGAGTCAACAAACATATCCTAACTCACCTCTTCCTCTCATCATATAGATGCCTGTTAAAAATGTTGCATGGTCAGAAAGAGATTGTGTATAAATTGTGGATACTAATTCAGGCATGAAATATCTACGTACATGTGCCTGCCGGTGACCATGGCCGCTGCCACAGACCATAGGAGCAACAATTTCTTTACACAATGAAAGATGCTATCATCAATGATTTCGCTTATAAATATATTTACTTCTATTCTGTTACATGTTTGACAGAGCCACGCTTAGTATTTGTTCAAGTATTTGTTCCCTATCATGTAGGTTGTATGGTCCTACCCCTGTCGACATAGCAGCAATAGTCAACATGGCGATGCTCATACTTCTGTACGTAAAAGCCAATTTGTTGATACAAATGCAGTTGGCCAGTTTCTAGGCAACGTCAAATTTTCTTTTGTATTTATTTTGTTTTTCATGCCTCAGTTAGCTCATCAAGGAAGTTAAAAGTTTACTTCCTTTTTTATGAATATTCCACTGGGGTGCAAAAATTTGAGTCCACCATTCGACGGGAAAATGAAGCATTTGAATCCTTGATCAGACAGAAACCCTGATGATGATACCTGTTGATCAGGTGGTGTTTCACTCTATCACTAAAATTTTAATTTCAGTCTAACCTTACCAAGGTGGTTAGTGCATGAATGATGCCACACAATGCTTAGTCAAATGGCCTTTGCACCTGTCTATGAATCTACATGTGGGATCATATGCCTGGTACCATGTGTTTATTTTAGCTCAATCACAATCAGCCATATGCAGGCAAAATGGTTGTCATACTTTTCTGATATGAAACACATCTATCTTTTTTTTCCCTCCAAGATGGCCGTTGCATTGGACCAACTGTTGCAAATGAAGCAGAACCTCTTTTATGTCACCGCTCAATTACAAGAAATAATTTATTTTATTTATATTTCGTGCATTGTGGCCTCTGATATGGTCCATGTTGCTGCTCTCTTATGCACCTAGGGAGTTCGGATATCTAATGTGATTTGTGACTTTTTTTGAACAAATACACGTCTTTGCTCACAGGAAAACGGTGAGACACATTGTATTCCTTTTTCCTGGAATAGAGCATATGAAAACATATAATTCCCTTCTAATCTTAGTTGTACCTACTGCTGTAAGCCCTTGCCTATACCTGTGCAGAGAAAGTAGACCTGCAAAATGCATAATTGCATTTCTGAGGCCACAAGGAGATTGTCATAAATACTTTTATGACCAAATGGAATGATGCTGATGTTTGCCATATGCTAATCTATATCACTTATTGTTCCGGACTACCTATTTTTATTGTTATTTGCTTCCTAACCATTGCATGGTTGCTAATGCAGTCAGTTTGCGTTTTTATCATATCTCTCGAAGCCAGTAAATAAATGCTGCATCAACTGGAGAAGCCCAAAAAAACGTAAGCCTTAAATGTTGCACGATTCACAAATCAGGAAGCATCGCTCCATTGCTTCCCATAGGTCTGCTCTGTTAGCGTCGCTTTTCGTACTTGGGTTTTAGTCGTGCCTCCTAAAATTAGCAATCTCTTTTATTCCTGCGACTTCTAAATCACATATCATTTTCTTTGTCATGCTCTTTGCAGAAACTTCTATGAATGATAGTGTGCTGCAATACCCTTGCTATGAGTACACTACCTCATTCTAGCGACATCCTTCCTATGAGTTCACTTATAAATCCACCCGTCCTGTATGACGATGTTCATGCAATCACCGTAAAGGTACAATCTTTGTCGTTTTGTTTTTTCGAAGTTATGGATAATAGTTTGAATGACTTTTGTCAGCTAATTCAACACATATTTCATATTTCATGGATAATACTTTTAGGCTCTTTCAACCAGTTGTGCACACCTTTCTTCAGCTGTTGTGTTGTCTGAATCGATTTCAATTTTGCCTACTCAAAGTGCTAACATCCTCATAGCCAAACTGAAAACAATAAACCAGGGTATGCATTGTATATCAAATAAATGTGTAGTTCTTAAGGGACATATACATTCCTTAATACAATGCAGCTGCAGTGAAGGGAACCATTTGCTTCATTTGGTTTACCTTTTTTTTTTTTGCTAAACATCACTTCCATATTAACCAATGACGTGTAGTATTTCAAAATATGATAAATGCCTTTTTCTTGGTTATGAGAATAATGGATACCACTCATTTACATTATTATGAATGTTGCAATTTACTGCCTTCACTGATAGGTATGGATAGCCTAACACTGGCAGCTGCGCGGCAACGCCGCGCTTAGTTTCTAGTTTATATGGATCCGAATATCCTCGGATATGAAAATTGGATTGTTCGGATCCATCTCCAATTCAGATATCGCATTGTTCAATTGTAATTTTATCTTTTTCATTTCAACAACTAAAGATAACTTTTAGCTTATGAACAAAAATAGAATTCTTGTATGATTTATTCCTGTGTTTCAAAGAGACCCCACCCCCTTAAGAACACAGGAATGAGAAAACACGGAAATAGAAAAAAATACGAATATGATAGGAATGCATATGTAAACCTAAGAAACTGGAAATATAGGAATGGTGTGGAATTATGTGTTTGGTTGGTTACAGGAAAAACTAAGGAACTCTAAAGATATCATGCTCTTAGAACAAATTCATGTTACTCCTTTATTCCACCTAGGTATCCTGCTCTTAGGGCTCCTCCAATAACAAGAGTTTAAGTACCGTCTCATAGATATCATCTCATTCTATATGTCCAACATGTAAGGTGTTTTTTATTCAATCCTATCAAGAGAGAGATAGAGTAGTTATATTTCTTATACATTAGCCATTAGGATACACACAAAAAAATAGTTCCTCTCTTCGCGCTACCTCAAAGATTTTTGACCTCTCTCTCCTCCATGTGTCACATTTAGCTTAGAGCTAATTGTTTGAGGTGCACTAATAAAATGTCGATGGAGAGCACCTGCTTGATTAGGCGCCAACTGTAGCCATTAATTCATTGCTTGTCGTTGTTTCCTGTGCACAAGTTATTTCTCATGAGGTATAAGTGGATTCTTTTTTCCAACTACTCCCTTTGTCTCTAAATAAATCAATTCCTAAAATTGTCTTAAGTCAAACTTTTCAAAGTTTGACCAAATTTATAAAAAAAAAGAAGCATTGAAATTTATGACACTAAATTAGTATATTTAGATACATCATAAACTATATTTTCATAATGTGCTCATTTGATGTCATAAATATTTATACTTTATCTATAAATTTTGATTAAACATAAAAAAGTTTGACTTAAGATAAGTCTATGAAATGATTTATTGAGGGACAAAGATAGTATTTTCCTATGAAACCATAGGAAAAATAATTTTTCCTTTAGGAGCCATTTGGTTGATCGAATCGATTCTGATTCTCCCAAGAATCATTTGAAACGACACCAAATGGGTTACGAGTGAAACGTTTCAGCCAAGAAACATTTCATATATTTTGCCAGGACTCCTGAATCGTCCAGTGTGGTTTCACACCGATTCTTTTCTGTTTCTCTTCCCTCCCGTATTTGCTAATGATTTTATTTTTTTACTTATAATCATTTTTTAGTGCAATAAAGATAAGGGATTCAAGTTTGTCCTATGTCAAACTATATTAAGTTTGACCAAATTTATAAAGAAAAGTATTAACATCTACCATATCAAAGAGGTATATGAAAAAAATACATTTCATAATGTATCCAATTAAGCTAATTTGAAGTCACACGTATTTCTCTTCTTTTCTATAAACTTGGTCAAAGTTACTATAGTTTGACTTTAGACAAAATTGGATCTTTTGTATTTTAGGATAGAGGGAGTATTTAAGTTGTTCTTTGCCTAAAAATATATTTTTTGAAACAAATTTTTATTGATATAATTTTTAAGAAAAAATCTTATTAATCGGAATCTAGCATATTTGGATTCATCTCCTAAAACACTTTTGCGAGAATTTGTACCAAATACGCTTTAGGCCCTATTTGGATGCAAAGTATTTTTGAAGTACCGGAGAAATAATACTATGGTTTTATAAAACACTTTGGTTTTTAAAAGCTACTAGGTGTTTGGATGCAACAAATCTTGTAGTCTCAAAAACCATGGTTTTATCAAAACTCTAGTCTTTTTAGAGTTTTAGAAACTCCACTCATGATCTCTTTTTTCTCTATACCACGGTTTTGTGTGTCTTTAGCTTATAAAACCACAGTTTTGTGTTACTACAGTTTTCAAAAACCGCATCATCCAAACATGCCCTTAGTCTTCCTATGGCCTATTCCTATATATAAATCAAAGGATGCTACAAGAACTAAATCCTTACGGTTTTTTTTTTGTATTTCTCCTCCACTCCAAAGGCGCCGTAGCTAAAACTCGATCAACAAGTAATACTGTGATGTAATCTTGTCTTATGCTGCGGCTGCGGTGGTAAAAGAACAGGGATGGTTCGTTAAGGCCTCGTTTAGATTGCGAAAAAATTTCAACCCGATGAATAGTAGCACTTTCGTCTTATTTGACAAATATTGTCCAATCGTGGACCAACTAGGCTCAAAAGATTCATCTCGTGATTTCGAACTAAACTGTGCAATTAGTTATTTTTTTTACCTACATTTAATACTCCATGCAAGCGGCTAAAAATTGATTGATGGAGAGAGAGTGAAAAAACTTGGAATTTGAATGGCATCTAAACAAGCCTAAGTTCTGCCAGCGATATCGATGCCATCTACTGGATTGCGCGCCCATTCACAGGTACATGGTACTCCTACTCCTCTCCTACATTGGCACGTGAAGCCAAGCCAAGCCCCTGCCATAGTGCCATGCAAATGTGCCATGGCCATCATTCCTATGCTGGCTGTAGGTAGGTAGTAGTTCATCTCGCTCGTCTCGTGACCCAATGCCATCCGTATGCACGTACTCGTAGGTACCCGTATTCATTGTGCTCACGTGTACGCCGTGAGCCCCTCAACCAAGATGCATACGGCATGCATGGCCATGCTGCAGGATTAGAAAGAACTTGTGCACTGTGTGTGTGATCGCAGTGACGAGCTAGTGCGTGGCGCTGGCTGGATAGTTGGCATACTTGCTAGCCTGGTTCAGTTCCCGCACCTCTTTGATAATTAGGATGGGGAGTAGTTGAGTTATTGCTTTTCTTACTTATTATCAGCAGATTGTTTTAGATGATACCAAGGTTAAATGGTTATTTCTTGAAAAAAAAGTAAAATGAGAAAAGAGTTAAGGATCCAGAATACCTTATATTTTGGTATAAATTTTGAACTATGGGTTCCATATATTTCGCGACGGTGGGAGTATTCTAGTAATTTTGATCAAGTTAACATGTTAACAAAATATTATGTCACCATGCTAAGTAGCTATATAACCATGTTAGCTTAATATGAAATGATAGTTTCCCCCCAAATCATATAGTGGCATGCGCATACACAAAATACACACAAGCACTCACCCTATGAACACATGACACACACTCTAGCAATCTACTCGTATAAGAGTATCTTTGAAAGATTGAGCAGGTAGATCTTAAGATTGAGAAAATCAAACACCAATGCCAAATCAAGAACTTACATAAGTGGATAAGCTCTACCAAAAAAACCCAACCAACCAAGCTACGCTCAATTTTCTATGTCGCTGCTTTTCATATAAGCTCCATACCCAAACTACATCCCAATTTTCTATCCACGGGCCTTGGACAAGACAACGCTCTCTAGCGGCAGCATCAAGCATGTGCGAAGGTGCGCATGACATCAGGGACCATGGCGCCGCCGCCAGAGGCCTGCCGCACATAGAAGTGACCGGCTATCTCTGACTAGCAGCGTCGCCAGGAATGTTCGCCCCAAGCCATAAAGCATATTAGAGGTGGATTTCATGCCCTTACAAAGTCAAGCAGACACTGCACATAGAAATCACATTTCTAATGGATAGTTTCTTCAAAATTAATTTTTGTCCAATCAATTGTCTTCTCTACAGTATCATCTACCAATCATATGTTTTTGTATCTTGGTTGTCGTGTAGAAATAGTTTCATATACAAGAAACCATTTTCTTCTCTTTCATCTTTAGCTATAATGTCACATCAATATTTTTCTTAGTTGGCACCGTAGCTCAGCTGGTTGGGTTCCTTATGGTGGAACCTGCCCACTCGGGTAAAAGTTCCCGACTTCACACATGTGCTCGTATTTTCCTTAATTTATTTATTCTAGGATTTAGCGGTGCTATTCTTTTAGTGGTAGACGACATGCCTGTCGACAGCGAGACGCATGTGGTGACTTCGTCAATATCACCCCTTTGCCGGTCCAACTTAGTTCTTCGGATATGCTCATAGGGGTAGAGTGTGTGAGCGTGCGTTCATAGGGGTGAGTTGGGGCTCATGTATGTGAGCGTCTGTGTCTATAACTGAGTCTTGCAAAAAAATTAATGACCATAGAAACAATCTAGTTTTCATCTTGAGTGCTTGATAACTCTTTTTTTAAATTACGGAAACTATAATTCCAAATTTCCAGATAAAACCCATGCCTTTTTGCCTCACGTTGCACCGGTGCACGGCATACAATTTTTCTAACGGTCGGGGCCCTCCTTCCACACCAAGATATATTATCTCTTTTTTTATTACACAAACCTACTGCAAGCATATATCCCTGTCAGAATCAGAATGGGGACATCTGCGATCAAAAAAAAAAAGAAAAGAATGGGGACATCTAGCGTCTGGACGTCTGGACGGACGCCCGTATCTGTACGCCGGTGCCATCACCCCTTTCCCGTGTCTGCACCCGATGCGCCCACACGGCCCCGCGCCACCCGGACCGCATGCGCCACCTACCCGACCTACAACACGCGGAGACCGGTCGTGTCTCGTATGCTTTTCCACGCGCATGCAAGCGAGGATATTATGTGACCGCTCGGCGGCACCCCAGCAACTGCAGCAGTTGGTCCTATTGCAACATGTGCAACACCTGATCTATTTTTATAACATCTAGATGAAACACTTGCAACATACATTCTTTACAGTTAAAACACTTGCAACATACATCTGAAAACACTTGCAAAACACCTGAAAACACTTGAAAGCCATTGCAAATGCATGCAACATCCAGATCTAGTTTTGCAACATATAGATAAAACACTTGCAACATACGTATGAAACACTTAAAACATACGCTTGCAACAAGCATGTTATGCAACATCCAGATATACTTCTGCAACATACAGATAAAACACTTGAAACATACGTCTGAAACAACTGAAACACTTAAAACATATACTTGCAACATGCGTATATAGTCATTGCAACATAGACAATATCCAAATGAAACACTTGAAAACATATTTCTAAAACACCTGAAAACATTTGAAACACGACGTCGTCGAAGGCTACCTAGTGGGGAACTATGGTAGCCAACAAGGAGCGCTTGAGTGCAGTGGAGAGGGAGGATAGCGTCAAGCAAGCACCTGGGCATGGTGAAGAACGTCGTGCCGAAGTAGTCGCCATGGACCACGCTGCGTCGCCTCGAAGAACTCGGCGGCGAGTGGTGAGTGGCAGTGGGGAGATAGGAAGGCTGGCAACGGCGCTCGGGCGCGGTGCAGCACGCCGCCGTGTTTCAGCCGCCGGCAACGCGGTCACGGTGGAGCACACCACGGCGGTGCGGGCAAGATGGCGATTCGAGAGTGGGTTCGAGAATGGATGCGGGCGCAGCGGTGATTCGAGAGGAAAGTCACGGAGGTGTTTTTTTATTATTTTAAGCAACGCAAGATGGATGCGTCTGTGCGGATGGCAGTGTTGGGCCCATCAGGTGGGCGTTGAGGCCTACCAACGCACGTCTGGACGAAACGGACGCGGTACCCACATTATTTCTGAATCAGAATTCAGAAGAGATGATCGTCCACCAAGGAAGGATTAAGGAAGGAGGTTAGCTGGTTTGACAATGGCACCGTAGCATGTGCATCATCTGTACTAATCACGCGTCGCTGTACGACTGTGTACAACTAATCCCCAACCAGGCCGCCACTATTATATCTATATACTATAGTGATGAATTATATTAATTGTGCGCGTACCGCATGGTACATAGTACATGTACATGCATGATGTCCGTCCGATGTCCCTTTTTCCGTAGGACTAGGAGAGCAGAGTAGCTGTTTTCTCGTCACCTCACGGCTCACGTGAAGAAGCTTTGCTTTGCAACTGTAGCACGAGCATCTCCAGTTCTCCCTGCGCCTCGCTATCCTCGTAAAACTGTCATACCGAGGACAGTTATATTTTTTTTCCTTGCTCCAACAGTTCCTTAATACATCTCTTTTTTTTTTTGTGACCACTAATATTTTCATCATCTCCCCTCAAGGAAAGGGAGAGATATAACTATCCCAAAATCATGGGACTATCCCAACTACCACTTTTGAGCCATATTTTCTCTTATACTCCTATAAGACCCACCTTTTATATAGGTATTGGGGGAGATATCCTGCAGCAACCCTCCAATTAATCTAGAAAGTGATATTGAGTTACTACAATATTATTTTATTAGGTAAGTTGTATTGGAGAATTACTGGAGATGCTCTAACGCGTGAGTGATGAGGTGAGACTGAGACATGGTCACATGATGAGAGAGACTCTCCAGTGCTTGCTGTAGAGTACCCAAGTACCTTGCTCCTAATCGTGGGAATTATCTGGTCCATTGGGCCTAGCCACTTTGAAAATATATCACCCACTGTAGTTCTGATAACACTCCACTGATGCTTACACGTAGTTCAGACGATCAACATTAACTAATTATAATAGATAACGAGAGCTTCTACTAGTAAATAAGCACCAAAATAAGTTCATCAAGATCCAAACAATTTCAAGCTAAGCACTGTAAGATAGAGCATGACTTTATTAAAAAAATCTAAAACTAGTTTCTTAATTTTTCTGAGGTAAATCAATTTTCTTATTAATTTTCTAAGATTAATCGAGATTTTAGCATTTTCAATTGTGTTATTTTTTCATGTAAAAATATTTGAAAAATTTTAAAACATTTATTTTTATGTTTATTTTTATATTTTTTAAAATTATTTCCAGTCCGATTTATCTAACTGAACTTTGAACTTAGTCTTCTCTTCTGATATGGTACCCATCAGCAAAACCACTATTAAAACTACTCATTAAAACCACCCAGGTTGTAAAAACAAAAAGTTTAAAGAGATAAAAAAACTAGTTTTGTAGTTTAGAGAATGGCCGTAATAGTTGAGGGAGTTTTTTGTTTCCAAGGGAAGCTGAGGGAGGTAATTCGGTAGTTTTTTTTTTTTTTTTTGAGTGGTAATTCGGTAGCTTCTGCCGTGGATCTCCTGACTGACTGACTTGCAAGGCCGAAGCCATCGTAACTACGGCCCAATTTCCCATCCACCGGCCCAGCCCACTGTCACAAAAATTCCCCATCCCTCGGACAAGACAACCCTCTCTAGTGGCGTTGGCGGCGGCGAGCAGGTGCGAGCGCACGGCGTCAGGGACCATGGCGCCGCCGCCGGAGCCCCGCCGCCCGTACAAGCGACCGGCCATCTCCGACCAGCAGCGCCGCCGGGAGCTCGCCCTCCAGGCGCAGTCCTCCCGGCGCGCCGACGCCCAGGCGCGCGCCCGCGCCCTCGCCACCTCCCTCCTCACCACCCAGGCCCCTGCCGCAGCCACCAGTCGCCACGAGGAGGAGGAGTACGACGAGCATGAGGAGGAGGAGCACGAGCACGAGCTCCCCATCGCTGGCGTCGCGGCGGCGGCCGCCGCCTCCAGGCTCCGCGGCCCCGACGCGCGCCGGTGGTTCGCGCGTCAGATCATGCTTCCCGAGTGGATGGTCGACGCCCCACCCCACCTCGCCACCGACTGGTCCGTTCTCACCTCTCGTTCTGCCTAATCGACCTATCTGCATATGTGAATTTGTTGTTTTCATTCATTCAATCCTGTAGTGTTCGCTTGCTGCTCTATTATCCCCCAAAGGTGCCTCCTTTCCTCACTTGCCCACTAACATTCAATTCACTGCTAGTTCAATTGTGGTCAGCAAACACCCCAGTTCTATCTTCGCATAATGTTGTAGTACTACTGGGTTTTAAAATTACCAGGGTTTATTGACAATAAATATAGGAGTTCAATTCAATGCACCAGGGTTTATTGGCAATATATATAGGAGTTCAATTCAATGCTAGTTCAATTGTGGTCAGCAAACACCCCAGTTCTGTCTTCGCATAATGTCGTAGTACTACTGCGTTTTAAAATTACCAGGGTTTATTGACAATATAGGAGGATTGACACTGCTGTTTCCCCCCCCCCCCCCCCCCCCCCCCCCCCCCCCCCCTTTCTACATAGGCATGTTTTTGCCCGACCTTCTGGCAAACGATGTTTGGTTGTGTCATCCAATGGCATGACGATCAGCAGGGTTCGTAACGGGTCCATCCTTCATCGTTTCCCTTCGGCACTACCGAACGGATCAAAGAGAGATATTTCTGGCCCAGCGAGCTCGTACTCCATTCTCGATTGCATTTTTCATGAGGTACCTAAACAAACAGATTCATTTTCCATTTGCTGCAAGTTTCTTGATTCTAAACTTATTTGTTTCCTTTACTCTGTTTCTAATGTTCGATTGTGTTTGTGGTGCAGCCTGATGAGACATACTATATCATTGATATGATCTGTTGGCGAGGCTATTCGCTCTATGACTGCACTGCTGAGTTCAGGTTTTTCTGGGTCAACTCTAAGATTGCAGAAACTTCTGCTGGTGATCCTCCATCAACATACCATAGATATAGATTCAGTGCACTCCCTGTATACGATTGCACTCTTGAGGGTCTCCAAGCAGCATACTCGGGCAGCATGCCCTATGTCAAAGATGGCTTGCTGTTCTACAACAAGTAAAATCCTTATCGTCTTTCTTTTAATATGTTCTAGCAAATCATGTCCACATATATGTTTGTTAACTTCATTCATCAATTGAGGATTCACAATATTTTTTTCTTATCAGGCATGCACATTATCAAGCTGGGATTACTCCCCTTGCCCTGGTATGGAAAGACGAGACTTGTAGCCAATATGTTATTGATACGGACAAGAAGGGAGAAATACCAAGTGAACAACATGTATGTCTGTGTCCTATTGTTTGAGCTATATTATTGCCAACACATTTGAGTATTTGACCATTCTCTTAACAAAAAGAAAAGAATAAGATACATGAAGTATTGCATGTCCCTTACTACTGTTTTATAATTAATAATTTTATTGCATTTGTTTCTTCATGTGCTATCAGCTTGTGTTGGAGCTGCTAGAAGATGGAAGGGTAGTTACTTCTGACGATCCTCCTGTTGCATTTGGCAGCTTGGACAGTGCATTCATACAGAAGGTATTGCTTTGAAATGCATCTTATCCCTATAAATATGAGTAATTATTACATGGACTCATGCACCTTAGTGTTTTCCCATGTTTATAAGGGTGTACATAAACTTCAGTTTGGCATCTGACAGCACCTTCCACATATTGCTCGAAGCTTTGTGTTGTTGACATTAGTGCATGATTATGTTGATAGTTTGTCCTTATCAATAGATTTAGCTCACTTCATGCTCTTATGCTATGTGTGTAGTGATTAATGAATTATTGGTACACTCAGTCTGCACACTAGAAGTTTTAAATTTCTTTGCAATTTGTCTGCCTCCATGATCCATGAACCTGTCTGTTTTCTGTATCTGAGAATGTTTGGATCATTAAACTTAATCTTATATGATATGATTCTACAGTCAAACCTACGACCAGGGAATCTTCTCCGCTTTGCAGTTAGAGATGAAAGTGTGAAACTTGTGGATGGAAAGATGCAGATCGGTCAGCTGCAGTTTGTTGGAAAGCCAAACCGTGCTCGTGCTTTTGCTGACAGCCATTCAAAAGTAAGTTCTGACATGAGAGCGCATTAGTACTCCAAACAATTTCCTATCCATCACATCTACTTATGTTTTCCATTTGTATCTTCAGGTTTTGTTCCAGTATGCAGCAAGGCATGTTCCTCTGAGAATTGAGGATCTGGTTGCCTCCATTCAATCAAACAATATGGAGCTTGAATCCACTGATGTTGAAATGCAAGATTAAGGTGAGGGAATACCATCCATGTCTTTTCATGTTTGTGAATTCTTCCGTTGATTGTTTGTTGTCTTCGGCAATTTCTCTTTTCGAGGTTTTCGTCCATCTGTGATAGGAATCTTTCATAATAAGTATACATGTGCCGATATTTCCTGTTTGATTGGATTCAGGAAGGGGACTTTGTTATCAATTGAAACTTTTGCAACGGATGAATGACAATGCAAAGCTAGCATGTAAAGAGATGCAAATGCGACTAAAGGTCTGTCTCGCTCCTGTTTGTGTGTTGTGGAGCCATTCACTCGACGTGGGTCCATTTTCTAGCATTACCCACTACATGAACACATCCTAGAATCACCCAACACATAGATCACTTTACAACACATTTGAGCGCAAGGATTTTGGTGAAATATGTATATTTTTTTTATTTCTGGTTGTACCAAGCCACATTCAAGGTCTTGAAAGCATTTTGTCTTGTTCACTGTTTACTTGTATGAATTTTGAAATTTGTTTGTTTCCATCTGTAAATAATGATTTCTGCATGTGACAGGTTGAAGATGCAGGCTTTCATGTCAGGATTTCAGCAAATGTCGTGATTGTCTGAAACCCATGTTTTGAAGGAGTACCTCAAGGCCTGTAAAAGGTTTAGACAACGAATGAGTTTTTGGACAGATGAACATTCTGAGCATTGTCATCCACGTGGATGTGACTGATATATATAGTGCAACTCAATGGGTGAAATGGCTGAAAATTGCCGGAAGGAAAAAAATGTTGTATCTACATATTGGATTTCTCCGTATTTGATGATCCTCGTTCCCAACGGGGACATAAATCCTAATACACGAATCTAATTGTCTAACATATTGTCCTTTTTTATTATTATTTAGCAAATCAATGTAGTAGCTGCGAGCTTCTCTCTTGGATGTTTATTGCAGACACTAAAAGGACGCGTTAGCAGTCAGGCGTATATATAATTTGTATATATTATAGAATCTTTATATGCAACAATGAATCGAAGACGATATTAGCTGATAGGTTTTATGTAAAAAATCCCACAAGTGCTTTCTAAAATGAGCCTACAGGCTTCTCTGCTACCACTAGGATGAAGCTAAATTCAGTCATATAGATAGATATGTATATGTATGTCGGCAGCCATTTGTAAATGAAGCCAAGTTCAGCAAGAGTTGGGCTGTCAATGAATGAACCAGTTATCTGATAAAATGTGTTCCGGATGAATCATCCATCATACAGTATATAAATCCAGTCAGTCAGTTGCTCCAGCATTCGAAGCAGCCATGACCGGGAGTTCATCCAAAAGTATATAAATCCAGTCAGTCAGTTGCTCCAGCATTTGAAGCAGCCATGGGCCAAAATTAGTCCAATTCAAACATTCAAAATACTCACCTCACCGGACAGTGCTGATGGAGGGCCACGACGCAGTCCTACAACCGCATCTTATCTGAACCATTCTAAAAGAAGAAGAAACTCACCTCACCACAGCGCCGCGATGACGCTCTCCACCGCGCTTCCCTCTCCACCACGCCTCCCTCTCCATTGCGCCTCCGCTCTGCCAGCCGGCATCTCCTCCGCGCCAGAGCACGACAGCCGGTCTTCCTCCCTCTCCACCGTGCCTCCCGCTTGACGCGGGCTTCTTCGACGTACAGACCGGTCGCAGACTTCTCCACGGGACCTGCCGTGGTCTTCTCCACCGGAGCAGCGAGCTCCGCGCCACCGGCGAGCTCTACACCAGTGAACTCCACGCGTCGATGAGCCTCCATTCCCAAGGAGCAAGGCGATGTTGCGATGAAAGTGCATGTTGCAAACATATGTTTCAAGTGTTACAAATGTTTCAGAGGTATGTTGCACGTGTTTGATATGGATATTGCAAAAGTATATCGAGATGTTGCATATGTTGCTAGTGTTTCATAGGCATGTTGCAAGTGTTTGTTTAAAGTGTTTCATCTGTTTCAAACGTATGTTGCAAACGTGACATTGCATATGTTTCACACATGTTGCAAGGGTATGTTCCAAATATTTCAGTTGTTTCATTGTTATGTTGCAGTAAATATTTTCATGTTGCAAGTGTTTTATCTGGATGTTGCATATGTTTCACAAATATGTTGCAAGTGTATGTTCCAAATGTTTCATCTGCTTCAGACTTATGTTGCATTCAAGTGTTTCATGTTGCAAGCGTTTCGCGTTTCAGAGGTATGTTCAAAGAGTCATGGGGGCACGGCCTGAGCGCAGGAGGAAGGGCGCAGCGAGCCGAGGGCCGGCAGATTGGGGCGCACGGCGCCCCTAGGGTCCTGAGGACGGAGCGTGCTCGTCCTCATCCAGACTCCCGGGTCCCGCCAGCGCGGAGAGAAGAGGGGGTCAAAGGGAAGGAGTGGTGGGCGTAGCCGGGGTGCGCGTGCGGAGCGAGCGAGGCAGACGGGAGCGGGGCGAGGTAGATGGGGGACGGACATGCGCCTGCAGCAGCGATACGGAGCAACGGCAGGCACAGACGGGAGGGCTGGGCGGCAGCATATGTTGGCGTCCGGACATGTTCATCTGCTTCGGACGTTCAGGCGCTAGTAAGTCCCTTTTTTCGATCACATAGAGGGTAACCGGACTTAAAATAAAGTTTGGAGCAAGTTCCCCTTTTTTCTTGCCGATGTTTAATTACTAGCAGTAGCTTGCTGATCCAAGTCACAGCAGCCTCGTATGCCTCACAATGTCACGGCACTCAGGCTCTTAAGAATTCCCGCCTCTAACTTAGACCAGCAAAGTTTCTTACGTCTATGAATTTTGTTCTGAGTTGATGATGTCCATTTGCCACACTGTTGTAATTGGTGTGCACATGAACTTATTTGTTTGAATTAGGACCCAGATCGATAGCATGTTTAGGGTGCGTTTGGGAGCGCTCCATGGAGCAGATTCTCGATGAGAATCACTCTCCGGCTGCCAAACAGTTTTTTTTAGAGTGAAGTGATTTTCTGCTGATTCTGTGAAGTGATTCTCTGAAATGAACTAAGAGGCTGAGAGCTTAAAAAAGTAGCTTCTCCTGATTCTGTGAAGTGATTCTCCATAGTGATTTTAAGAGTTTATGCTAAAGAATTAAAGAGAATCATTTTCAGCCTCAGAATCACTTCACTAGAGAATCAGAGAGCACAGCTAGAGAATCAGGGAGCATAGCTCTGCCAAACGGACCCTTAGGGTCTGTTCGATTCTTTCGGAATGGAGCAAGGAATTATTCTAGCTTATCAACATTATGCAAATTAGTGAAGCATTCCAACCGGGAATCATTTCTGGTCTTCATTCCTGATTATCTGAACAAGCCCTTAGATTGATCCTATCCCAGAGCCTGTAAAAACCTTGGAGACTCATGATGTAAATGGACCTTTCCAGAATTAATAAAAGTGCAAACTCTGTTTAAAAAAAAGTCACAGCAGCCTCGCATGAATCACAATGTCACGGGACTCAGGCTCTTAAGAATTCCTCCCTATAACTCAATTAACGTTCATTCATTCTAGTTACGAGAATGCACGGGCACACAAGGAATGAACAAGAGAGCATATATACACACAGAATTTCAGCTGCAATATATACAACATACCAGCGGCGGACCCAGGGAATATTTCAGGGGGCTGGCGGACCGAGGAAATATTTCAGGGGGGCTGAACAACACTGTTGTTTGATCTTAAGTCTCAGTCCCCCTATATTATAGAACTTTACCTAAAAATTCATGAGGGCTCCACAGGGGTGGGTAGGCGGGGCTTGAGAAACAACCCCCCCGTGTCCACCCCTGCAGCATACATCTATGCTTGTATCTGTTTTCCAGCAGCACCAGCCTTCTCCAAATCCAATGTTTCATATACATACAAGCTACATTCTGTGTTTTGTCAGCATACATCTATGCTTGTATCTGTTTTCCAGCAGCACCAGCCTTCTCCAAATCCAATGTTTCATATACATACAAGCTACATTCTGTGTTTTGTCCTAGCCCATGCATATGCGTGAATCGTGATGTATATGTAAGATGTAACCTCCCATGTTATCTAGTTCTGATTTTTTTTCCTTCTAAATGCCAAATTACTACTCCATCCAATTCAAAATGTAAGTTATCTAACCATTGACACGATTTTCAACCACTTTCAATTTTTATAAAAGTATATTATTTATATAGAGAAAATTATACATTATGAAAATCCGTTTTCTGATGAATTAATTTGACATAAACATTCCGGTTCTGCTGATATATACGATAGGCCATAATAGAGTCTACAACACATACTATGATTTTTCAAAAAAGAAAAAGATCAGACCATCATCGACTCGGCCTCGAGTAAGGGCTTGTTTTGGAACACAAGAAATTTTATGTTCCTATATTTTTTCTGTGAAATTGAATTAGTATCTATAAATTTTTTATATAATTCTTGTGAAATTCTGGTGATCCAAATATGCCCTATAATGTAACAGCAGGCGCCCAGTACCTAGTCACCTAGGTAGCCATGTCACGAGTAGTCAGCTAGTGCCTAATGCAGGCTCGATAGAATGCTTTCGACCGTGTCGTGTATCGAGGTGTATACTGTGGCCTCTTTGGATACCCTAATACCGCCAGTATACCCGCCCCATCCACGGATGGCGCGAGGCCTGTGGGAGCGACAACCCCCTCCATTCTGCGTTGCCATTTGGATATCCATCGCGCTAAAAAGGACACATGCCTTGTCAGCCGTTCCCCTTCGATCCACGGGGAAATAAAAACTAGAAAAGTCTACATAACCCCTTAACTGTTCAGGGTGGATTACTTCACCCCCAAACTATAAAACTGAATTTTCTAACCCTATGAACTTTCTAAACCCCCCTCCCCCCAAGCGGTTATAGTAAAAAAATTTACTATAATCCGGATTTCATACTCATTGGATCATCTATGCTTTATCTAAAACCGCTTGGGGGTTTTAGAAAGTTTAGGGGGTAGAAAATCTGGTTTTATAGTTTGGGGGTAAAGTAGTTTACCCTGAATAGTTAAGGGGGTTATGTAGACTTTTTCCAATAAAAAAATCATCTCCCGAGTCGTGTTTCTATCTCCCTATCGCCTCTTCGCCTCGCTCGCAAGAAATTTTGATATTTAACCCCGAATTCGCACGCCCCTCAACATTTAACCCCTAATTCGCAGACCTTTTGAAATATAACCCTGGACGCGCGGATTGTTTTGATATTTAGGATTTTCGAGGTTTTATCTCTTTTAGTAATTCTAGGAGCCTCTTTTCACTATTTGGGGTACCAAAAAAAGACCATAATACCCCTCCCTCTAATCTGGTGGCCTCCCTCCTCTATCACTGACGCGCGGGCCCCACATATCATCTTCTTCTTCCTCCTCTTGCCATCTTCCATTGTTGAGCAGCATCCGCCGTTGTCGATGGCGAGCAGCAGCAGCAGGGGGAGCTACGCCGTCGCGGCCTGCTTCACCCGCCGACCATTGGAGAGCGTAGGGGCGACCTACAGTTTGGGGGCGCAGTGGCCCCAAACCCTAGCGCAAGCTGACGGGGCAGAAGAGTCCGGAGGAGGAGGCGCAGTAGCAGCGAGGGCTGGCTGGCGGCGGGCGACAGTAGGCGAACGACGCCCCTCCCAGGTCGCGCGCGGTGGTGCCAACTCCTGACTCGCGCGGGTCAGGATATGGAGAGGGAGGAAACGATGATGCGAGCGACTTGATTTTAGGGAAGGGTACTCTGGTCTTTTGTGGTGTCCTTAATAGTGAAAATGGATGGCTAGAATTAATAAAAGGAAGAAATCCTCAAAAAACCTAAATATCAAAGCAATTTGCGTGCATAGAGTTATATTTCAAAAGGCCTGCGAATTGGGGGTTAAATGTTGAGGGGCTCGTGAATAAAGGATTAAATATCAAAATTTCTCCTCGCTCGCTCGTTTTGTCGACTGCCTCAACTCGCAAAGGATGGAGAGGCATGGCGGCTAGGGTTTGACCACCGCCACTTCTAGTCTCATGCGCCACTCGTCCCCATCTCCCACCGGCCCCGACTCCCTTTGTACCAGTAGCAGCACGCACTCCATCCTCCCCGGAAGAAACGCCAGCGCCCCTCCGCTCACCGCTCGACCCCCTTCATACCACCAACGCCGCTTCTCCATCAGCCAGGAAGCAGCGCCGCACACTCCATCCGCTCAGAAGAAACGTCGCTCCCCTCCCCTTACCATCCTCCGACCCTATATGAGGTAAAAAGCATAATCCTTGTACTGCGTATTCTTGTTTGTGAGCTATTGATCTATTTCCCCATTCAAATTAAAGGGCCTGGTAGTGCTTTCTTTGCTTGTCTGATGTTCTTAGCCCTAGCGTGTACTTGTGAGTTTGGATCTGGCAAGAGTGATAGGATTTATAGGACCTCTAGGTGTAGATCTAGCGAGTGAAACTTAACTTAGACAAAGAACTTGTTGATGTACCTCCCAAAACGCAGTCGCAGCCATGGCGCCATAGCAACGTGGCCTCGAGTGTCGGAGTAGAGGTAGCTGTGCAGTGGAGGCGCAATCTAGTGGCGGCGGCAAAAATGGTGGCGCTTCCCGTAGCTCACAGCGTGCCTATTCATAGCGCTACGCGATGGGGGCCCACTAGCAAGAAAAACGGCTGAACTCCCCTGATCAGGGCGCGAGTCAGGGTCCGAGTCGGTCGTTGGACCGAGTCGGGTGGAGATCAATCTAACATTCTCCCCCTTGATCTCACCTTATGACTTAAAACTTAGTTCACTTTGTCTTTTCCCCCATTCCATCACAAATTAGTGTATAGAGCATGCCTCGTCATAACAGTTAGTACTGTTAGACTAACAGCTACAATACACCTTTCTGTTTTGAAACAGATTCTCAACTGGGCCCTTAGTATCTAGAAATCATAGGCTTTCCCGTAAACCCATGTCGACTGTGTGTTCTCTGAATGCACTGGGTGGTAAGCCTTTGGTAAGCGGATCCGCAAGTACTTACTCGGTACTTGATGAGGACATCAACACCAACGATACATCCATGCCGACACGAGTACCAGTTTCTGGTCCTATTACTCGCGCCCGTGCTCATCACATTAATCATCAAGTAAGTTCACTCTTGAGTTCATGTCCATCATATTTAGACCATGGAGACGCGTGCACTCTTGTTTTAGTTAGGAACCAGGGAGAGGACCGAAAGGGACAAGGATTCGCGGAGGCTGAATTCGGACTCACAATAGTAGCCAGGTAGCTGTTAATTCAGACTAAAAACTGATTCCAACTCGAACTCAACACCACGTGGGATTCGGTCTCAAACTCAGATTCCTACTCGGTCTTGAACATAAGGATGTATTCGGATTCAGCCAACAGAAGGTTTATATGTTAGCACACGGCTGTGACTAGAACGTGACAAGAACTCGAAACTCTAAAGGACAAAAACTAAGACCAGCAACTCGACACAACCGATGTAGCCGACAACTCAACAAGCCCTAACTAAGCAGTGCTAGCAAAGGCTCAAAGGGTTTATAGGATCACGGGTAAAACTAATCTACTATTTTTTTTGCTTTTTTGGACTATAGGAAAAATTAGAACAACGAAAGGATTGGAAGACTCTCACCGATAAACCTTACTCCGCTAGGGTTTGTTCCTGATCTTTCGATGAGAGGAGTGGGATAACTCGATTGATGGATGGAGACGACGTTCACGGCCCGACTACAGCCTTCCAAGCTGCGCCTTAGCAACCGATACACCACCTCCAATGGCTGCCACGATCTTGTGGAGCGCGTCACCCGACCACTAGGGCACTTGTCCTGCAAGCAATCAAAGAACTAGCAAGAACAAGTATAGCAAGTATTGAATTACTAGATATAGATGAAAATTTCAAACTCAATCTCAATCAAGGTGGGGTTTCGAAGACAAGAAGACGGGCGGCTGATCCAGCACGCGCGCTTACAAGCAAGTAGCGAGAGCTAAACTTGATCTAAACAAAACCCCGACTATTATTGGTGGTGGCTAAGGAGTATATGAAGGTGGAAGGACGACCAGGGGGGTGTTGGGGTCATTCTCCAACCCTAGGACGCGTCCCTAATAGACCCAACTTGATACACGGCCCATTAGACCAAACTAAGGTGACACAGCAACTTTGGACAGACAAGCTCTCAGTAGTAATTCAGTCATTGCGGCCGCCTCAAAACAGATATGGACTTGATTCCAGATCCATATGAAAATAGACTTCATAAGGATTCCACGAAGTAGTTGAACGCCCCAATTCAAGTCCATATACGACCGTGGTGACCATCACAAGTTGGAGCTGTCCTAGAGTCCAAATTCAGCCTCCGTGAATCCTTGTCCCTTTCGGTCCTCTCCCTGGTTCCTAACCAAAACAAGAGTGCACACGTCTCCATGGTCTAAATATGATGGATAGGAACTCAAGAGTGAACTTACTTGATGATTAATGTGACGAGCATGGGCGCGAGTAATAGGACCAGAAACTGGTACTCGTGTCGGCGTGGATGTATCGTTGGTGTTGATGTCCTCATCAGTACTTATATGCTCAATGCTTACAAAATAATTCTAGATTTTCTCCTTTACAACATATAACTTAATGTCAATGTGTTTGACAGCACACTTGACCTATTGTCATAGGAGTTATTTGCTTTAAATGGTTATTGCTATTGTCTACCATTATTAATTCCGGGTACAAAATTTTCTTAACCACTTTTGCCTGTCCCTGAAGCCTCATACCAAGCTATACTATGGTATGCGTCATTGATGATACCACAACTATTTCTTTGGAGCTTTTCCACAATAATACTCCAACTACGAGTGTTAGCAACTACTATGGATTTCACTACACATCTCGCCAAGGTTTAACATTTGTACCCACAACTATTTGAGAGTACTTGTTCTTTCTTATTCAGCATGAGGCCCATAATACTTTACAAAATTGCAAGACATTCTTAACTCTATTCTAGTAATCTATATCTGGACTGAACTTCTATCAAAACATCCCAGATACATGAGCTATGTCAAGGTAAGTTCTTACTTGTACACTGATTAAGCTTCCAACAGTTGAAGCATATGGAACCATGTTTATTTGATCGATCTCATATTGGTTCCTGGAACACTGAAGGTTCCTAAATCTATTACCCTTGACTTTAGGAGCAGACATAGGTTTATCCGCATGCATACTTTATTTCTTTAGAATCTTTTCTAAGTATGCCTTTGTGATAGTCCTAATACCCCTTTTCTTCTATCTCGGTGAATTTTAATTTTTAGAACCAATGACGATTCACCAAGATCATTCATATTCAAACTTGAGGACAAGAACTTCTTCTCCAATGGTAGATTAACTTCACTACTAGTGAGAAGGATGTCATCTATACACAGGATGTGGAAAATAAATTTTCCATTCTTGAACTTCGCATAAACGCTATTGTCCTCCTCATTTTCTTTAAACCCAAACTTTCTTATTGTTTCATCAACTTCAAATACTACTATCTAGAGACTTGTTTTAACCCATAAATAAATTTCTACAGACAACATCCCATAAGTTCTTTTGATTCCACGACAAAACCTTTAGGTTATGCCATGTAAACGTTTTCATACAAATCCCCGTTGAGGAATGTCGTCTTCACATCCATCTGATGTAACTCTAAATTGTAATGTGCCACTAATGCCATTATGATTATAAAAGAATCCTTGCATGAGACTAAAAAGAAAACTCTCATTATAATCTATTCATTCTCTTTACGTAAAGTCTTTTGCTACAAGTCGTGCTTTATATCTTTCCACATTCCCTTTGGAGTCATATTTTATCTTGTAGACTCATTTACAGCCTACTGTTTTGGCTCCATTGAGAATTTCTTCTAAGTCCCAAACATCGTTGGTATTTATAAAATTTATTTTAGCTTCCATAGCTTCTTGCCATTTAGACGAGTAAACACTTCTTATGGCTTCTTCAACTGAGGTGGGATCACCCTCTATTTGAATTTCTTCACTAACATAGACTTTATAGTCATCAGAAAAAAAACTGGTTTTCTAATTCTTTGAGACCTTCTGGGGCCTCAGCTATTGGCACTTTCATATGGGGCTGTTGTTGCTCTTCATTTCCAAGAGACAATTGATTCTACAGGCTCCTGTATTACAAGATCCTTGTTTACATTATTCATCTTTTTTTGAAGAGCTAACAACAGGTGTTGTGTAAGTCATACAACATTAACAGATATTGAGAAATTCATTGTTTTTTGAATCACTGAAGTGGGCACGCAGTCCCGCTTCTCTTCAAGTCATAAGTCTCTACATACCATGCTCCCACAGATCATCCCATCTTCTATAAAGATAGTGTATCTTCAAATTTCTTTTTTTGGTTTAATCTGTTAAAACCTCATATGGCGCTTTAAGCACCACCTTAACATCTTTAAGGCTCATCCAGTATGAATTCTAGCTGACTACGCTATCTTTCTATAGGAACTGCAAAATGTCCTAGAATTTAGCTATTTCTCTGCTCAGGGGTATCGTTATTATGATCGACGGTTACATTCATCAGCATCTTTATCTCACTCTTAATGAAGAGTAGTCACATTCATCAACATCTTTATCTCATCTTTCTTAATTATATCTTTGCTCTTACTCTTAATTGATCTCATAATTCTCCCCCTCGAAATATGGCATGAGCTTTACTGCCATAATTTCGAGAACTATTTAGAAAACCTGTGAACGAGGAGACACTTATAACTTACTTCATTCACATGATTATATCATGCAAACAAAGTTATTTTTTAATCTATATAGGAGTACACTTTCCTCATTCCACTTTAAGAATTCAACGAGGTCTTTTATTAGCAGTACTTTTGCAAGTCACGCTTGCATTTTTTTTCTTATATTTTGGTTAGTATTTTTTTTGTTAGTATTTTATAGGACGGCGATTAGACCTGCTATATTGTATGGTGCAGAATGTTGGCCTACGAAAAGATGACATATTCAATAGCTAAATATAGACTAATCAGCTAAGTATACCTACCTATCAGCTTCTTAAATATACTTAGCTAAGTATGGGGCGGGGGGAAGGCTCGAGCATCCCCTACCGATACCGGAGCAGTGGAGCCCCTTGGAGCCCCCATGAATTTTTAGGCAAAGTTCTATGGTGTAGGTGGGGCTGAGGCTTAAGATTGACAAGCAGTCAGAGGTATGTGAAGGATCAGCCCTCCCTAAAATTTTTCCTGGATCCGCCGCTGATCTGATGCTAGCATAAATGTCACATTGCATCGACTAATAGTGTTTTTTCTCATCCAATGACAGTGTTGATTCTATATATATGTTCTGGCCTGCTGGTGCTAGTTGTGAGAGATTGTAGTTGTAGTGGATTTATGCCTAGACGCTAAAAAATTCTCTTTGGTTATGTAGTAGGATTAATGCAACTTGTAGTTTTGTCGTAAACCTATAGAGTCTTGTATGTTTTCTTGGGTTGCTTAACACATTCATCTAAAGCCAACGGTGATGAGATGGTGATGAGTCACTTTATGTTAGATAAAGTTTATCTGTTTGGTTACCCTATGAGATGAAGAGTTTGTATGCTCTGAATTCAATGGTGATGAGTAGCTTTATGTTAGATCAAAGTTCATTTGTTTGGTTACCCTATGAGATGAAGAGTTTGTGTGCTTTGAATTAGTAAATTAATTCATCTTTTCTATCTAATGTCTATTGTACCATTGAAAGATTATTCATGGTACTGATTTTCCATATTACAATTGCATTTTTAAAATCCTTATTTTTTCTACGTTTTCTGAATGTTTTTTGGTTGGCCAGGATTTATATCCATGTGTTGCCCAAACGGTACCAGAGAATTTCTCTCCGAGGGGTTTTTTGTTGCCCAGCGGGAGGGGGTGGCAATGCTCATGGAAGATAATCCCTTTGGGGAGCAAACCCACGTGTCTTTTCCACCCCTGTATCCAAAGGAGCCCTGTACTAATGAGCAACCACATTACATCAGTGCAAGGATGAAAATGGTCGGGAATAGTCAGTAACAGCCTTTTAACTACTTTTAATTTCATATTTTTATGTGAAAACGCAAACGAAATGGAAATTCCGATTGAGAACGGAAATGGTTATATCGGGAAATAAAAAACGAAATAATATGGTCAGAAATAATGGTTGAGAACTGATAATTATCCGGAACACTAAACAACGTGGTACTAACGACTTCATGTTTTTGGTGGCCACAAACCAACTATGTATAATATATAGTACCACAAATCCACAAAGCATGAGGTATGGTAAACTTATCATCAACGCCTTCTTTTTAGAAAAATCGACTATAGAATATTTCTTTTAATTTTCATTATTTACTTTAGAATTCAAATTCTTTTAAAAAAGATGGAAAAGGGAAGAAATGCTAACGACCTGGACTCAACTGAATCCCTATTTTGTTCTATAGATAATAGCTATCTGCTAATAGTTATATCTATTATATTGGATCCAAATATACAGTTAGTAAAATAGCTAATTGTTAGCTGGACCTCTAGGGCCCGTTCGCTGGCCTGAAACTTGGCTGAAAACACTGTTCCGACTGGTTTGTTGTGAGAGAAAAATACTGTTTGGCTGGATGGATGAACAGTGTCACGTGAGGGGAACCAGCCGGCTAGCTGGTCTCCTCCAGACCAGCGAACGAGCTTTAGATAATAATTATCTCGCTAGTTGGACCAAATGAGATAATAGCAGCTAATAGTTATCTTAGACCATGTTTGGATTCATTATCTGCTAATAGTTAGCTATAGTTAGCTGGCTAATGCTAGTAATTAAGAACGTGTTTGGATTCATTATTTGCTAATAGTTAGCTGGCTCATAGCTCATATCTAATATTAGCTAGCTAACTATTAGCTATCTATTAGCTGGAGTGTGTTTGAATGCATAGCTAATGAAAATGATACTAAGATGATTATTAGTTGCTATTATCTTATTTGATCTAATTAGTGAGATAGTTACTATCTAGAGGTCTAGCTAATAATTAGCTATTTTATTAACTGCATTTGTTTGGATTCAAAAAGAGATAACTAGTAGTAGATATTTATTATCTAAAGGGGTCAAACATGACTTTAGTAGCATGTTTTAGTAGCATTATCTAAAGGGGGGAATTATGCGACGGCGTGGAATTACAACCTGGTGTGCGGCACTACCTTTGTCTACTGGATTTGTTTCCGTGCATGCGTATGCAGGGTGGTTGTAACCACCACCTGTGATATTAGAATTAGATATGTACTGAAATTTAGTTTATGCTGATGTTTATGTTGAAATATTGTGAAAGAAAAATACTATTTTATGATTGAAAAGTTATGCTAAATAAGCTCAGAGGTGCGGTGTCACACGCGGGACTCCGTTTTGGCACCGCGGCATGCTCCTTTTTTACATAATTCGATGTGGCGCCGTTAGTTTGTTTGACGTACCATGTGAACTGATGCCACGAAAATAGATCACGACCTTCAGGGAGCCGTTCACGCCCAATCAACAACGGTAGCCGATGGCACTCGCATTGTCCAACGTTGGACCGAACAAAAAAGCACAATAGTTATTTCCCTTCCCGTTGCAGCTAGGTAGTTATTTCCTTCAGAAATACTATACAACATGTAGTTTTAGTATAAAAAAGCACATGGATTTTCTCTCTCTCCCTTTCTCTTTTCAACTGTCTCCGAAGCGCACGCACCTTCTGGGCACTGGAGACCGTTAGTCGCGTTCCGTCAGACATCGCTCTGATCAGTCACATGTGTTCTGTGCACATATGTTCTGCGCACGCGCGTTCCGTTAGTCGCGTCGTAGTCCTCCCGGCCCCTCGCTTCGATCAGATCTGGACGCGATTTGTCCTCTTGTCCTTGCATAGAAAAAAAATTGTTTCTTGTGATATGTAGATCTATGGATCTGTGATCTTGTGATTTATGATTGTCTGAAGGTAGAAGAAGGCTGCAGGTAGAACGAGGATGTAGGTTGTTGGATCTTAATTCTATAGTGTAAAAAAAATTATGTGTTGAAACTGTATAAAACACATAGTTGTTGAGTAGACAGACTCATTTCCTTATGGATCGTTGCTGGTGGTGCAACCAAACAGCACCTAGGATAATTCCATAGTATTAAATAATATCAAGTAAGTATTTTTTTTTTGCTAATGTGATAAGTGAATTAAGGAGGAGAGAGAGAGTAAAATCCGTAGACAACGTTTCTCAGGTGAGAAACAGAGTCTTCTAGCGCACCTATGCACATAAAAGCGACGAATCTTGCGATGGGCAGACCCGGGTGGTTTCCATCTGGATTTTTTTTTATTTTTAATATTTTTTGAACTATTTTTAATTCTAACACTGTTTAATTTTTTTTAAAGCTAACATTTTTGGCCGCGTCTATTCGCATGGCGCGGCGAAATCACGTTACCGCACCATGCATGGGGACGCGGTAGGAGCGGTGACGTGGCAGCGACAGAGTCGCTGAATGCTGACGTGGCCGGGCACGGAGCATGGCGCGGCAAGCCCGCGGCAAGACAGGCAGGCGAGCAGAGGTCAGGAACGGAGCGAGGTCGGTCAAAGATTTGGTCTCGTGTTTTCAGGCGCGGCGTCGCGACGAGCTGGCGCACGTACACGGTCAGCAACGCAGGACGTGAATTGACGCATGACAGGTGAGCAGAGCTCAGGACCTCATTATGATCCATCCATTAGTCCGGTCCGTATGCGGTTTAGACGTGCCATGCTCCGTGCCCGGCCACGTCAGCGTTCTGTGACTCTGTCGTTGCCACATCACCGCTCCTACTGCATCTCCATGCATGGTGCGGCAGCGTGATTTCGCCGCGCCATGCGAATAAGCGCGGTCAAAAGTGTTAGTTTTGAAAAAAAAAATAAAACAGTGTTAGAATTAAAAATAGTTTAAAAAAGTGTTAAAAAAATTCTCCATCTGCACCGTGTCCCCATAGAAGCGGATCGGCTGCGTCTGCGCCCTTGTGGCCCTGGTTTGGTACATCCGCCTCTTCTACCAAGGGAACTTCCAAGCGAGGCTTTGGAACTCAACCCGCCGCTGCTCTTGCGCGTTGCGTGAACTCCGACTCCCTTAATAGCTAGATGCGCGCGCTCAGGATGGATAGCGGCACACCCGACACGCCTATTGCCTTCCTCCTCTATTCCCCATCGCCTCCTCCTCCCTCCCTCCCTCCGTACCCATCTTCCTCATCCCTCCCGTCGCCTCGGCCACCGCCCCTGCCGCCGGCGATCTCCTCGCCCGGCGCCCACCCACATCGGACCATCCCGCCTTCCTTTAACCCCAATCGAAGAGTTTGCCAGCGACTCCTCACCCCTGCCCCCAGCACTGCCCATCTGGTTGTCTCCCACCGCCCGCTCGGCAGCGCCGCCGTCGTCTGGTTCGCCATCCCTCCGCCACCATCACTTGTCTGGTCGCCTCCGTTGGACCCTTCCCTTTCTAATCCCGCTAGCCATGGAAGACTCCCCTAAAAATCCAAAACCCTAACCACCGCCGCCGCTGCCTCCTCCACCGCCCCCGCCGCAGCGACCTCGCCGTCGGCTGTCCCGCCCACCGCCCGCCTCCCCCCCTTCGGATTTCACCAGCGGCGTCCTCGCGCATGCGTTGCTGGGGATAGCAACACACAGGTGCCAAATAAGAATTTGGTCAGCACACCTGCTCCTATTTGAGATCCAAACCTGTTGTCAAATAACACGTCATTCGTGTGTGATTCGTCCCTAGCAGAATGGATTGGTATGGCCCCCTTGTTTTCTTCCAAAGCTAGTTCCTCGAAGAGATTTGATAGTTTATGAGAAACTAATTTCATTGTCGATGATCTTGTGAAATCACTGAGTCAGTAGTATTTTGTTGGTCGCTTGTCACAACTGATCAACCTCTTTTTTTGTGCACTTATGTTTTGCTCTATATAGAAACTGTTATGTAAATCATGGGTTAGAAAGAATAGTTTCTACTAGATAATAATTCCTCCATTTCTTCTCTGCAAAACTATCTATGAAAACTATAGGTTGAGACTGCCCTTATGCTATGCCCTTATGTATGCATTATGTCTAGATAAAAAAATTTATATCTAGAAAACTAAAACGCCTTATAATTTAGAATGGAGGGGTACGTTTTTAGATTCACCGGAAAACATATTTTCTTAGTATTTGTATCCAGAATCATAATTATCAATACTGTTTTCATAAACTTAGTTAAATTTAAAATAATTTGGCTTGGACCAAATCTAGAAGAACACTCTTTTTGGACAAAGGGAGTATGATTCTTCGGTTATGGAATTTTATTTTCAAATTTAGAATAGAATTGGTTCCTGAATATTACCTCAAATAAGTGTGAAATTACCTGTCCTACGTTTACTCGATACCATAAAAATCAACAACAACGGCTAGTAAAACTGGAACCAGTTCATAACAACAAACACTGCTTTTTGGCAAAAGAATTACAATTATATATACAAGAGAAATGCTCTCTTCCAAATTGGAACTCTCTCTCTCTCCCTCTCGCTCGCTCGCTCGCTTTTTTTCCGCACACATGTCGAATTCTGTCGATAGCTGAAGGAAAGCCTCTGCTCGTCGAGCGAGCCGTTTGGTCGCGTCTCCACCCATCAGAGAAACCCTAATCCTCGTCCCCTCCCCTCCCCCCGAAGCCGCCATCGCCATGGCGACCCCGTTCCGCCCGTCCGCGCCCGCCCCGTCCGCCAAGGGCGGCTGCGGCGGCGACCGCTGCGCCTCTGGCCGCGACGCGTGGCCGCTCCACCACTTCCGCCACGAGGGGGTCTTCTGCCTCCTCTGCTCCTCCTGCGTGCTCCTCTACAGCCCGTCCGCCTTCTGCGCCGCCTGCCTCCACATCCTCTCCTCCTCCCCCGCCGCCGCCGCCGCTCCCCCGGGCGACCCCGCCGTCGCCGCGCCCGGGCCCACCGCGCCCTGCTCCGCCTGCGGCGTCTCCGTCGCGCACCTCTCCTGCGTCCCGGGGGCGGACCGTCACCCCTTCGTCTGCCCGCCCTGCGCCGCCGCCGCCGAGGGCAGGGCCTTCTCCTTCGCGCCGGCGCCCGGCCGCCGCCCGCTCCAGGAGCGCGACGCGCGGGTCCTCCTCGTGGCCGCGCGCCTCGCGCACGACTCCGTCAGCCGCGCCGCGGCCGCCGCCCGCGAGGAGGCGGAGCGCCGCGTCGCCGCGGCCGCCGCGGCAAGGAAGCGCTCCCGCGAGATGCTCGACGCCGCCTTCCGCGCGCTCGAGGCGGAGGCCAGGGACGCCAAGATGAAGCCCGCCCAGCCGCCAGCCCCCAAGAAGAAGCCCGAAGCCACCCTGCCCCCGCCCCCGCCTCCCAAGAAGAAGCCCGAGGCCAATAGGGACAAGGACAAGCTGCTCAAGCTCAACGCCATGCAGCAGCCTGCACTGGCGTTCGCCGCGGCAGCGGCTGCTGCAGCGGCAGCCACCTCGGTGCCATTGCCGACGCCCTCATACAGGGAGGAGAAGAAGCCTGTCGTGAAACAGGAAGCGCAAGGTGAGCGATTTTGTTACATTGAACCACTGCAGCTGGGAAGCCAATCTGTCACTCTCTGTTCACTGATTGCTGTGAAATTCCTGCAGGTTCTGCGCCACCACCGAGGGAGGATAAGGATCGCCCCCCGCTGTTTGGGACCTTGCAATAGTAGATTGTTGGTGCTGTAATCTGCTTCTTCATCCTCCCTATTCCATTGCGCTTCTGTGCAGCGAAACAATCCGAGGAGAAACTGAAATTTCGAGTGTAGTGGTCTTGCAGAGTGTTAGGATCCCCATTTCAGAGTCTCCTTACCGTAAATCCTATTCTTGACATGCTAGATGATCCTTCCATCCTATGGATGCTGGTCTGCATCCTGTATTCCGATTTGTTCTCTTAGAGGGTGTTTGGGTGCTCCTCCTAAATTTTAGGGATGTCTCATCGAATGTTTGGATACATGTATGAAGTATTAAATATAGACTAATTACGAAACTAATTGCATAGTTTGCGACTAATTTACGAGACGAATCTTTTAAGCCTAATTAGTTCATGATTTGACAATGTTTTGCTACAGTAAACATATGCTGATGACGGATTGATTAGACTTAAAAAAAAATTGTCTCGTGGAGTACCGACGAATTATGTAATTTGTTTTTTTTATTAATATTCGAATACCCTATGCAACATACTCCCGACATATCTCCTAAATTTTAGTCACCGGATCCGAACACCCCCTTATTCGTAGTGACGAAATGTTTTGCTGGTGGATAAATTTTGCGAGATGAAATGCAACCAGGTGTTCTCCAGCTTCGAAATTGTGTCGCAGATGGCTTTGGTTGTTTATCGACGGAGCTAGGCTCAGAAGACTAGTGCTATGCCCTAGTCGAACAGCAGGGTTTTAGAACGACGAGCATTCCTATTGCTCATCTGTTCTTGCGCTGTGGATTTGTACCTAAGTGCTTGGTTGATTGGTTCATGGTGCTGTCTGCACGCGCATCTCCTTCATAAGAAGTGAATTCTAAAGCTCATTGCATTGTCAAAATTGCTAAGAAAAGGGAGATTGATCGTATTCATGGAATACAATTGTGTGTGATGCAGATCTCCCACCCCATTCGGTATATGCCTCTTGTACGTTTTGTTCGAGCTCATTGACAGAGATTGATGGTGTTCATGGGATGCAATTGTGTAGTCATACAGATTTCCCATTTCAACGTGTCACTTATATATTTTGTTCTGTCGAAAATTTATGTTCTTAACCTAAAGCTTGCAATCTTATACGACAGATAGAATTTACATCAGAATGGCTCCTGTCTCGTTAACCACATTCTACATGTCAATCGTTTACCAAGTTTCATTAAGAAACTTGATGGTTCATTGGCAAATCATCACACTTGGAAAATTCCAATTTTCCAACAGAACTCAAGTGTCAACATATCATGTATATCCCAGAACATCTTACTGAAGCTGAAGTGAGGATCACTTATAAACATGTTTGCCCATAGATAAGTCAGGCACACCATGTTCATGAATAACAAAACTATGCCAGCACAACTGTAGTTTGGAAAGAATGAACCAAACATTGCCGGCACAGCTGTAGTTTGGAAAGAATTGGATGAGCGACACATTATGGGCTACAACTACAACATATGCCTACATTAAAATTCAGCATTATGAAAAACTAGCAGATGCCAAAAGAGGACACGATGCACAGGCAAATCCGGAAGTTTATCTTGTCTTCACTTGTGGACTGCTCAGTATTGTTTTCATTGATCTCTATTTTGTTCATGACATGGTTCACTGTTGCAAGGTTTATAATCTAGTTATGCGCCAAATGAAGCAATGGCGTCCATCTCTTCTTGAAGCACGAGTGCATCAACGAATACGTCCAGGCTCTCCCCCTCCATGACATCTGCTATGGAGTGATGTGTGATTCCAACACGATGATCGGTGACACGGCCCTGTGGAAAGTTGTATGTTCTGATTCGCTCAGACCTGTCACCACTTCCAATCTGCTAAAAAGTTAGGCCCAGGAAGGCAGTAGTTAACAACTTAACATGTGAGATAGAAATTTCGATTTTAGATTACCTGTTCTGATCGAAGCTTTGATCGGTCCATATGGAGTCTATGCCTCTCCAACTCATACAGTCGCGCTCGGAGAACTTTTAGAGCTTTGGCCTTGTTCTATAGGGATAAATTAGCATGTTAGTTTCTTTATAATGGGCAGGACTTGCGCAGACTCAGTTCATTGGACTTGAAAGCTACGAATAATGCGATTGTACTAATGACAACAAGGCTATGAATAAACTAGTAAATATGGATGAAACATGAGTGAAAAAGCATGAAATTGAGCACTAGGAACTACTGCTTTCCAGGTTTTAAAAGGGAAACCCAAAGATATGGCATTTAATGTGCACATAAAAAAAAATCTTTCATGAATTTTGTAAAACCGAGACCCTTACCATGTGCTGTGATCTCTCATCTTGGATTGCAACCACTGTTCCGGTTGGAATATGAGTTATCCTAACAGCACTATCGGTTGTATTAACAGACTGACCTCCAGAGCCACCTGATCTGTAGGTATCAATTCTCAGGTCCTCATTCCGCAGCTGGACATCAACCTGCATTTTCAGAAGAAACGATTTTATAACTGTTAGTCATGCCATAACTTGTCCAGATGAACAAACTTGAGAGGAACATGCCAAAAAAAAAAAAAGCTATATCGAATCGCAACCTCATCAGCTTGCGGAAGAACAGCAACTGATACAGCACTAGTGTGCACTCGTCCAGATTTCTCAGTCACTGGCACACGCTGCCATGAGTAGACAGGTCAAATTATAAAATGTCTAAGTAGGTTAATATGATTGATATGGTTAGTGGGTCCGTTATTGTACCTGAACTCTATGAATGCCACTCTCAAACTTTAGTTTGCCAAACGCCCCAGGACCTGATATAGTTCCACTAGCTTCCTTCATACAGATGAATAACGATAGGAAATATATGAATTAAGAGTTTGAGAGCTTCCAAATCTTAAAATGGTGACGATATCTTGGCTACATTGAAAAACCATGTGCACGTATCCAAACAAAAGTTGGGAAGCACTAACAAAGGTTGTACCTTGTATCCTTTCACAGCAGACTCCATTATGTCAATGACATCAAATTTCCACCCATTCTTCTGGGCATATTTCTCGTACCTATAACATAGAAGAATCTGAGTTTAGCAACATTGATTGAGGATCACATACATTAGCTGCAGAGCAAGATAACCGACATTCTAAATATATCCATTGCAAACAAAGATGCCTCTTCTCCTCCAGTTCCTGCAAATACGACACCACGTCAATCACTTGTAGCCCAATAACAGAGTGAAACTGAAAGGTGAATTGTGCTCATGTGTATGCAAGGCAAGATCTGGTTTACCTGCCCGCACCTCCAATATACAATCCCTTTCATCTGCTTCATCTTTTGGAAGCAATGATATAAACAGCTCATTCTGCAGCCGTTTCTCCTCCTCAACAGCCTCAAGAAGCTCCTCTGCTGCCATCTCACGCATGTCTTTCTCTTCACGAGCATTTGTCACCAAAGATTTAAGACCCTCAATTTCCTACAATACAAACATATATAGACTCCTCTGGATCCTCAATAGTTCATACAATAGGTTGCATCTTGCAAAAATGTAACCGGATCACAACCTCCTGTTTTGACCTCAGCTCCTTGATCAACTCCATGGTGCTCTCCAGCTTGCGGAACTCCTTGTTAGCCCTCGAGTACTCTTCGGGCGAGGCGGCTGGCTGTCTTCATTAACACCAACTCACATCAAGGCTATTGCAGCTAGTCTATCTTAAAATTCTCGCACAGTGATAAGCCGTTCCGCTCTTGTTCATAACTGAAATCATCAAAGAGAAGCTTGCCCATCTGAAATTACCTGGTTGATTTGTTCCTGGAGGTACGCGCTCCTCTGCTCGATCAACTTCATTCTCTGCTCCATGATCCCCACTAGTTTCGCAGGCAACTGCTGGCTCATCTCTGATGCAAAAAAAAAAAAAAAAAAAAAAAAAACAAGGGGACTGAAACAAGATTTCCAGAGCGTTCTGCTCTTCTTGAAGCATTTTTTTTTAAAAAAATAGCCAAGTTATCAAGTGATACACAGCAAACCATACTATCGCGCGCGAACTCGAAGCTGAAGGAGGGGACGAAGCAAGGAGGGGGATGAGAGGTGCTCAGTGCTCACCGGTGGTGGAGTAGAGTCGTGGAGGAGGGCAGGGGCGAATCCAGGCCGCAGGAGGCGACGCTGCGGCAGAGGAAGCGTTGTGGCGGAGCCGTCGTAGGGCCGCGAGGGCGCCGCCGCCGCATCGGCGTAGGTGATGCTGCATCGCGGCGGCGGGCAGGCGGCGGCGGAAGTGAAGTGTGACTACCAGTGCTTGTTGCCTTCGGGTTCGGTCGTTTGAGTAAAAGAGCTAGAAAGCGCCTCTTACATGATGTTTACGTGCTTCAAAAATTCCGCCTTCTGTTGAGCTTACGACGTATATGGAGGTATTTCTAGTGTTATAGTCATGGTTTTTGTGTTAAATAAAAGGGAAAATTCATTTTATGGCCCAAATAGTATAATTTGCCGTTTGACTAACAAACCTTTGGCTCATTTTACTCAATTGTTTGAAACTAATCTCTCGAATGAAATTAGTCCCTTTTTTTTGTTTTGCTTGTCCTCGTATAGTTGAAGTTTAAGTTCAATTTTACGATGATAGATGACATATTGTCATTATTAAAAAAATATACACATGTTCTTTTTTTATTTTTATGTTAGGAGCAGTGTTATATGGTCATTCGATTAATCACGATAATCGCCGTGATCGATATCTAGCACTTTAGAAACCTGGTTATCCGATTAATCATTGACTAGTTGCCCTGACCGACTAGACATCAAATAGGCAGGTGGGCTGCTTCAGCTTACTGGGCTAGCTCTATTCGGTCCAAGTCCATTAGGGTTTCTCATCTATACCTCTCCCACTCTTTCACTCACCTCAATCCTCACCCTGTAGCTTGTAGCCTTTAGTTGTCGACTGCAAAGTTGTTACGTGTGTAGCTGGATCTCTTCCCGTCCTCCATCCTCCCTCCCCTCCTCCCTTTCGGTTCTTAGCTGTCTGTCCCTACATCTTCCATGTTGCCTTCTCCTACCTCCTGCTGCCTCCTATTGTCCTTTTGCTTCCTCCTCCCTCATGCAGCCCTGTTGCCTTCTCCTACCTCCTGCTGCAGGGTCAAGGGAAGGTCGTGGGCGCGCATGCCACAAGGAAGCTCGCCGATTCTCTTCCCTAATTGCAGGCTGCAGGTCCAAGGGAGCACAAAAATGAGCTCCTCCTCTGAAGCTGAGTCATTACTAGGTCACACTCACACCTCTATCGTCTCTTGTCCTCTGCACTCTGCTTAAAGTTTGATGTTCTGTTTCTTCATAGAACTTGTTGAAAGATCCTAATGGCTAGATAGGGGTGAATAGCCTAATAAAAATTTCTACAACAACACTTAACAAATCGGTTAGACAATTATGAGGCGAAGCAAGTGTTACGCTAGCCTACTAAAAATGCAAGCCACCTACCACAATTCTAGTTTATATAGTTTCTATCCACACAAAAGCTGTGTCACTACACTAAGTTAGTGTGCTCTCAAAAGCTAACTAAAGAGTCACACTAACCAAACTAACAAGCTCTCACAACTAGCTACACTAAAGAGCTTGACAACTAGTTTGCGGTAATGTAAAGAGAGAGAGAGAGAGCAAGATGGTTATACCGCCATATCGAGGAGTGAACCAATCAATCACAAGAATCAATATCAATGAAAACCAATCACCTTGGAATCAAATGATGAACACAATGATTTTTACCGAGGTTCACTTGCTTGCCGGCAAGCTACTCCTCATTATGGCGATTCACTCACTTGGAGGTTCACGTGCTAATTGGCATCACACGTCAAACCCTCAATAGGGTGCCACATAACCAACACAAGATGAGGATCACACAAGCCACAAGCAATTCACTAAAGTACCTTTTGGCTCTCCGCCGGGGAAAGATCAAGAACCCCTCACAATCACCACGATTAGAGCTGGAGACAATCACCAACCTCCGCTCAACGATCCTCGCTGCTCCAAGCCATCTAGGTGGTGGCAACCACTAAGAGTAACAAGCAAATCCCACAGCAAAACACGAACACCAAGTGCCTCTATGCAAACACTCAAGCAATGCACTTGGATTCTCTCCCAATCTCACAAAGATGATGAATCAATGATGGAGATGAGTGGGAGAGCTTTGGCTAAGCTCACAAGGTTGCTATGTTAATGCAAATGGCCAAGAGAGTGAGCTTGAGCCGGCCATGGGGCTTAAATAGAAGCCCCCACGAAATAGAGCCATTGTACCCCTTCACTGGGCACAACACGGGGTGATCGGATGCTCTGATCATATTGACCGAACACTAGACCTTAGCATCCGGTCACGCGATGCGTGCCACGTGTCCCCTCTCTTCAAATGTTGATCGCTCGATCTCAACGGTTAAGTGATGACCGGACGCAGCAGCTCAAAGCGACCGGACGCTGGACCTCAGCGTCCGGTCGTTTCCAGTAAGCATCCAGAAACGATTTTTTTCGACCAGACGTGTCCGGTCATGCTCGACCGGACTCACCCAGTGTCCGGTCACTCGGCGTCTCCTCTGTGCACTACCACGTCAGCGAGACCGGACGCAGCCCTCCAGCGTCCGGTCACTAAGTGACCCAGCGTCCAGTCAGAGACTGACGCCAGCGTCTTTGCTGCTTCTACTGACCGGACGCGCCGGTCCTTCCAAGACCAGCGTCTGGTCACTTACAGTGACCTCCGTTTTTTCTGTATAGGGCGTCGGTGGCACCGTTGGACTGTCCGCACTCTACGGGCGGACACTCCGCCGGTGAAGTTCCTAACCCTTGCTCAAATATGCCAACCACCAAGTGTATCACCTTGTGCACATGTGTTAGCATATTTTCACAAAACATTTTCAAGAGTGTTAGCACTCCACTAGATCCTAAATGCATATGCAATGAGTTAGAGCATCTAGTGGCACTTTGATAACCGCATTTCGATACGAGTTTCACCCCTCTTAATAGTATGGCTATCGAACCTAAATGTGATAACACTCTCTAAGTGTCTTGATCACTAAAACAAAATAGCTCCTACCATTTATACTTTTGCCTTGAGCCTTTTGTTTTTCTCTTTGTTCTTTTCAAGTCTAAGCACTTGATCATCACCATGGCATCACCATTATCATATCATGATCTTCATTTGCTTCACCACTTGGAATGTGCTACCTATCTTATGATCACTTGATAAACTAGGTTAACACTTAGGGTTTCATCAATTCACCAAAACCAAACTAGAGCTTTCACTTATGTAGATGAAAATCGAATGCATCAACATGTAGCGGAAGTCATCATGCCTGAGCCTAACCTTGAAGGAGTAGGAGGTGCTGGTGCAAGCTCATCAGTTGCATGAATCTCCATATGTTGCATCCCTTGTAGAAAAGGCTATAGCAACACTGCCTCCATAACTTGCTACCCAAGACCAAGATCCCAAGAGGAAGGCTCAATCTCAAGACCTAGGATGGAAGTATGGGTGGTAGCCAGATCCGACAAATAAGGACTTTTTAGTGCATTTTTAGAAGGTGGTTCCTGCAGAAATCATACGGTTCAAGCAGCACCTTGCTAGGGTTATGGGGATGTAGAGAAGTGAAAACAACCTGAGATAGTTGGGCAAGAGATGGCTATTTGCTTGAAGAAGCATACAAGGACTATATTCGTGGGACTTCCTGAAGATGGTGAACAAGCTGCTGAACAAGAACAAGAAACAAATGAAGAAGATCAAGTTACTGAAGGTTTTTTTTTGCGATTCAAGTTACTGAAGTTGAACTAGCAAAAGTACCAAGTTCTAGGACAAGAATCAAGAAAGCACAATCACAAGCAAAGAAGAGAACAACTCAAGCTACCATCACTTCCTTTGTGGTTGCTGGTCAAACTAACGCAGCAACTCAAAAGAACACCAACACCAAGCCGTTAGTTCCAAACTTTGTAGGGCATCAAAACAAGTAGTTGCAGAAATGCATAAATCCAAGACTTCTCAGCCCACTATAGAGCATTGCACAAAGAAAGATAAGGAGCCTAAACAAATTGTCGATGACCATGTTGGCCCCGTTCGCTTCGCTGAAAAAACAAGCCAAAACACTGTTCCGGCTGATTTGTTGTGAGAGAAAAACATAGTTCCGACTGAAAAAAGAAGCTGAAAAGTACGGATTATAAGAGAAGCGAACAAGGCCGTTGTTGATTTCTTCTATGAAAATGATATACCGTTCAATGTCATTAACTTGAGAAACTACGAGCTAATGCTTGAGTCCATTGGACAGTATGAACCTAGGTACTGCTCACTATCCTTCCATGATATTAGGGAACCACTGCTTGAAAGGGCTGGCAATAGGACAATAGAACTAAGAAAGAAACATGAGGAGAGTTGGAAAGAATATGACCGCACCCTCATGTCTGATAATTGAATGGATATGAGCCATCACCAGTAATCAACTTTCTTGCCAATAGTCCAGTAGGGACCTTCTTCCTAGGTTCAGTGGATGCTTCAAGTAAGATAGCTAATGCATAAATGCTAGTCGAATTGTTAGAGCATCAAGTTGACAAGATTGGGAAGGAGTATGTGGTGCAGGTTGTCATAGACAATGGGGACAACTTCAAGGCAGCTGGAAGGATTCTAATAGAGAGGATACCACTTTTATTTTGGACACCTTGTATTGCCCTTTGTCCAAATTTGTTACTGCAAGACATTAGCGGGATAAATGAGTTCAACACTGTCATCAATTGGGGCAGTGTGCAGATTTTTGTACAAGCATGGGAGGATACCTGACCTAATGAGAGAGAAGATTGGTGGAGATCTTGTCAGACCAGCTATGACTCGATTTGCTACATCTTACCTGTAACACCCCCACTTTTTTCCTAACCTTAATGAACAATGATAAGGCTAATAATCATTAATTAACAAATAGCTAAGAACAAACAGTTTATTTTTTCTCCATCTCATATGACACTCACCAACTACCCAGGTTAGTACAAAGATTATATGAGTCACATGTTCAACTATATTGATAACAAACAAATATATTACAGTATTGTACAAGCACATAATAAAAACCTCTTGGTGTTTGGCAAGAAACACATACACATGCACTTCTTATACAACAATACAATATCCAATTTTTCCTGCTCACGGAACGGAAATCGATAACTGATCATGTAAGCTAAGCATAACTTAGTTATAGTTTTGCCGTCAGACCCAAGAGTATTATCACTTCACATAGCTCACTAAGATACCAGGACCGGCTAGAGCTGACCGGCACCTCTAGCTTTTGGGTTTCGTCATCTAGCTAATTACCATCCATCACATATAATTTCACTTCTACACAATCCCACTTGCAATCACCACATTCCAGCCATTTCAAAGCCACATAAGGGCCACAAAAGAACCCAGACATAATCTTCCAATGCCAGCATGGGCAAATACACTGAATGGAGTACCAACAGGAGTCTCCATCCCTATCACAACTCCTGGTCAATCCACAGCTGAGCCATAACATCACGGGCATCTAGCTTCTAGGCACATCATAACCCCATCAATATCATGGCACTATCTCAGTAGCACACCATCACAGCAGACCCAACTTGTAGGAACAGAGTCCGCGACACAGCTCAGAAGCTAGACAGGGGAGGGGACAGGGCATTCTAGGGAGGAGATGCCAGGCTAGGAACTCACCTTGCTCACCTGAACACATCCGGCGTTGCCTTGTACCACCACACGACTAAGGCCGCGTTTAGTTGCCAGCGGAATCGGCGCCGCCGGAAATGCTGTAGCCCTGTATCTTACTGTAGTATTTCGTTTGTATTTGGTAATAATTGTCCAATCATTGACTAATTAGGCTCAAAACGTTCGTCTCGCAAAGTACAACCAAACTGTACAATTAGTTTTTTGATTTCGTCAACATTTAGTACTCCATACATGTACTGTAAATTTAATGTGACGGAGAATCTTCTTTTTGCATAGTGCCAAAGCTTGGATTTTAATGGAACTAAACATGGCCTAAGGGCGACGACCATGCACCCGAGCATAGGCACAAACCGCGTACGCCTTAGCAGCCAGAGCATTAGAGCTAGGGTCCCCAAATAGACAACACTAGAAGGCCAGATCGGAGGGGGAAACAGCATGTGTAGCTTCGGGGTAGTCAGGAGAGCAGCAGAGAGGTGATTAGTGGCGAGATTCCCCACCCTCGTTCGCTTGAACTTAATAGCTCGGCTTATGAGCCGAAAAAATAAAAACATCATCCGAATAGCTAGGCGGCGGCGAGAGTTGCTGCAAATAGCTCGGCTTATGAGCCGAAAAATAAAAACATCATCCGAATAGCTAGGCGGCGGCGAGAGTTGCTGCAACTGACAGCATTAGTCGGCTTATCAGCCAGAAAAATAAAAACATCAACCGAACAGCTTGGCGGCGGCGGGAGTTGCAACATGAAGAACCAAGGGGGTGGGGAATGAAGCAGAGTTGGAAAGAAGACTGTAGAGTGGAGTGTGTGTGTGTGTTTTACTGTGCAGAGTGGAGACTGTTGCCTTGCTAGTTCTTTGGGCCTTCACAAGTATGCACGTGCTAGTATTGTGGTGGACTCCTACTGGATGGAGGGAGACGCGGAGGGCCTTGTCGCAAGGCATTTCATTACGCGTTTAGGAGCTACTATTTTTTTTTAACATGGGAGACTCAGTTGCGAAATCACCCGACCAAATCTTTGGTCAACAGTGCTCCATCCGTTTCTAAATAAATGTCGCTTTTAGTTGAATTTGTAGAAAATACGTGTAACATTTGTACCTCCAAATGAATTTATTTGAAAATAGATTCAACGATCTCTCTAACAATATTATTTTGTACCATAAATATGAATATTTTTTTACATATATTTAGTGAAAGTTGTTTCTCGGGAACGAAAACGATAGTTATTTAGAGACGCAGGGAGTCCTTCGTCCAAGTTGAAAAGCTGTCTCTAACGGAATCAGCTCAAATCAGCTCACCGGACTGAGGCCCTGTTTGGTTGGGCTTTTGGCTTTGGCTTTTGGCCCCAAAAGCCAAAAGCACAACCAAAGGGGCTGCTTTTGGAGGGCGCTTTTTCAGAAGCAGCTGCTTTTCCGTAGTTCATTTTTGAAAGCTGGGTTGACCCTGCTTTTGGCTTTTGGCTTTCTGCTTTTCGAAATTGGTGGAATAAAAAGCTCTTCCATAGTTGTTTCAAGAGAGATAAAGATAAAAGGTATATTTTATACTTGTTTAACCAAACAGCTTTCAGCTTTTCTACAGCTCACAGCCCACAGCAGCTTTTCCACAGCTCACAGCTCACAGCTCACAGCAGCTTTTTCCCACAGCCACAGCTCAACCAAACAGGGCCTGAGACCTGCCAAAAGCGCAGCTACAGAACGAGCAACTAGATTACATGACCGGGGATTATACGCCACATCCCTAGAAACAAAATTACACAAGTGAAGTCTTGAGCTCCCAAATGAGGCCGCTTGCCGAGCTCCGGTCCCAATCTGTTGAAGTTGCGGCCAGGATCAAGGTCATAAGCCGGACTCACGTACTAGTATTCATAGCTGTACTACTAAATCCGTTAGTTCCAAATTACAGTTTGTTTGACTTTTTTATCTTAAATTTAACTACTCGTTTTATTTAAAAATTTATGTTAAATATTATTTCTTTTGTTGTGGCTTGCTTTATTAACAAAAGCTTTTCAAACATGACTTAAATTTGACTATATTTATATAAATTTTTTAAATAAGACGAATAGTTAAACTTGGGGTCAAAAAAATCAAACGAATTATAATTTAGAATGGATGAAGTAGTATAGAGCACGGCTCACGTGTAAAACGGGGGAAGGAATCTTCCCTAATATATTTCCTATAAGGGCCTGTTCGATTCCCGGGGATTGAGGTCCCGGAACCGTTCCGGCCAGGAACGTTTATTTAAATTGCACGTAGCAGAGTTCAGCGGGAATGGTTCCGGCCAGGAACTACTCTAAACGAACGAGCCCTAAATCATAGCAAAGCTAAAATTCGAGACTAATGAAATACTTCATCCGTTTCAAATTATAAGTCGTTTTGACTTTTTTGATTCATCTATTTTACTATGTATCTAGACATATTATTATATCTAAATGCATAGCAAAATGGATGTACCAAAAAAGTCAAAACGACTTATAATTTAGAGCAGAGGGAGTATATATCTTGACTGTATGTAGAATAAGCCACATGGCTACGTAGACATAATGTATAAATTTGTGTGTATTTTTTTTTGCTAAATTCCAATATATATATATATATATATATATATATATATAATATTATAATTACAGGAAGCAAGTTAAAACATTGAAGGACAGGGGAGACATTTTGAGGAACAGGCAAGTCATGTAGATAATACATCATTTTTTTATAAACAAACTCATTTCCAAAACACTTGCATCAAACACTATTTTCTAAATTAAACTGAAAGAACATGATGATTATGATGGATAATGGATGATAATCGAATATTCAGTGTAGAGAGCTCATGGAATGTGATGGTGAATTACGGTGGGTCATGCTCTCTCTGCATGCGAGTATGAACATATAAGGACTACACCCCTCTCACTCATTATGTGTGTCATATGAAACCGTGTCACCATAAACTCGTTTGGGACGAGCCGAGTCTGGTACCCATGAATATTGTTATATACTCCCTATGGTAAGTGATGAGAGGCTTGGGTAATGAAATCCTCATTCAGGTGTCGATGAAGTACACCTAGGCGCATATATTAGCGCACGTGGAAAGATGTGGATGTATAATATATGGAAATGGGGAAAGTTCGATATTTTGGCTATGAGCCGCACCAAAGGAAGTGTGATGCAAAATTGGTTAGGGTAATCATGGGTAAGGTAAAGTGATACAAACCTGCGTAGGATTAGATCGTGAATTTACATCATGTCTCTTGGAATGGAGGCTACGGGAGTCTATAGTTGACTCTATCTCACTATATGGGTGATAATAGATTTGTTAACTTATTTTCTAAATATACACCTTTTTGATAAATGATCTAGTTGAGAATGGATATGACAAATGGCTAAGCATGTATTTGATTTGGTTTATTATATGCTTGCTGAGTACTTTGTACTTGCTCTTGCTATTAACCCTCCCCCGTTCAGATGTAAAGAGACAACTTGTGATGATACAATGTACCAAACACGCGATCCACATAAGTCACGGGAGAAATACAATATACACATAATTTCTAGTATGATGTGATGGAGTTGTTATTATAATTGTTTTAGGAAATGTTTATTAAGTGTTTTTCCATTAAATATAACAAATTTTGTAAGATCCTAACTATTGTTCTATTGCAACGCTTTGACTTAGGGTCATTACATGAGAAGATATCGCTTTGTCGGGTAATAATTAATCTCTAAGCCGACATTTTTATCTTAGTAGTGAAGATGCAGGGTGTGACATAACCGCCTAATCTAATGCCTCCCAGGAGTACTTGTCTTCCATTAAACACTAAGCACTCCAGAAAGTGCACTAAATCAAGCCGTTCTGTCGAGCACACCCTAAGGGAGAACTTGAAATTCCATATTTTTCCGTCAGGATTATAAATGAGAGTATAAAGCTTACAACCTTTTTAGCCATTTCTTACATTGTTTAATACAATAGCGGAATTAAACATGTTATCAGAGTTTTAGCGGAAATAAAAATTCATACACTACAAGGTTAAAGCTACACGAGGAACATTTACATACAAGGAATGGTAACATATTATAAGTTTTTCCTTTGCAAAACATTTTAAAGAAAATTTTGAATAAACTCTACGTCAGCAACGTCAGAAAATCCTTGCTGGGCCCACCAAAAAGTTTCTACACACAAGTGTAGTTCAACCATACATGTCACCTACAACAGGGGGAATAAAACCTTGAGTACTCAATTGTACTCAGCAAGACTTACCCGACGGGAAAAAATCAAAGATTCCAAGAATATGCAAGACTTTTTGGCTTATTGGTTTATTGCCTTTGCAAGAAGCATTACTAATAGTGCATCCTTATGTTCCAAGTTTTAAGCATTTGTTTTTAGTTAATTAGCTAATCATTATAGGTAAACTCCTATGCTACTTTCGAGCATGTGAATAAGCATTCAGAACCATTTTATCACCTTCCAAGTTCTAGTTCTTTCTATGGTGCTAGACCATAGTCAAGTCGATACCATTTCAGATAAACAATGATTTGCGAATTAATGTATCCCAGCTGGGTACCCTGAAATACACGCCCCGCTTGCATCCCAGGCACAAACGGAACCAACTCATCTCCCTCCTATCAAGGGGTCAAGGTCCCCATCCAAACTTGGACTTCAAGCCTCCTACACCCGAGACCGGTCTCGGTATGGTGCTTAGACCTCCACCTAATACCCACCCCTAAAAGTCGGTCCGGAAAGAGCCAAAACCCAAGACAAGAGAATGACAAGTCTTCCTGCTCCCATAAGCAAGTATGTGCTCAGGATAATAAGTCTGTGACCTGACCACCATCCATAGCAACTAACGGTAATCGATCGACACAGATGGAACAAGTGCAATCCGAGCCTCGCTCGAATGCCTAACCAAGTCTAGATCCAAAGTAGCATTCCGCCCGGTCTCCAATTATCCTCCATATATATTCCATGTGATAGTAATATAATAACAACAATAATATCTTTCCTATCTCTCGCGAGTGACAGGTAATCACTTGACTTCTATCGGATCCTGTAGCATAGCAATCTACACGATCCTGTCATACTAGTAAGACTCATGGGATAAGGATATATGTATATGTAAGTGGGTTTCATTCAACTCCTCAAAACTTAATGCACAACATGAAAGAAAGTGCAGAATATTAGAGGTTATGCACCGGGGTTTGCCTGGGCAAGATGTAACCAAGGATTAGCATTCCATCCACTACTACAAGAATCAATTTGCGCAGCGTGGCCAAAATGGGCTCCGTGGCGGGCACCTCTTTTGCCCGCCATGGTTAACCGGTGGCCGGCCAACGAGGACGGCCACCGAGGCGCCCACTGTGGGAAATGGGTTTACCGCTGTGGGCCACCTTACTTGCCCGCCACAGGAAATCGTTATTTACCGCGGTGGGCGGTATGAATCGCCCACCGCGGTTAATACGATTTACCGTGGCGGGCTCTTTAAACTGCCCGCCGCGGTAAAGAGTTGATTTACCGAGGTGGACACTTTATCTTGCTCGTCGCGGTAAAGCCTGTACAAATACACAGCACCACCCCTTCATCTTCTCCACGGGTCTTCCTCTCTCAAACTCAGGGGGGAGGTTTTGCCCTAAAATTTGAGGAAACTTTTGATTTGAGTTGAAGGGCTTGGATTTGAGGGAGAAGGACATCATAAGAGGTTCATAAAGGCTCTCCCTCTCTCCTTCCATCCTCTCTCTCTATTTCCATCACCTAGAGTTCTCTCTAGATCTAGATCTAGATCTAGATCAATTTTAATGGAAAAATGATGTCATGTATTTCTTTAACTTTAGATTCATCATAGATGCATGCTTCATCTTTCACATCATCATTTCCTCTCTTTTTCATGATTTTGGACGTAAAAATCATCAATTTCTCCTAATTCTTCTTTATTTGTTGATTGTGATGGATAATGTTCGCAGGTATGATGGATAGGTCGGAATGGATGTACCGGATCAATAGAGTGAATGATCCACGGTACCTCTTTGAATTAAGGAAGTTTATTGCTGCTGGCAAAGCTCACCATGAGAGACTGGAGTGGATGACAACCATATGTCCATGTTCTCGTTGCAAGAACCTGAAAGCCCACCGAGACAGCGAGGTGCAAACTCATTTGATCATGTATGGTTTTGTTGAGGGCTACACAGTCTGGACATTTCACGGTAAAAGAGTTGGTGTGAGTGGCGGTGCATCTGGAGTGAGCTCTTCGATGCCGACGACGACAGCACCACCGGTGAATAAAGATCCTTTAGGAGCACCCGGCTCCTCATCATCTTCAGCAACAGCTGCGCCAGCCAACAATGACAACAGTTGTCGTGATTACATCACAGTGTATGATCTAATGCAAGACATGGCCGATGAAGCCGGCAACGGTGGGGATTGTCAAGATACTATGAGCCAACCCGAGGATGTGCAACTTGTTGAAGATCTAGTCAAACACTTCGATGAAGACGACGTTGTGTTGGGTTGCCCAAAGTGGTTGGAGAATTTTAGAGAGTTGAAGCAGGCAGCAGTTGATCCTCTCTATAAGGACGGCGATGATTGTCCGAAGGAGTGCACGGCGCTCCATTTTAACTTCCATATGTTGATGTTGAAGGCTCGTCATGGTTGGTCTGACACTAGCTTCAATGAGTTATTAAGCTACCTTGCCATCACGTACCCAATGGCTAATAAGGTGCCCGCTAATACTTATCGGGCCAAGAAGCTGATCTGGCCAGTGGCGATGAAGCTTAGAAAGTTTGATGCATGCCCTAACCACTGCATCCTGTATCGGGGCAATGAGTATGAGAATTTGATGAGTTGTTCGCACTACGGCTTTAGTCGGTACAAGAAAAATGCTGGTTGTCGTGTGGATGCGGAAGACGAGGGAGGCTTGTGGGGTGGTCGGAAGAAGAACAAGAAGGGGGCAAAGAAGAGCAGTGCGGCCAAACAGATCTCGGCTCTACAGGACGATGAAGAAGAGGGTTACACGCACAGGAAAAGTCCAGCACTGTTGGTGTGGTACCTGCTCGTGACCGATCGCCTGCGTGCAATATTCAGGAACCCAAACGATGCCAAGCTCATGTCCTGGCATGCATCAGCTGACCGCCTAAAAGACGATGGCAAGCTACGGCACCCATCCGATGGCAAGCAGTGGAAGGATTTCGACGAGGCCTACCCAGAGTTTGGCAAGGAGCCCAGACATGTTAGGTTCGCACTGAGTACTGATGGGATGAACCCGTTCGGTGAGCTTAGCAGCTCGCACAGCACTTGGCCCGTCGTGCTCACCATGTACAACCTACCTCCCCATCTATGTCAGAAGCGTAGGTACCTTATGCTGACCATGCTTATCTTCAGACCAAAGCAACCCGGCAACGATATAGATGTGTTCCTGGAGCCGTTCATGGAGGAAATGAAGATACTATTTGATGTTGGGGTCCAGATGGTGGATGCATCCCGCAAGGAGAAGTTCACACTAAAAGCAATCATCTTTGTCACCATCACCGATTACCCCGGTCTCTTCTCACTATCGGGGTAGATCAAAGGGAAGACCGGCTGCGTAATTTGCATCGACGGGACCTGCTACACTTACCTTAAGGGATCCAATAAGATGGTGTACATGAGGCACAGATGGTTCCTCGCCAAAAATCACAGGTATAGAAAAAGTATTATGAACAAATACTTTGACAATCAGGACGAGCCGCAGCGTGATCAACCGACGTAGACTAGTTGGGGGACAAAGGTGTATGAGATGGTCAAGGACATGGATCAGGTGGAGTTTGGAAAGAAGAAGAAGTCGCCTGAAGAGGGGACCAAGCAGACAAGGAAGCGAAAGCGGGACCAGATGGAGGAAGTCCCCGCCGCCGTTCCTTTCAAGAAGAAGTCAATTTTCTTCAAGTACCTGTCGTATTGGAAAACACTGAATACACCCCATGCCATCGACTGCATGCACCTAGAGAAAAATGTCTTCGAAAGCATGATCGGTGTCCTACTGGACATCAAGGGCAAGACAAAGGATGGTATCAAGTCACGGATGGATCTTGTCAATCTGGGCATCAGGCCAGACCTTCACCCGGGACCGCCTCAGAATAGTAAAGTCGATATCCTGGGTGCGGCCTGCAACCTAACGCAAGATGAGAGGATGGCTTTTCTTAAGTTGCTTAGGGGTATCAAGGTGCCAACTAGTTTCTCTTCCAACATCAAGAGCCTGGTCTCCATGAAAGACCTCATAATGACCGGCTACAACTCACACGTCTGCCACGTCATGCTGACAGTGTTCCTACCAATTGCGATTAGGGCTATCCGTCCAGAGTATGTGAAGATGGTCATCACACGGATGTCATACTTCTTTAACCGCATCACCCAGAAGGTCATTGATAAGGCTGAGCTGCCTGCCCTAAAGGAGTTCATCGCGGAGACCCTTTGCCAGCTTGAGATGTGCTTTCCACCATCTTACTTTGATATTATGCCACACCTAATGATGCATATGGTTAATTAGATCCATCAACTGGGCCCCGTGTACCTACACAAGATGTGGACGTACGAGCGGTTCATGTCCACCCTCAATAGATATGTCCATAACCGCGCTTACCCAGAGGGCTCTATGATCAAGGCATACACAACGGAGGAGGCCGTGAACTGGTGTATGAGGTACATAAGAGATGGGAGGGTGATTGGGCTGCCTGTCCATCACCACGAAGGCAAAACCTCAGGGATGGGGTGCACAGGCCGAAAAGTACGCACCGATGTGGCAAACCGAACGGTGCAAGAAGCTCATTACAGCATCCTTCATCAGTTAGTGAGCATGGAGAAATACATTGAAAAGCACCTGGAAGAGATCCGCACCACTAATGATGGACAACGCACGGAGGCATGGGTCCAGAACCATCACGAGCAGTTTCATAGAGTGGCTCAAAGAGCAACACATACCCCTTGAAGGATGCCCTGATGAAGATACGGAGACCGTTAAGAGGCTTGTGTTAGGCCCATCCAGCCAAATCACCACATGGCAAGGGTATGACATCTAGGGCTATAGGTTCCACACAAAAGACAAGGACAAGAAGAGCTCGGCACAGAACTGCGGTGTTCGATACAAGGGCGAAGAAGAGTCCACGGGCCAGAGGAGGCAATACTATGGGCAAGTCGAAGAAATATGGGAACTTGACTATGGCCAAAACCTACACATAACCATCTTCCGTTGCCAGTGGGTCAAACTGAATGCGGTTGCAGTGGACAGTTATGGGCTAACCACCGTGGACCTCAAAAGTATCGGCTACAAAGATGACCCGTGGGTACTAGCAACCAATGTCGCGCAAGTGGCCTACTATATATATATGCAGAGGACCCAAAAAGGCATGTGGTTGTGTCTGGAAAGCAGCGGATTCTAGGAGCTGATGGGGTGTAGAGTCCCGAACAATACAACAACTACGCAGAGCTCGAGCTTTTTACCGATCATCCAAAGAAGATCAAGGCCGTCGAGGACTGATTCAACAAGTCTAGGATGATGCCGTGGGCCCGCCCTGACGGTGAGAAGAGGACGGTGAAAGCACCTACACCAAAATGATATATGTATCCCAGAGACATATATGTAATAATATAGCTCGATCTATTGAAGACAAGTTTTGTAACTTATTATTAATATCATGGAACCATACTACTCTACTAGTACTACTGAATCTACTACTACTACTATACAATACTACTCTACTAGTACTACTCAACCTACTACTACTATAGAATACTATAAATTATTAACCATGGCGGGCACGTAACAGCGCCCGCCGTGGTTAATCGATTAATCGCGGCGGGCAGTCTAAGGTGCCCGCTGCAGTAAACATTTACTGCGCTGGGTGGCTTATATTGCCTGCCGCGGTTAATCCATGGCTATATATGTGCCGCTACTTGCCCAAATTTTCTAAGCCTTTTGCGCCCTCGAATTCAACCCCAAAGGGCTACCGAAACTTAGCGCTGTCGCCGCCATCCCCGCCGCCGAGCTCCTCCGCGGTGACCCCCGCCCCAGTCCTCCTCCCCCGTACCCGTGCCCCGCCCCTGTCCTCGGAGCCTGAAGCCATAGCTTTGGCCGCCAACACCGAGGGCCACCGCCATCCCCGTAGCCGAGCTCCTCCGCGGTGACCCCTGCCCCCGTCCTCGGAGCCCGGAGCCATAGCTCCGGCCACCGACACCGAGGGCCGCCGCCGTCGCCCCCGCTGACCTTGGTCGACCACATCGACGCCAAGGGCCACCGCCTCTGTCCACGCGCCGGAACCCTAGCACTGTGCTCGCTCCTTTCTTCCCCGGCTCCATCTCTGAGGTTTGAAACTGTATGTGATTTCTCCCTTCTGTGTTCATTTCTGAGCAATGCCTATTTCTACACGTGGAACTGTGATGAATTGGAACTGCCTGTGATGAATTCGAATTGCTGCCTATGATGCAATTAATTGAGAACTGAGCAGATGCCACCGCCAATGATGCCACTGCCAATGTTCAGCTACTGCTCCTATTGTGCATGTTGCCTGTGATGCCTTCTATTTCCTAATTTGAACTGAGCAGTGCCTACTCTTTTTCCTAATTTGAACTGAGCAGTGCATGTGATGCCTTCTATTTCCTAATTTGAACTGAGCAAATGGCTTTCTACTATTGCTGCCTACTTGAGATGAATGGCATATGTGATGCCCTTACTACATGTGATGCCTAACTTCAATAGTAATCTGAGCAATGCCACTGCCTATATGCTGCCTGTGATGATTTTTTCAACTTGCAGCTACTTGTGATGTTTTTTTGACTAAGCATAATGCCTGGATGAATTGAGATGGAATTGGGATGAATTTTGATAAATTGGGATGGATTTGGGATCCTTGGAGCTACCATGTGTTCCGAAGTCCTGTGGAACAAGGACGACATAGAGATCATTCTCTCGACGCCGACTTCTACGCCAACAGCGACACCAGCATCACAACCATCCGTTGCCGGATCTTGTCCCCCCGATGATCTGGATCACGGCAACGGCGATGACGAAGGCAATGGCGGGGATGACAAGGGAAGGAACTCACCCCGAGGCACAAGCCCTCACCCTTGTTCTCCTCCTCCAACAACAAGTCCACCTCCACCTCCTGGCAGTCCGTCTAAGGGCACGAGCAAAGGACCGGGAGGCACGGAGGAACTGGGGGCAAAGACACCGCCTGCTGCCATTGCGAGCACAAGCCACTGTCCTCCACCGCCGGCGAAGACTAAAGGCGACCAAGGGTAGCTCACATACTCACTTGAGTTCAAAAGGTATGGTAGCGGTGAGCATAATTTGCTAATAACTTTTCTTTGCCATAATATGGTACTAACATTTCTATCCTAGGCCGAGATCACCTTTCCATCTATTTCCTGAATTGGATGACTACCTCGGCCATTACGAGCATGGGAAGTTCATGATAACCAAGGCCCAGCTCGTCAACGAGGAAAGGTGGGAGACAAGGAGGTTTCATCTTTGGTACATGGAAGCGGCAAAAGCTGGCCTGCATGGTTTTCTAGTCAAGGTTGTGGCAGAGTACTTCCACTTGCCCGGCAATGATGTAGAACTCCCCATGGTTTTCCACGACATGTGCAGACTACTGTGGGAACAAGACCTTGACATCGCCCAAGTCACCTTGTTCTCTATGTAAGTGATGAATTGTGAGTTTCACATATCACCTGCCTTTGAATCGGTCAAGACTACTTATATATGCCATGATGGCTTGTCCTTGCAGGTTGATGGCCTATATATCCAAGGAACTAAAACTTGATGTTATCTATCTATCTCCAATGCATATTGCTCAAAGAATCATCATTGGTTACCACCTAAATGACAATCATCCAACCATAAAAGACTTAACCAAGCGATAGAGAGAGGCACACAGGAAGAAACTGATGGACAATGAGAAGTTGAACATTTCAAGGTACATACTAGGAGCAATGAAGAAGATCAGGGGAAATGGGTGTATCCTAGCTGCCTACCACTTTGGGTAAGTCGAAGACATGCCTGTAGATATAAGTGGGTAGCTAGCTAGTATTATTATTTCTCGTCGTAACCTATATTTTGTTTCAATGGCGTAGCCAAGGCCTCGAGGGTCACTGGGTTGCATTTATCATCTACCCTCAGGATGGCAGGGCCTGCGTATTTGATTCATTGACGGTGCAAAACTTAAAAGGGTACAAGGCCTTTGAAGATTATCTCAGAGTGTAAGTGACTGAACTATCTTCTCATATGCATTCTAATGCCCTGCCTAATACTAGTACATTTCGTATAGCGCTTATAAGGAGTACGTGAAGGATCCTAAATGATATGATCGAAGAACAGAGAATTTTAAGGCTAAGCATAAGAACCGCATCAAAATTAGACGCAACTTTCTGGTAAGTATTTGAAAGGTTTAATTGTGCTTTCCATTCATATGCGTTCTAATGCCTATGTTGTAATGCTTGTGTATCGATCATGCAGTGTGCCAAACAACCGGTAGGATCACAAACCTGTGGCTTCTACGCCTGTGAGTTCCTGAGGGCGTGCAAGCAGTACAACAGCAGTTGGAGGGTACTCAAGAATGGATTGAACTGATGGAGAGACGTGCTGAGCACTCAACACTCCTTCAAGCAGACAAAGGCGAACATATGTAAGTTTGTCTTAGACAAATGCGTGCTTGAAGGGGGCACGTTCTTCAATGAGAACAGCCCGCTAGCGATTTTACCAGAGTACGAGAGGCTGAGGAAATGGCCCACGATGATGCATCCGTAGGATTACTCCTTAGCGCATGTATAACGACTTTAATATGTAAATGTAATGAATTAACGATGACAAGAACGACTAAGTGAATGTATATATATGTATATTATCTCATGTGTAATGCCTGCATACTTTTTAAGTTTAATCTGTGAAATCTGGATGTGATTTGAATTTGAATTTATATGCCTGCTGTATTTTTTTAATTCAGGAAATAATTTACTGAGGCGGGCAAATAATAAAGCCCACCACGGCTAATGAACATAACCACGGCAGGCCACAAAAGGTGTCCGCCGCGGTAAAATAATTTACCACGGCGGGCGGTGTAACGTGCCCACCGTGGTAAAAGTATATTTACCGCGGCGGGCACGTTACACCGCCCGCCGCGGTAAATCAGTTAATCGCGGCGGGCAAAGCCGCCCACCGCGGTTAAGCCACGATTTACCATGGCCTCTAGGCCGCGGCGGACGGCTTTGCCCGCCGCGGGAAACCAAAAACGCCCGCCTCCAATAAAGTTTGTGTAGTAGTGATCGTGGTGACACGATCACCAAGGCACCATCTCTTATGTTTCCCTGGTCGACTCCATGACCCATCATTGTTCCTATTATGATATGCGTGGATGCAATGCAGAAAACATAATTAACCAACGACAACTGCAACTCTAAAAATACGATTATGCTCCGCAAGCTAACGAGCTAGCTCTAATGACTAACGCACTAGGCTATGTATCCACATCGTCAAGTAAGGCTTTGTCTCTGAAAAAATGTTTTAGTTCTACAACCCCAAAGTGTTTTGACATTTTATTTATTAAATACATATATTCGTACTAGGGCTCATTTAACTACTTTAGCAAACTAATCCCTATGGAGCTACAAAAATTATAGTGAGCACCTAATAATGTTAGGAATTTTCTGTAAAAATCTCAGAGCCAACACTACTACCAATTCCTCACAATAATTCTTATAAGTTGATGTTTTAACAATATTAAGTATTTCAATTTAATTAGATTACTCTTAGAAATACTATGAAACCATGCGAACAAAATATACTAGTAGATAGATCATGATTTTAGGAACTGAACAAAATTGATTTCATAATTTTTGGTCAACTACACAAATTTTTATTGAATTTACAATTTTACCTTAGAAACTAATTAGAAAATGCTTTAGAAAAAGAAAAGGGTCGGCAACAACCCATTCTGGCCCTGCAGCCCAACGCGGGTCGTGGCCGCGTGCGCATCGCGATAGCCCAGCACGGCCCAAGCCCGGGACGCTCGCGTTTTGCAAAATAGGGCTCGGGTTTTTGGATAATCACGCGGGGCAATAGAGCACTATTACTATAGACTTATGCTTTGCATTAAAGACCCTGAAATGTGTTGCCTTTGCAACGGGGCGGTCCTCGACATACCTACGCGCGGCGGCACAGCACACCGCCGGCAATGGCGGTTACACCGGGCAAGCTAGACCCACTATGACAGTAATAACGGGACGACCACCATCTATGGCTAAACCCGTGCGCATGGGTGGCAGTTAGGGACTTAGCGGCGCACTGCCACGAGTGGTAGCAGCGAGCGGCTAACTGCGGTAGTGGCGCGCCTGTTCCGACGAACCTATGTATGCTCAGCAGAGTAGAGGTGGCGGATAAGCATCAGTGGCTCACCGCGGTGCATGCCCCACTAACGGTTGAAGCAGGGGAGCGCTGTGGTGGTCTGGCCATGTGCGCCCGCACTGCGCGACGGCGCTCCGAGCGTGGCACCGACGCGTCCACACTGTGTCGTCAAGCATCCTGGCCAAAGTAATGTGAGCACTAAATGGAGAAAGTCAAGGCGAGCTTAGGGTTACACATAATTGAATTGCTACCATTCCTACTTGCCTTACCTCTCAACCCACCCGTTCGGCGGCGCACAAGGCCGGCGGTGGACAAAAATGCAAAATTGGCTGTAGGCAGGCAACGACTGAACTTGGTGGGAACGGGGTGCCAAGCTGACTCCCTTTGCTACCTGCTGACGCGAGGAATTGGACTGGGAAGCTTTGAGCTATAGGTTATGAAGGGGAAAGGATAGCGGTGCACCGCCACCGCCACGTCGCAAGGAACGACCCTGGTAGAAATGGTTCGGCCATGACCCGACTGAAAGGTCCTAGTGTGGTTTTGGTAATTCAGTGATAACCTAGGTGGACTAATTGTGTTTATATGAGATACACAGGTGATTAGTCCACAGATACATATGTGTGAGCAACATATGCCATGAAGGTGAAAATAGCTTGGAGATGTTGCAGAGCTCACACATGTGATGATGAAGGAGCTCATTGCACATGAGACATGACATTGAGTCATATGATCAAGGTGGAGAAGATCAAGACAAGACTTAGCTTGATGGACCGGTTGCAAGCGTGAAGGGCAAGTCAGAGGCTTTGGAGCGATGGACCATGTGGCGGTGAAGCTTGAGCAAGACTAGGCGCTGATAGACAAAGGCAACGGTGAAAAGCAAGTGAAGTCAAGATCGATGAACCAATATGATCACGTGATGATATGAAGTGGATCATATCATTGTTGATCGTGTTGGTGCATGTGTTGCATCGACATTGGAGGAGATGGAATGGAATGCGCAAGGCAAAGGTATAACCTAGGGCATCTCATTTCACCGGTCATAGGTGTGTAGAGAAGTTTATGACCGGGTTTAGGATAGATGGTCGTACTATCAAGAGGAGCAAACTTGTTTGCGTATTAGTCATCTAGTGCCACTCAAGTGATCTAACTTTGCAACATCACTAGGATTGAGTGGCATGGCAAGTTGAGTGGCTAATCCCTTGAAAATGTTTGTGAAAATATGCTAACACATGTGCACAAGGTGATACACTTAGTGGTTAGCACATTTGAGCAAGGGTGAAGAAGATAGAGTTGAAAACGAGTTAGTCACGCTGGTCATAGAGTGCCCGGACACGTCCGGTATGGAGATCGGACATGTCTGGTATGTGGCTCAGGACTGAACTGCACAGTGCGACCGGACGCGTCCGGTCGCCACATCAGACGCGTCTGATGTGATTCAGCAAAATTGGTGTTCGGTGGAATAATTGATCGGACGCTGGCTGCGTCCGGTCTGGTGTGACCGGACGCGTCCGGTCATCTGTGAGTGCTTACTGTACTTGACCGGACGCTGAGGCTCAGCGTCTGGTCAGTTTCTAACTAACGCGTCCGATCGGCCCTGGAGGCTTACTGGACTCGACCGGACGCAGCGGCTCTACGTTTGGTCATTTCGAACAGTGCGTCTGGCCAGACATATCAGAGAGCCATTGGAAGCAACAGTGGGACACGTGGCAGTCAGGTAGCTATCGGACATGTCCGGTATGGTGACCGAACACGTCCGGTATTCACGACCGATGCGTCCGGTGCTGTGTCCGGTCAGTAGGACCGGAGCATCTAGTCGTCCCGACTTTTGCCCAGTGAAGGGGTAATGGCTCTATTTGTTTGTGGGGTTATAAATAGAAGCCATGGTCGGCCTTGGGCCAGCAGCTGAGCACACTAGAGCCTTGGTGGCTTGTGTAGTAGTGCTTGGGAGCCCTCCATCTCACATATACTTGATAGTGATCATTCGATTGTGTGAGAGAGCAATTCTAGTGCGATTGCATCGTGAGGTTACATCGAGTGGTACTAGGTGATCGAGTTGTAAGCCGGTGGTGCTTGTTACTCTTGGAGGTTGCCACCTCCTAGACGGCTTGGTGGTGGTCTCCGTGGAAGCCCGCAAGAAGCTTGTGCGGTGCTCCGGAGAAGAGCTTTGTGAGGGGCATTGTGCTCGCCCCGCGGGAGCCACGAAGAGCAACTCTAGTTGAGCGTGTCATTGAGCCACCCTCACTTTTGGGGTAGGTTCTTGCGGTGCCCGACGTATGGGCTTGGCGGGTGATGCCAATTAGCCGCCGAACCACTAAGTGAGCGGTCGACACAACGGGGACTAGCGTGTTGGCAAACACATGAACCTCGGGAGAAAAATCACGGTATCAACCTTGTTCTTCCCGTTGGTTTGCATCCTTGTTACACAAGCTAGTAATTACTTTTGCATATATTATGCTTGTGTAGTTGCTCTTGTAATTAGTTAGCTTGTGTAGTTTACTAGTTACCTTCTTGCTTGTGTAGCATAAAAGTAGCTCCCTTGCGTGGCTAATTTGGTTTGTGTAACCTTGTTAGTCATATTACTTAGTTTGTGTAGCTAAGTAATTGTGCTCTCTAATTTGGCATTAGTTGCCTTGTTATTGAGCATTGCTAGTGAGCTTAGGTGGCTTTGTGCTTTTGCTTACTAGCTTGTGTAGGAGCTCCCTTGTTGCTTGAAGTACTAGCGGCATAGGTTTGTATAACCTTGCTTCTAGAATTGGTTAGGTGAGCTCTAGCTAGCCTGGCACCTTTGTTGCTTAATTAGTATCTTTGGAAGGTGCTAGAGAACATAAATAGAGGGGTGTAGTCTTGGCTAGACCGATAGTTTTAATTCCGCACTTGTTTCGATTAGCCAACGTGATTATTTTTAGAAAAGACTATTCACCCCCTCTAGTCTGCTATCTCGACCCTACAAGTGGTATCAGAGCCCGGTCTCTCATTTGTGGTCTTCGCCGACCTGAGAGAATGGCAAACTTTGGGCTAGAAGTTGTTTGTGACACACACATTTTTGATGGCATACACTATGCACGGTGGAAACGTCATATGCTTGATCATTTCCGTGAATTGGGTCCCAAGGCATGGTGGATCATTGTTGTTGGTTTTTCTCGTGATGCCTTGGATAAGGATAACCTCACCCAAGCACAAGAGGATTGCTTACAACTTGATCATCGTGCTCTTTATTATCTAACGTGTGCTATACATGATAATATTTTTAGACGTGTGTGGGACTTGGAGAGTGCTCTTGATATGTGGCTAGCACTCTAAGCCTTTTACGATGACTCCTCCACATGGGATGATGGTAAATTCAAGAAGGAGGATGAACCAAAGAAGGAGGCGCATGAATGTGTTGAGCATAACCACAATTTGGTGATTGTGGAAGATTGCTCCACCTCATGGTCAAGTGATGATGATGATGATCGATCAACTACAAGTTCACTTGACAAGGTTGATGATGATGCCACAAGTGTTGCAAGTGATGATGCTACCCCATGCACACTTGATGGTAATGATGGTTCATGCTCAAGCCATGATGAAGATGCTACTACATGCACTCCAATCACACCACATTGTCTCATGTCACAAGGTGACACCAAGGTATCAAATGATAATGTGGTTGATCATATTGATTCATATGATGAGCTTGTTAGTAGACTTGCTAGCATGACCATGTCTTTAGAAAATGAGAAAGCTAAAACATTGAAATTAGAAAATGAAAACTCATTTCTAAAGAACTCTTGTGAAGAACATAAAGACTTACTTGATGCTTATAAATCTTCACATGATGAGCTTAAATTGAATCATGAGACACTACTTGCATCTCATGATGAATTATTAGAACAACATGCTTCTCTCATTAAAATGTTTACCAAGAAACTTAAAAATAATAAGAGTTCATCACATGGGTCAATTGATCAATCACATATTATTGCTAACCCTTGTGATGTAGACAAGAAACATGTATCCACCTCTTGTGATGATTTATTAGATATGCCATGCTCTTCACATATAGATGCTTGTTTTACTTCTATGTCTTGTGAGACTAACCTTTTGAAGGAGAACAATGAGCTAAATGAGCAAGTGAAGAATTTGAGCAACAAGTTAGAGAGATGCTACAACTCTTAAGTCACCTTTGAGCATATGTTGAAGACTCAAAGAAACTTTGGTGATAAGAGTGGAGTTGGCTTCAAGACTAGCAAAGTCAATCATCAAGAAAGCCACAATGACATAAGTGGCATTGGCTTCAACAAGAGCAAGAGAAGACATGAAAGAGAGATGAAGAAGCAAGAACAAGAGAATCTCTCTCATTTCATATGCTTCAAGTGCCATGAAGTGGGACATCTTGCAAATGGTTGCCCTAATGAAGAAAAGCTCAAGTTGAAGAAAGAAGAAGAGAGGCTAAGGCATGTGAAGTGCTTCAAGTGCCGCACTTGGGGTCATCTTACCTCAATGTGCCCAACCAAGCAATTGGTGAAGCAACAAGTGAAGTCTCAACCAAAGCCACAAGTTAAGCAAGAGAAGACACCCCCAAGAGCAAATCAAGATCAACCATGAAGATGGTGGTGATTTGATGATAAAGAAGAAGAAAACAAGAAGGGGTGGAAAGGCAAGGTATCCAATGCAAACTCAAGATGCCAAGATGATGAGCAAGAATGAAGATTATGCTCACATCAAGTGCTTCAAGTGTGGAAATATGGGACACTTTGTCTCTAAGTGTCCTACCAAGCTTGAGAAGAAGGCTCAAGCAATTCATGAGAGGCAAGGCAATGAGAAGCACCACATGAGCAAGGAAAAGAAGGCTCAATCAAAGAGAAAGTGCTACTCATGCTGGGAAAGGGAACACATGGCACATTCATGTCCCCTAGGTAACACTCCTAAGCCTATTTCAATTAATGATAATTCTATGCTTAGGAAGGATGGCAATGGTACCTCATTGGTTGCAATTGCAAAACATCCCAGTATTCATACTAAGGCTATGCCTAAGTATGTTGCTCCTAACTTGAGAGGACCCAAACTTGTTTGGGTACCATCAAAAAGTGAATGATTGTTTGTAGGTACCATCGGCATTAGAGACTTGATTCAATTGATTTCATATTGATCATCATATGTTGAATCAAGATATGAAGCCTAGTGCACATCCAAACCTAATGCCAAGTGAAAATTGAATGAAGTCCAAATGCTATCAACATACAAGTGTTATAATTTAAGTTGTGGGTGATTCATTGGATACATTTGATGACTTGCAAATAATTGAGTTGAAGCTTGCTAGTTGGATGATCATAAGCTAACCAAGGTATATCTCTTGTTGATCATTTAATTTGGATGCATATAAGTTGATTGAATTGGATAAATATGCAATGTTGCTTGCTATGAGATGATTGAATGGATAAATTGATTAGTAGTCAAGTTTGGATTGATTTGTGTTGGATAAGTTCATAAGATGATATTTAGTAAGTGGATTGAATAGATTTATGTCTTGTGAAAGTACTCAAACGAGTTAGTTTCAAGTTTGATTCATATTTAATGAAGTATAGCTCAAGTGATTGAGATCTGTCCTATATTGAAAATCTAAGTGAGCTGTGATCTTAGCCATGTTTGAATAATCAACATTTATTGGATTGGCATAAAAATTGGTGTACATGCTCTAGACTTATGGTATAAGATGCTGTACAATTTTCATGAGAATTTGATAAGAAATGTTTTGGTTTTGGAGTGGATCTTGTCAGCTATAGTGCAGCTGTTTTCAGCATGTAGCAGTGGTGGAAGAATTGAAATCTGATAGCAATATAGAAGTCAAATGAAGCTAAAATTTTTACAGCTGCTAGATAACTTAGTATTGCACACCTCCACCAAATTTAGTGGTATTTGGATTTGTACTTTGGGAGATATGCTTATTTCTTTGAAGGGTACAAAATCTGTCAGAAAAGTGACAAATGTTGGATTGATCTAGAGTCACTTTGATTGAAAGGTCCTCAAGTTGGAAACATGTTTACAAGTGTTTGAGGTACCTAAGTTTGGTTTTGAGATGATCTAAAAGCATGACAAGCAAAGAGTACAAGGCTATTTGATTGTGGAGTGTACTTTGCACACATTCGGTACTCAAATTGAAAGATCAAGATCAAACTCAAGATGAAGTTGAAGTTTAAGTTCTAGTGACTATTGGAAATCATTTGGTAGAAAGAAAAGGACTTAAACAAGAAGAAAGAAAAGGACTTAAGGAAGGAATCAAGGTTACTCACCAAGTTAAGTCCATCACTTGGATCAATCAAATAAGTTATTTCAAGTGAGTGTCAAAAATGGTTCTTGGAGAGAGGTCACTTCTCCCTAGTGTAGGGGCTTGCTGCCTATGTGTAGGTGAACCAAGTATAGTACTTAAAAGGCTAACATGGAAGTGGTGATCCGAGGAACATTTGAGATGCTTAGTTGAAGCAATCAAAAGGGTTGATCAAGAAAAGCAAGCAACACCCAAAAGAGAGCTAATCATGATATTTCAAGTGATATTCTCAAATTGATGCTCTCATGCAAGCAAAGATCAAAAGATAAAGCAAGCCAACCACAACAAGAAAGTGCACTTGATCATAAGTGGTATTCATTTTATATGGGTGAAGAATGAAATTCAACATGGTATCTATTAGTCTTCACCAAGCTTATAATTGGACTTCACATTGCTATTGGAGTAATGAATTGGAATCTATGTGACTATCCTCCACTCCAACATAGCAAAGGTATCATTGTAATGTGCATGATTATTTCATCCCTTACTAGTATGCGGTTAGTGCATATAGTACATGCTTCATAGGATTATGCATAACAAATGAAATGTTTAAATTCATAGCCTACCACTTTTGCTTGAATGATTACTTGATCTAGTGGTTAGTATATAAATTTGTTCATGAGCTAGTGAACTCAAATACTTGACTCAATTTGGATTGCTAACAAGTGAAAAGTACAACATTGGCAAGATAACTCTTGCAAGAGGTGTGAAGAAGCTTGTCATTGGTTCAAACCAGACTTGAAAGCTTAGGTAAATCATTTTAGTTCAAGTCAACCATAGAAGCTCATGATAGTGATAAGAGTACAAGCACAAGACAACAATACAAATGGATATCTAGTTTGTTTGTTTCAAATGGTATCTAGACTCAAGTATTTTATCAAGAATCTACAAATGATGTCTAGATAAACTCACAAGTGATATCCTATAAGTGGTACTCATGAAGATAGCAAATGTTCAAGAAATGGTTTTTATTGAAAAATCCAACAAGTGGTTCCATACTAGAAGATTCTTTCAAGTGATATCACATCTACACATAATATCAATCAAGCAAGAACATGGTTCCACAAGTGATCCTCAACTTTAAGTGATCATCAAATAAAGAATACATCCCTCACCTACAAGTGGTACAAGAGCTCAAGTGTATCAAATGGATGACCCATGCTATCACATAGGGGGAGGTGTCACATAAATTGGTATCAAGATCAAAGATCCTATGTGTGGTATCTCAAAAAGCCTTACACAAGATACAAGTGGTATGAGTTACAAGTGGTATCTACAAGTGGTGTCATTCCAACAATCAAGTAATGTCTATAAAAAATGCAAGATTCAAGCCTCAACCATCTACCCCAAACGTATACCTTTGCATCAATGAGAAGCTCACCTTTTATGGAAATTGATGACAAAGGGGGAGAGATTGTACAAAGATATGAAAGTTTTGAGATTGAGAGTATACAAGGGGGAGAGATAAGATATAAAAGCTAAAAGAAGTAGAGGTTGGACATGGATATGGACAAAGAGGGAGCAACATTGAAGAAAAGAGATGGATCAAAATTTCTTGGACAAGAGAAGCACACAAGTAGGGGGAGCAAGCTCATGAACTTTGATTGATTGCATTTGATATGTGCATATTCATGTGCTTGCTTGCATTGCATAAGCTTTCAAATTCAATATGCATGCTTGTGTGGTGTATGCTAGTTGTAAAACTTGAATGATGATTTGATAACTAGCATGCATAGGATGATAGCTAGACACTTGGCATGCTTTTCAAGTAATGCTAGTACCTTGCTTTTAATGTTGATCTCACAAGGTATCTAGTGCTTTTATTTCCAAGTGATATCTAGCTAACCATGGTGCTAAGATGAACTTAAAGGTGCAACTCCGATTGGTACACGCTTCAAAGGTTTATTCTATACACCTTAGCATCATTTTGTAGTAATTACTCTCCCACAATTTTAATCTATGCATATGTGCGACCTTCAAATCAAACACTCTAGCACATATGTAGGGGAGCTAATACTACCATCTCGGGTTTGTGGTACTTGTCCAAAATCATTTTCACATGATAAAATTGCTTGGGCAAGCAACATGAATCCAAAAGGGCTTAATTTTCATATATTTGTAGAGTTGTCATCAATTACCAAAAAGGGGGAGATTGAAAGGTCCTTGTGTGGTTTTGGTAATTGAGTGACAACCTAGGTGGACTAATTGTGTTTATGTGAGATACATAGGTGATTAGTCCACAGATACATATGTGTGAGCAACATATGCCATGAAGGTGAAAATGGCTTGGAGATGTTGCAAAGCTCACACATGTGATGATGAAGGAACTCATTGCACATGAGACATGACAGTGAGTCATGTGATCAAGGTGGAGAAGATCAAGACAAGACTTGGCTTGATGGACCGGTTGCAAGCGTGAAGGGCAAGTCGGAGGCTTTGGAGCGATGGACCGCGTGGTGGTGAAGCTTAAGCAAGACTAGGCGCCGATGGACAAAGGCAACGGTGAAAAAGCAAGTGAAGTCAAGATCGATGAACCAATATGATCACGTGATGATATGAAGTGGATCATATCATTATTGATCGTGTTGGTGCATGTGTTGCATCGACATTGGAGGAGATGGAATGGAATGCGTAAGGCAAAGGTATAACCTAGGGCATCTCATTTCACTGGTCATAGGTGTGTAGAGAAGTTTATGACCAGGTTTAGGATAGATGGCCATACTATCAAGAGGAGCAAACTTGTTTGCATATCGGTCATCTAGTGCCACTCGAGTGATCTAACTTTGCATCGTTGCTAGGATTGAGTGGCGTGGCAAGTTGAGTGGCTAATCCCTTGAAAATGTTTGTGAAAATATGCTAACACATGTGCATAAGGTGATACACTTGGTGGTTGGCACCTTTGAGCAACGGTGAAGAAGATAGACTTGAAAACGAGTTAGTCGCGCTGGTCACAGAGTGACCAGACACGTCCGGTATGGAGATCGGACACGTCCGGTATGTGGCTTAGGACTAAACTGCACAGTGTGACTGGACACATCTGGTCGCCACCCCAGATGCGTCCGATATGAATCTGCATGGTCAGTGTTCGGTAGTGCATTTGATTGGACGCTGGCGGCGTCTGGTCTGGAGTGACCGGACGCGTCCGGTCGTCCGTGGGTGCTTACTGTACTCGACCGGACGCTAAGGCTCAGCGTCCGATCAGTTTCTAACTGACACGTCCAATCAGCCCTGGAGGCTTACTAGACTCTACCGGACACAGCGGCTCTGCGTCTGATCATTTCGAACAGTGCATCCGGTCAGACATATCAGAGAGCCATTGGAAGCAACAGTGGGACACGTGGTGGTCAGGTAGCTACCGGACGTGTTCGGTATGGTGACCGGACATGTCCGGTATTCACGACCGATGCGTCCGGTGCTGCGTCCGGTCAGTAGGACTGGAGCATCTGGTCGTCCTGACTTTTGCCCAGTGAAGGGGTAACGGCTCTATTTGTTTGTGGGGTTATAAATAGAAGCCATGGTCGGCCTTGGGCCGACAGCTGAGCACACTAGAGCCTTAGTGGCTTATGTAGTAGTGCTTGGGAGCCCTCCATCTCACATATACTTGATAGTGATCATTCGATTGTGTGAGAGAGCGATTCTAGTGCGATTGCATCATGAGGTTGCATCGAGTGGCACTAGGTGATCGAGTTGCAAGCCGGTGGTGCTTGTTACTCTTGGAGGTTGCCACCTCCTAGATGGCTTGGTGGTGGTCTCCGTGGAAGCCCGTAAGAAGCTTGTGCGGTGCTCCGGAGAAGAGCTTTGTGAGGGGCATTGTGCTCGCCCATGGGAGCCACGAAGAGCAACTCTAATTGAGCGTGTCATTGAGCCACCCTCACTTTTGGGGTAGGTTCTTGCGGTGCCCGATGTACGGGCTTGGCGGGTGATGCCAATTAGCCGCCAAACCACCAAGTGAGCGGTCGACACAACGGGGACTAGCGTGTTGGCAAACACGTGAACCTAGGGAGAAAAATCACCGTGTCAACCTTGTTCTTCCCGTTGGTTTGCATCCTCGTTACACAAGCTAGTAATTACTTTTGCATATATTGTGCTTGTGTAGTTGCTCTTGTAATTAGTTAGCTTGTGTAGTTTACTAGTTACCTTCTTGCTTGTGTAGCATAGAAGTAGCTCCCTTGCGTGGCTAATTTGGTTTTGTGTAACCTTATTAGTCACATTACTTAGTTTGTGTAGCTAAGTAATTACGTTCTCTAATTTGGCATTGGTTGCCTTGTTATTGAGCATTGCTAGTGAGCTTAGGTGGCTTTGTGCTTTTGCTTACTAGCTTGTGTAGGAGCTCCTTTGTTGCTTGAAGTACTAGCGGCATAGGTTTGTGTGACCTTGCTTCTACAATTGGTTAGGTGAGCTCTAGCTAGCCTGGCACCTTTGTTGCTTAATTAGTATCTTTGAAAGGTGCTAGAGAACATAAATAGAGGGGTGTAGTCTTGGCTAGACCGATAGTTTTAATTCCGCACTTGTTTCGGTTAGCCGACGCGATTATTTTTAGAAAGGACTGTTCACCCCTCCTCTAGTCCGCCATCTCGACCCTACACCAACGAGGCACGGCAGCGGGGGTATGACCACATGATTGAGCGGTGCGTCAGTTAGCGCTTGGATGTAGCCATTGAAGGTGTGCCCGCGTACGACCACGCGCGTGCAGTAGCACGACGTCATGATGTAGCAAGAGGCGATGCGAGCAGGAGCGAGGTAGGTGAGGTGAGCGGCTATGAACGCGCGCTACAGGGCGGGGCTAGGTGATAGGAAACATAGAGTGTAGCCCTGTGATTGACTTGGCAGTATGTGCGCATGGCGCAGGGCGGTGGCGGCCAAGCCTACCCTGGCACACAGCCAGCCGACCACCAGGGCTAGCCCGTGGGACTCGGCCACGGCGAGGCTAAGGCATTGCGTGGCACCAAGCGACACGCGACTATGTCATGCGGACTGACCAGCGGCAGCCACCTGGCCATGGCCCGAGCTCATCACCAGTAGCACACTCGCGCGCATGGTGACCGCGGCCTCAGGTCAAGAAACTAGGAACGATGCTATGCACGCTTTTTAAAGTGAGCCCAAAACTGCTCACTGATTCGATGAAGGCTCAACCAATTCCATGATCCTAAGGTCAACACTACTAGCTAGCTAGTGAAGCAATCGTCATGATCAGGGAGCAACCAAAGAGGGAGTGAGAGGAATGCCAACATGAGCTCGTCGCGCTGAACGTCAGTTCACGAATAGAGCGCCAACAACATGACTTTGACACGTTTTAACGAAGTTTGGAAAATTTTACGAAGGTATCGTGACACCCAACACCACTACCACTTAAGCCATGCTCAAGTACTCGCCTAGAGGCAACCAACAGTACAAGAACATGAAGTCGGTGTTTAAACAATTTTGTTAGAATTTGAATGTCAAAACTGCATTGTCTACTATCATTTTTAGATTTAGAAAAGGGCAAGGCCCGGTTAGGACTAACAACCATTTGCGCTTTTGTCACAATTTTTAATATGTCTAAACCTTATTAATTTCATCCAATAAACATTTCATGCAATAGTCCATACTTTATACTAAACCATAGGAGCAAAACATTTAAGCACCCTTTTACTATTTTGCTCAATATAAATCACCAAAAATGGTATTTGAAACATAAGTTCAATTTCTTGTCGATTCAACGAAACATTCTAGTTTGAATTTCGGATTCGATTTTTGAGCTCCCAAAAACCCTAGTTAACAATACTCACTTCCAAAAAATTAAAGTTGTATTCTTATCTACACTATTTGCCCACCATTTTTACATAAACACTATACACAAGTTATATCTTGTTTTTGTTCGTAGAAATTGTTTCATGTGTGTTTTAACTTGTTAAAGTTCGAAAACTCGTTCGGCTTGATTTCTCCCAGGTCTTAACCTAGGCGCTAAGCAAGTTCGTAACACCAGTGGTGTTACAATGTGCGGGGTATTTATACCCGTCCATCTCGTGCAAGAGAGCTCTCTTGCCATTCATATTAGTGTCATACCCCCACTGGAGTGCAAAGGGGAGTTCATGCCTAGTGGAGTGATTGAGATTTGCTAATTGCAAGATTAAGGACTTCCTAGTGCATAGGGAGTAGCAAGTGTGCATCCACCTTGCTCATTTGGCTTGTTTAGATCAAGTCAGAGTTTGTGCTTGTTTCTCTTGGTGATCGGCATCACCTAGACGACTTTGTGGTGATCTCTTGATGGAGCTTGTGAGAGACCCAACTCATGGTGTAACAGTTGTGGGTGATTCATCATGCCGGAGTGGCGAAGAATCAACCCGTATAAAGCACTTGGTCCTTGCGTGGATCAAGGGGGAGCTATACCCTTGAGCGGGTGCTCTAACTAGGACTAGTGGGGAGTGCCGACTCTCCGATACCTCGAGTAAACACCATCATGTTTCTAACCCTTCTCCTTTACATTTGAGCATTTTACTTTCATGTATTTATATTACTAGAATTGTCGTGCTAGTACAGGGTTAGAACTAGGTTGTAAAACATTGTGTAGTCGGATAGAAAACTCTATTAGGCACAAGGGGTGAAAGGGGTGAATTGTCGTGCTAGTATAGGGTTAGAACGACTGAACGAGTACAAGTGGTTCAGAGCTCAATAAAAGGGGATCAAATTCTTGAACAAGTGAAGCACGCAAGTAGGGGGAGCAAGCTCATGAATATTTGATTAATTGCATAAGTTTTAAATTTATATATGCTTGTGTGCAAGTATTTGCTAGAACTAAGACTTGGATGATGATTCATTTAGTGGTATATATATATAGCCTAGTCTTAGTGTAGCAGGTGGTAACTAGAACCTTGTTTATAATGTTGATCTCATGTGGTATCTAGTTTCACTTGTTTCTAGCAAGGTTTGATGCTAAGGATGATTTGAAAAGTGATATACACGCTACAAAGGTACTCCCTCCGTCTCAGGATAGTAGGCGTAACTACTTTTTTTTAATTGTCCCAGGAAACAAGGCCCTGGACTCCTCGGCTCTGCATGCGCCGTTGCTCCGCATGCTTATTTAGGGCATGATTGTTTGCACTTTGGTGGGTTATCCAGGATGGAGGCCCTGTACAGGCTCTTTGCAGGCAGGATGACATTGTGCACTTGGGTATGTTTGGTTGCAACTTAGTCTAGGATACTGGATCACAATCATCTTGTTTGGTTGCCTGCTTGTACAGCTTTCATGAATGAACTGGTGATCCCAATTATGTTTGGTTTGCACGCATGGAATGAGTTGTGATCACCCATGTATCAATATGGTGAGCTTACCACCGTTTGTAGCACAACTAGAGAAAGCACATTATAGCCTTAGATTAAATTGCCTAGTCATTGCACTTGACCTTGGAGCATCAACGGAAATTAAAACGATACAAGAGTATAAGCTCGTACTTGTCTACCCCAAAGGTTTGCAGTACCTCACAAGGTCAAGGACATCAGCCCATTACATAGCAATTTGGAGTCATCACAGGCATTTCTTCCCACTGAAAACGATGAACAAGAGGAGTACCACCAACACAAAAGACTGAACCATGAAACAACAAATAAACAAGGTGTTTTGGTAACGACCGGTGCAGGATGCTTCACCAGAACTTTATCTTCTTCACAACCCTTGAACTCCATGTATGATGCTACTGCCTCTTCTTCACTAGGGAAGCTCTTATAGCAACAGTTTGCAAAACCAGTTACCCGGGCATGGCATTTAGCCCAGGTTCCATACACCCCAGGTTTCGTGCCGCGGTAGACAACATACCAAGCCATGTGTCCTTTGAAACAACAAAGACAAACGAGTACAAGATGGTTTTCAAATGAAATAGTGGGAAACAAATTGGCCTCAGATAACATTTCATCCTCGACTAACCTTGAGCTTGGAGCATAAGAAACCAATTAGAATAAGAGAAAAGTTCCAGTACCTCACAACCTCAGGGTAATCATGTTTTTGTAATCCATGGTAACATGGTAGGTTGTTATCGTCATAGGCATCACAAGAATACCAAAGTTCCAGCAACCTCAACATGTCATAGAACCAGAAACAACACATGAGTGCGGCATTGAAAAACTTCGGTTTCGATGGGACCAAATCGATGATCTACAATGTTGCACCAATGAGACTTATAAGTACACATGCCACAAATGCAACCACATTCCAACATCTAAGGTTACACTCTAGAATATCCCCTGTTGTGCCACATTTGTGCAGCCCATGCATCCCTCTGCTGTGCCCAGGTGCCATTGTCAGGGACATGGTCTGGCTGTTAGGCATTGTCATTGTTGTTAGGAGTCCAAGTGGATTTAGAAGGCACATGTTCATCCAACCCATGCCTATTGTGCAGAATACAACAAGCCAGAACAAGTTTTACTTGGGTTTTGTAAGGGTGGAAAGGTTTGTTGTCTAGTATCCTCCCCTCTCTCTCTCTCTCTCTCGCCCTTTCCTTGCATGTGGTGGTGATGGAAGAAATCGCGCCGGAGAAGACTCAAGGACAGACGCGAAGTGGAAGATCGCGATCATGAGTGCCCGAGATCAAATTTCCACAAGGTTGGGCTTCTTATTGGGAGCCCTGTGGCGGAGGCGTCGAAGCACGTCGACCGAATAATTCAATGTGACGTTTGACTAGAAAAAATTTCTTGTTGCTTCTCGAATAATTTTTCTCTATATATTTTGTTTCTCCTCATACAATTGGAAAATTAAATTCATTTTTATGATTATATAATATACTAGAAAAAATGTCCGTGCGTTGCAACGGATAGTTATTTTCGTTCTTATTAAGATGTTAACATCTTTCTCATAGTTCTTCTATCTTTGCATCCATCGACGACAATACGTATACCCTTGATGCACCTACAAACACACTATTTAGTCGTTCGCCTTCACCAGAGTAGTCATGTACGGGTAGGTCTCTATTGCGCGCGCTAGCAGCTTCATTGATGGCGGCTCAATGTTCGTCGTCTTTCTTAGCGTACAACAAATCTGCCTCTTCTTGTGTATCAGTTATTTTTTATTTATATTTAGTTGAACAGGTTTGGAACAGGAGAAAAAAAAGCAACGAAATTAGCAAAAAGAAGTCATCCGAATAGAAAAAGAGAATGGAGAAGAAATAGCATATATAGACAATGGATGGCAAGATGGATGACGACTCACGTACGGTACCCGTGTGCGTGACGGACAACTCTCTCTTGCTCCTAACAGAAATTAGAACATTCACGTGGAAAAAACAGACAAAGAAAAAGATAAAAAAACCAAAATAAAAAACCAAAAATAATAAGATAAGTTTGCCTAATTTCTGCTTGCTCCTTTTCTGTCTGGATTAGGATTAGGATTCCTATTCAACTTGCTCAGGATCCGAGAATATATTTAGAAAAGGATTCCTAGCTATCGAAGTTATTTTAAGAACATGTGCCAAGCTGTTGTCATATAAATCAAGAGAGTTTTAAAAATAGAGAGTCGGCTTCCATATTCACAGAGTTAGTTAGAGGACGATGGACCGAAGAAAATGGCCAGAAATTTTACCTCTTTATTATTAGGTATAGATGACATATATAGTGCATAAATTGCAATGTTTAGTATGGACCTTTTTTTTGTTATTTTCTTATGTCAGGAGCATCCAAGCATGGGAGGTAGACTGCATGAAAAAAATCTTAAACACAAATTTAAATAGCGGTAGATGAAGCAATTTAAATATTTCAAGGAAGTAAAATGATTCAAAATTTTGTTAATGGATCAAGGGACAAAGATATTTTTTTATAAGGTAGGGACAAAGAGATTATTCAGGTACTAAAATATAATTTTTTAGACAAGGATTTCTTTGGAACCTATGATTCTAAAAAAAACACATAGATAGGAAAAACAAAGGATTGGATCTAATGAAAATGGAAAACACAAGGAAAATTATAGAAACAACCGAACAAATGGTTAGCAAGAGACAGACACAAAGAAAAGTTTCTAGAGGTTGGGCCACTTGTTAGGAATCCTATAAAATTCTATGAAACAAGTCACTAAATAGAAATTTCATAGGAATTTAACAGCCGCGTTCATGTGTTCCAAATGGCTCTTTATTTTTTAAGGAAAAAGTTCTTAAAGATTAGAATTCTCCAAAATGCCATTGAGAATCCTACTATCCAAAGGAGTCCTAAAGGCAGTTTTTTGTGAGGTGTGCACTGACCATTCATTATATCAATTAATGAAATACGTTAGGTTCGTTTTATTGTTGAATTCCACCTTAGTAAAATGCTTGCATTGCAGGCACGTTAAAATGAAATCAGCCACCAGTAAATAGTGAATGTGGAGATTGTGTAGGACACGGGAAACAATTTATTTCTTAGATTTTACATACTGTTTTACGTCCGTGGCTACTGGCTACTTTATTTACATTGGAGTATAATCCTACACGGCTACACTCTTTTATCTTCTCTATTTCTGAGGGATTATCATCTCAGACGGTCTCCAACAACTATTACCCAAAATACAAGACTCATTCCACATTTGGGATGTTCCATATCTATTTTTTATCTTCTCCGACAACAACACCCAAAAGAGAACTCTTTATGCAAATGGATCTCCAGAAGAGATGATACTCAAATTTGAGTTATACCTCTCCTGACACCTAAAATGAGTCTTCCATAGGTACTCTGTTGGAGGCTATAGGTATTGTGTCGGAGACCTATTTTGAGTCCGTGTCTCCTGACGAGTCTCCGGTTGGAGACAGACTTACAATACAACCGTTCCTAGCTGCGTTGCAGCTGAACTGCTTCGTTCCTAGCTGCGTTGCAGCTGAACTGCTTCGTTGTCACTAAATCTCACGCTACATCACGTCAGGGGGACAGCCTTCGTCACAATGCAACCAAAGGCGTCGCAGATCGTTTGTCCAAGCTTGCAAGATCATCGGCGATCGGTCTCGTCCCAAAGATCTGATCCATCTTGAGCACACCCAGGTCACTGCAGATCCTCTCACAGAGCTGCAGACACATTTCAGGAAGCAGGATCACTTAGTCACTTGAACTGTTGATGTTTGTTCGGTTATGAAGTCATGACAGTGACAAGTGCAGCTGTTAGTAGCTGTTTTTACCTGTCTGTACAATGCAGGATCACCATGGGACTTCGTGAGCTCTACGACGTACAAAGAGGGGCTAAGCTCAAATACCTGGGATCACAAATAGCACAAATAGCACAACACTTCATTGTTAGCCGACCTGTCAGAGCCTTTTCCTGACAACAGGGGTGCAGTTTGTTGCACTTTACCTCGGTCCAGACTAGAAACGATACAGGATTCTTTTGATTCACTGATCCGTTGCAGTTTCGCGTCAACTTAAGCTGAAAAATCACACACATCAACGTTCAATGTAATGTCAGTATGTTTATAGTGTTGTGGTTGATGGAAAGTCTGTACTGACCTTACTGTGGCCTCTGTGAACATGGAAGCCCATTTCACTTGCAGAATTTTCGATCTTGTCAAACAAATCCTCAGGTGGGTGTGTTGATGTGAACCTGATCTTCCTTAGAGACACGTCCTGCAGCAAGTTAAAAAAATTACTCTGAGCTCATGAGGTAGAATTCAGTGTGTGTATCATCATTACTGGAGTTGTGAGGATGAAACTTCTTTTTTAGCCTTTCAGATTAAATTGTTTTGAGCAAGGCAATCACTGTGCTGGAAAAAAATTCCAAGATGTTTTCCATACCTCTTCCTCAAAAAAACCTGAAAGATCTAGGGATGATGCCATTCCAATCAACTGAAACGCATTGATCTGATGAGTAGTTTTATCCTCAGGTGCTTCACTGATTTTCTTTAGGTGGAAAAAAAGGGAAACCGTATGAATGATGTGTGTTTACTTTCACGACATACATACTCCTACTCTCCAGGCAGTTTGTCCATATGTATGTACCTCTTTGAAATGATGAGCTATATAAAGCTCTGAATCTTCATCATCGTTGTCGTACGGAAGAGCAGGTACATAGTCCTCCAGGAACCATTCGTGTGCCTTGATCTCTGCCATGGTGATCCGCTTCATCGGGTTGGGTTCAAGAATCCTCCGAAGAAGATTTTGTACACCAGGAGAAAGCCACTCTGGGATCTGAGTATCACCCTTAAAAATCTAGACCCAGCAAGGTAAAAAGTAGCATAATTAAAACGGTATCAGAGAAGTACTGGAACTGAACTATAAAGATCCACTTCACTTTTATCTGAATGAGTACCTTCTGATAAAGAACAACGATGTTTCGATCATCAAACGGAAGATATCCCACGAGCATTATATAAAGAATCACTCCACAAGACCAGATATCCGATAATGATCCATCGTATCCTCTGTTCTGCAGAACCTGCAGGCATTTGGCACAGGAAGTTAACAACTGTACAACAGGAATTGTTTGGCCAGGGAGTAGTCAGGCTTTCACCTCAGGGGCAATGTAATTGGGGCTACCACAGGTTGTATGCAGCAATCCATCATTCTGAAAGTAAGATATCATGCAATACGGTGAGCAATCAACTTGCGGAAATCATTTGAGAGAACCCAGTTTAAAGAACTACTACATCATACCCCAAGATGTTGCGGTAAAGCACTGAGACCAAAATCAGAGATCTTGATGTTTCCTTTTCGGTCAACAAGAACGTTCTCAGGCTGTAACAATGGAGCCGGTTAGAAAAACAAGGTCACAAAATTGATAGGAGTTGCATCACGTGAACAGAATGAGAAACATTTGGCACCTTGAGGTCTCTATGATAGACGCCCTTCTCGTGGCAATAGCTGACACCATCAATCAGCTGCTGAAAGAGCCTCCTTGCTTCTTGCTCCGGGAGTTTTCCCTTACTGGCCTGTTCAGTTGCAGCAAAGAAAGCAACAGGGGGAATCAGATGCCTATTATAGAAGTAACGGCATCGGAAAAGGAATCTATCCTGAACACGGGAGGTAGAACGAATGGATGGGAAGAATAGAAAGAGTGTCATTCGTGGGCTTACAATCCTGTCGAACAGTTCGCCCCCATTGACGAGCTCAAGCACCATGTAAATCTTGGTCTTGCTAGCAGCGATCTGAATCAGGAGGTAGTAGTAAATACATGATCAGGAACATCACCATATCATAGATTAACAAGTTGGTTTCTAAAGGCATGCGCATCAGGAAATCCCATTGGAAAACTAGAGGATTCTATTCCACTTCCGGAGGAAAGAAAAATGAGGCCACGGATGGGGTAAAGACAGGGGAACTGCTACGGCTAGTCGGCACTAAATGTCGCAGTCACCGATAGCAACGCATGGCATGCAAGCTACGGCATTGCAAGACGGGATCACAGACGAAGGCCCCATACCAGATACACTCGTTGCAAGCCGGATCATATGACTTTCTGAAAAGATCATTCTTTCCAGAAACCAACAAAGATGCAGAAACGGCCGGAGTTAAGAGATGAAATAACAAGGTAGATCTCGTTTTCATTCCGAAGCAATCGCTGTCACTGCTGACTACTGAGGCGAGGGCGCCAGGCCGTTCACCTCAGCCTCACATGCAGATGCAGGTAGAAGAAGCTGGGGGGCCGCGGCGGTAGTGGGCATCGTGGTTTTTTTTGGTATACGTAGTGGGCATCGTGTTGGGTACTTGGGTCGTGCCAATAATTGGTGGACCCGTAGCAGCGCGACATGGAGCACCGTGTCCACCAGCTCAGCTTCTTTTCTCGGAGCGACAAGCTATGGGCTAGGCCAAGGCGGACCCACATGCCTGTCTCTGCCGTGTGCATGGGTATGGGCCCATGCGTAGGGAGAATATACCAGTAGTATTATTTTGACTACTACTCCCTCCTTCCAAAATACAGTACTGCAGTAGTTAGTATTAATATTTTTGGTTTAACAAAAAAAAAATAGTTATAATACTAATAAGTATAATTAGGTTAACCATGGGATATACTTTACCAATAAATTTATTTGGTGTACTATTTCGTTGTATATGAATTAAATTCTAAAAAGATCGTATAGTTATTTTGAGACAGAGAGAGAGAGGCTTTGAAAATTTTAGTTTAAATCGAACTACTAAAATATTTGTAAATCTTGATTTATCAGTCTAGAGATGTACCTGCTCAATCTTTCGTTAATAGAGTGTACAGGTTGTGTAGTACCAATAACGTTATCCTTAAATAACTGTCAATGTTGATGTGCGTGCCACAGATTTAATTTAATTTATAGAAAATACATACAATATTTATATCTTCAAATAAATTTATTAGAAAACTAGATTTAAAGATCTTTCAAATAATACTAATTATATACCATAAATATGAATATTTTTTAATATATATTTAGTCAAAGTTGTTTATCGAGATGCGGAATCGACAGACAGAGGTACATAGGCTGAGGCATCTCGTGCACATATTTTTATTACTAAAATCAGAGGAAAATACAATTATGATGGAAACAGTTACATTTCATAGAAAAACTGATTACAATCCTAGTACAAGATAAAACGCATAGGTAAAAATATAAAATCGTGCAGGTAAGCTATACCCGCTTTGAAATGCGCAAATTTAACATATTACCTACGTTTTCCCTTGAAAATAAACAGATTTCTATGAAACTTTACAGTTTTCACGTTCCAAAATCCGTAGCGGTGAAAATGGTGCGTGTGACGGTGGTGCACCGTGCACGTGCGGTAGATCAAGACAAGTGAACCAATAGAGAGGGGGCAGCGGCAAGTGGGCAAGTTGCAGCTGTGGCCAGGCAAATCGAGGAATCACGGCCAACAGGCACTTAGGAGTATTACTTATTCAAACCGATCAAACTGCAGTTAGAAATGAGTGGAAAATTTGGAGAAGGGAATCAAGAAAGTACTAGTGAGTTTGAACACGCAACATAATCTATGGTTATCCTTGCAAGTAAAAGTAATTAATGCGGCTGCAAATTACGCGCGCATCTAGTAAATACGGAGTAGCTTCTGGAAGAAAATCCCGTTTCTTCATTCCCGGAGGAGAAACGCTCGGCTCGGAAGTGGGAACTGAACCGAATCATCTAGAGATGGAAGAAGAAAACCCGAATCGACGAGCTGAGGAGCAGGCAGGGGGTGGGAGAGGGTGACGGACGGACGGACCTCGTGGAGGCGGACGACGTTGGGGTGCGCGAGCAGCTTGAGCGTGGCGATCTCGCGGCGTATCTGGTCGTCGACGCGCTGCGACTCGACGCGGGCGCGGTCCAGGATCTTGACGGCGAACTGCGCGCCGCTGCCGCGGTGCCGCGCCTGCTTCACCTTCCCGAAGTTGCCCTCCCCGAGCGTCCGCCCGAGCTCGTACGCGCCCAGCAGCCCGCGCGCGCCGCCGCGGCTCACCATGTCCGGCGGCCGGTCGGGATCGGACTCGAGCCGCCTCCGCGGACACCTCGCCCGCCGGGATTCCTGGACCTCGATACTTCCGTCCGACGGTTGGAATACAGGGCAGGGAATCTCTGGAATGGTCGATCAGTTGATCTCTGGAATGGTGGAATACAGGGCAGGGAATCTGCCGCGCCGCGCGCCGGGCGGGTCGGAGGTCGGAGGTGGAGCCGTGGAGGGGAGGCGGGGAAGGGGATTGGGAAACGGAGACCCCATCGTACTTATAGCTCCTGCAGGTTGCAGCCGTCGTGCTCGCTCCTCTTCTCTGCGTTTTTTTTGGGGTTCCCCATCCACTCCACTTGTGCAGTTGCGCAATGTGCACCCAAGGACATGCCAATGCGGCCATGCCTCACTTCTGTATCTGAGTATTTTTCTTTTTGAAATATTATTGCATTGCAGCGCATCTCCTTATACTCCATCTGTCCAAAAATAAGTTCACATCTCATACCTAGAGGAGTCAAATATCCTCAAGTTTAACTAGACTTTTAAAAAATAATTTTTAACATTTATATCTTTAAATAGATTTACTATGAAAATATATGATGTGATTCATCTGATGATGTTTATTTGGGATCACATACGTTCACGGTGCATGTGCCCATCCACATAGGAAACTTTTCTAGACCTAATGTGCCTCTCAAACTTGGATGGAGGGAGTATTAGGGAGGATAGATAGAATCGGGCTCCACACCGTATGTACTTGGATAAGGTACTCTAACTTGTAGAGGCATGAGAAAGGTTCGTACGGTTGTGAGTGATGTAATATGAAGAAACTTTTCGCTCTTTAATATCAATATTTAGGTTTTTGCTTCATGGATAGAGGTCCTCCTGTACCCGCGCACATCGAGAGAGGCTGAGAGAGAGAGTCATTGGATTTCTAAGATTTATTGATCCAATCCCATGGTCTTATAGGCAGGTTCAATACGGTACTCCCTCTGTCAAAGAATGCAATTCTCGCATTCGAGAAACCAAATACTTTCAAATTTGACCAAACTTATACCAAAAAATATTAACACTTATGATACAAAATTAATATCATTAGATTCGTTAGGAAATATACTTTCGTAATAAATCGATTTGGAGACATAAATGTGAATACTATTCATTGTAAACTTAGTAAAAATTAAACAACTTTAGCTGGTACGGATATCATAGTTGCATTCTTTTGTGGATGGAGAGAGTAGTACGTGGAGTCTAACTTGACATGCATGTAGTAACTCCTAGTTGTCTTTTGGATTCTCCTCAAAAAAAAGTTATCTTTCGGATTGTCTCATAGTAATTGTAGGATCATTAATTGTGTATACAACAAAGGAAGATTTATGGGTTGCATGGTCTGAAAATAACAACATGTGTACTTTTCCCCAAACGGATAGTGTTTTCCTCTCACAATAAATCAGCATAATCATCAGCATAAGCCCAATGTATAAATTGTCTTGTAATCTTAAACTTTATATTCTAATGATCGTTTACCTCAAACAAATATGAATCTATTTACGTGTAGCCACATATTTGCCCTTATATGCGGCACCAGATTCCTGTAGAATGCTCAAAAACCAAAACTTGGATAAAATTATATTCCTGCGTGTGTTGAGGAAGGAACACGCTAGTGCTCCTGCCTCCTGGGTAGCCATACCAAAGCGGGCAAAGCCTCCCTTTCGCGATCCGGGGTGAGAAGGAAGGCGGAAAAGATATCAGGTGGACTGGGCCATGTTCTTTTGTAATCAGTCCGACTTTTCAATTACAGCTCTCGCGTCCGTATAAATCAGCCGAGTCCTGCCGAACGGGATCGACGTCACCGGCAGGGCCCAGCAACCGTCCAGGCCCACATACCACGTGGCCGAATCAGATGCCCCCAAGCGGGCCCTTAATAAGGACGGTGGAGAAAAAGGTGGGCTTTCCCGTGTCACCAGCAAGGCGGTCAGTCCACTCCACCCATCTCGTCACCGACTAGCCCCGGTAACGCAGGGATAAGAATGCGTGTACTGCGGGGTAGTTTAGGCAAACAAATTCCTGTGGCTGGGGATGATTACGTTTTATACCGCCGATGGATAAGAATGCGTGCACGGCCAAGCACACGTCGCAAGAGCAAGTTGCCGTGTTGTCAGCCGTTGGTGAGCTACTACTAGCCAGTTGCCGCAGCCTTTTGCATGCCTCTTCTTTGTGCTTTTAGTTTTCAAAAAGTTTCTTAAAAAGTGCTACGTTACGATACGTGTATGGAGTATTAAATGTAGACGAAAAAAAACCAATTGCACAGTTTGGTTGGAAATTACGAGACGAACGTTTTGAGCTTAATTAGTCCATGATTGAACACTAATTACCAAATAAAAACGAAAGTGCTACAGTAACCAAATTCGCGAACTAAACACGCACTTTGTCTCTGCATCTGCACAGGTTGGTCTTCGCTAAAAAAACAAGTCGAAACATTATTTCAACTATTTTATCAGGAAAGAAAAACATTATTCATCTAAAAATAAATTAAAAAATACATATTATAAAAGAAGCGAACATACATGCACCACTGGCTAGTAATCCTGCGGCCACTTGGTCGGCTCGAGATGAGCGGCGGATTAGTCTAATGGATGATGGGTCAGGGTGGTACAAGTGCTCGTACCGCTTGGTCGCCACGTAGGACGATCCACTTTAATTAGTACAATACAAGCCCTCTCTTCTATTTGCGTGCGCGCAAGTCGTGAGTCCTGACGCGTGACGCGCCATTGTGGAAATCGCGCGTCCGACAGGTAAATCAAATACCGTACCTGTCGGTACACGACAGAGTACTATTATTATCTTTTTAATTTGACCAACGATCGTGTCAGGCTCGAAGAACATCGAATAGCCGGTGAGAATCAAAAGGTGACAGAGACTCAATCAAATTTACTTCGGCCCACTTGATCAGTTCTCCAAAAGTGCACTATATAAAAAGAAGATTTCTGTTACATCAAATTTATGGTACATACATGAAGTATTAAATGTAGACGAAATTAAAAACTAATTGCATAGTTTGCTTTAACTTTGCGAGACGAATCTTTTGAGCCTAATTAGTCAATGTTTGGACAATAATTCACAAATACAAATGAAATGCTACAGTAAAGAATTGTGCACTATACAAAGTTTGCCGGTGCTGACTTTGCCGAACTAAACGCGCCCTCTGATGAATCTTGCTTCGTACGAGAACGTTTAATTCCACGTCACCTGTCAAACCTAATTTAATAAGCCAAGGTGCGTGGTTAGTTCATCCAGAAATTAAACAATATAAATCCAAGGTGCGCGGTTAGTTCATCCAGACACTAATAACACACGTGATGAGTGTAATGCTTTACGGTACCCGGTACTGAACTTGTCTTCAGGTACCATTTCAGTCCTTCGACTCGCCACTCCGGATGAGTTTTCTCCCGTCGGATGGGAGGACTCCCTACATCATTGTAAGGCGTTTTGGCTTTTCTAGATACACTGATTTTACTATATGTCTAGAGACATAATGTATATCTAGGTGTATAATAAAAATTATATATCAAGAAAAGTCGGGACGACTTACAATTTAAAAAATGAAGCGAGTAATTGCATCCACTTCTAGAATTTAAAGTGGTGGTGACTCCCATATGCGTTGTAAAACCATCTAGCTAGGACCAGCCGGCCAAGCAAGCAAGGCAATGGATCACCACTCCTCCTTGTTGGACGAAATGGTACATTGATACCTTGGGCAATTTATGGATGATTTCTAGTTGATACATATCTTGGAGTCATGTGGTTTGAGAAGGAGCCACGTCCTAATCAGGATCATGCAAGTGATGGATCAAGCAATATCGAGCTTCTCGTATTAAATGAAAGCACGCTAGAAGCGTCAGCTGACCGAGCGAGCGAGCTAGCTAGCCGTCCATACGTGCAGAACCACTACCTCCGGATCGTCGGCGACGACGAGGCAATGACGACGGTGACCATTAATTCCGTCTGATATGATTGACGTGACAGTATTTCATTACCATGCACAGTGACAGCCAGCAGTTACCGGCGGGTTAAGTTACAGTTAAACGGACGCCCATGCTAGAATCCGCGCATCAATCAAGTCTCTAAGATGTTGTCGACCAGCAGATGTTACACGGGGAAGGGGAGAGAGAATTCTTCAAGGTTTGGCGTGTCATGTCACACTGCCTATAAGGCCGGGATCAGTAGGAGCATTTCACGTCCCACTCTCTAAAGACTTAACGTGTTTTATTCTCATAAAATTTGTTTTATCTCACGGAATTTTTATCATCTCTTTTTATCTATTCTATACCATACCAGCTTATTTAATGTCATGAAAAACTCCTATTAAAATTGGCCGAAGATCCTGTCCACCAGCTTTTGGGCACACTGTATTTGTCTCGAACTGCCGAACTGGAGTTGTCGATATACAAATCATCCATGCAAGATTCAAGCACAGACAACAAGACATCTCCATTCACATGTCACTACGTACTGCTCGTAGGACTACACACATATACAGTGGGCTACTCTCGTGCTTCCTGTGCCTGTGCTAACAAGTCTCAAACTATCCTAAAGTTAACTTACTAATTTGGTGTTTATTAATACTAGTATACATTTTTTTTAGAAAATTTAGTTAAACTTATAATGGTCAAGGTTTTTTTTTACGGAGAATACCTAGTAGAATATATATTATTTTATAAAAAAAATTCAAAAATAGATGTCGTTGTTTTTTTTTTTGTAGGGAAATAGATGTCGTTGTTGTCTGCCAAGAGGTTGTTAAGCGCCTCCTTTTGCTCCTACACTGCTATGTTCAAGTCCTCTCTATCGGCCATGGCATCCATGCATGCGTGTATTGGTGAACAATCAACTATGGCACATATACTTGTCTTTTTCATGCATGTATTGGTGAACAATCAACTATGGCACATATACTTGTCTTTTTCGTTTTGCTGATAATCCATACTATTGGTTGATTTGTTGTGAGAGAAAAATACTGTTTGTTGGCTAAAAAAATATGACCTATAAGCCAAGCAAAGAGGACGACTATACGTATTTTTTGTAAAAGAACAAAAGAGAACGGGATTTGAAAATATAAGAACGGACGTTCTGCGAGACTGCGACTCAGCGCTAGCAATTCCGAAGCCCGAAGGCCGGCCTTTCCAGCCCAAGTGCGGTGACATGATGACAGGACCGACTGTACAGATTCAACCGAGCAAGCACTAGTCCAATCAGCGACGAAGCCAGCGGGGGGCTACCTGTGCTCCAGCCCCCCCTACGGCCATAATTTACATGGAGCCCGGGCTTAGCCCGGGCTACCGCCATGAGGAGGAAGAAGAAGGCAAGGAGGGGCTGGAGGAAGAAGAAGAGGAAGCCAGCCCTGGCTTCGTCGATTCCTGGCTTCGTCGCTGAGTCCAATCAAGGCTCATCCATGTGAGAACTTAGATTTAAGCAAGTGCAATTTGTTTATTTATTGGCACTGTATTTTTTTAACAATTTATATATATGTAGTTGTAAAGAGACGTGAGGACATTGCATCTCTTTTTCTAAAGGACGGTATAATCAAGACATTCATATTCTTTAGAAAACTTTGGTTGAAGAAATCATATAAATAGTATTGTAAGTCTCGTCCTCTCTTTTATACCTATATATTTCGAAACTGTCACCACGGTGTTTGAACTATTAATATTGTAATTTGTGGATTTTTTAGCTTAATCTTTAAATTTAAGATTAATTTTGTTATTCAGTGTATATATACCAAATCACGTTGCAAAATTCTTACCGAATTACTAAATGGTTTTACCGAACTACATGTAAAATGTTTTGGACAACATACCCTAAAATAAAATCCTAGATCCGCCACTGACCGCTGCCTATGGGTGCCGCTTCCTCCTTGGAGGCATTTACCACATCCTACCTTGTTGGTTTTCCATGGGTGATAACCTAGCCCATTCGTGGGATGACGGTGGCGCCATCATCGGCATCGTAACCTTTCTAAAGGCATAACCATTTAAGTCCTGCATCATGCTTAGTTCCTCTCCATAGTTGGCGACACCTAATTGAAACTTTAAGAGAAGTCGAAGAACGAGCTTGGCAACGATCACTAATATTTGTGATTGATCTATGACAGTGGTTGACAGCGAGGACTATGGTGTACACTTCGTATTTGGCCATGTCCGATTTGGTATCCGCTTGGTGCTTAATGAGGCTTTTATCTCATGGTTGCTCTACGCTTTGAGACAAGGCCGAGGTCCTTCGTTGTGAAGTCAGGGCAACAGATCATTTGTCAAAGGTTGGCAACGATGACACATGTTGTGCTCCATTATTTGTTGTGATAGCTGTAGACCTCGGTTGCGGTTGTGCAATAGATTCAAGTTCTCGACTTCATGCGAGTGTTTGCACTTTCCTAGATTTAGACAACATGCCTGTTGACAACGAGACGATTGTTATGACTTTATCAATTTAAGTATTTACCGACTCAATATCTCTGTACTGCTCATATGGGTAGAATGTGTTTGCGTGTGGTCACAGGAGTGAGTGCATATCCATATGTAAATACCCGTGTATGTACTGTGAGTAGTAATAAAAACAAAAAAAGACATAATTGGAGAACCTTTTTTTAGATAATACGGAATAACGACATAATTGGAGAACCTGGGCCAAATAGCCTCTGAAGTCCAGATCTCGCAACAGCCACGAGAACCCGTCAGGATATCAGCCCACTACTAGGTAGGCAGGTATGTTTCCTTTTCCTGTTTGTTTAGGCTGCAAAGCGATTGCATAATTATGCTCAAGCTTTGATGCCAGAAATATTATCAGCCACGTCCCTTTTTTTTTGTTTTCGTTGGTTACCGTACCATCGCCGAGCACCAAGAGATTGCCATTGCCGTTTATTTGCTGCTGGCTGGTATTTCTCATCTCATCATTTCACTTTTTTTTCCCGAAACAGAAGGGAAACCCCCTATGGAACTCATTTTACAGATTAAGTCTGTACAAAAGAAAAAGATTGTACAAAAAACTAAAATAAAGAAAGTTGGTCCTTAAGAAGAGATTTCTTTTTTTTTTCTTATTTGCCCAATGGAGGTTTAATGGTTTAGTGTTTAGGATTAATCCATTGATATCTAAGTTCTTATTTTTTGTGCTTCACTATTAGAGAACAGACTTTAGAACGATGTCCTAATTTGGTATTAACCTCGGCATATTTTTGCCCCCGGGATTAAAGGACCCTTTAGTCCCGGTTGGTAATACCAACCGGGACTAAAGGTCTCTGCCCAACGGTTGTCCGCGGGGCAGGGATCTTTAGTCCCGGCTGGTATTACCAACTGGGATTAAAGCTTTTAGTCCCGGTTTGGGTGATGCCCCGGGAATAAAGATTAATCTTTAGTCCCGATTTGGCTCCCTAACCGGGACTAATTATCCCGGCCTATAATTCAGCTCATTTCTTCCTCCCCGAGCCCGAGCCATTCCATTCAAACTCACTGCCTCTGTTCTTCAGCTTGCTGTTGTTCTTGCTCTCTCCCCCTCCATTGGTGTTGCTCTTCGATTTTGGAGGTAACAAACTTAATCCTCTTATGTTTTATCAGTAGCTTATCTCATTTTGCGATGTAGATGCATGTGTAACTTTATATGTTGGACTTTATTATGATTTTATATGTCATTTTTAGCTCAAAATCACATGATAATTTGCATATACGTTTGGATAAACAAAAGTTAAATTAGTTCATCAAAATCACACCTCGCTCGTCTTCGCTGGAGCACGCGCCATCCTCGTCCCCGGTGGCTTACGTGATCATATAATTAATTTTTTCATGAAATGAAAAACTTAGAAAATTGTTAAAAAATTGTAGAAAATCCGTACTAGTTGAATTTACGGACCATGTTCAGCTCGGCAAGCATGTTCTCTACCGAGCGGTAACGGACGTCAAGGAGGAGCTTTGATTCTACGAGGGAGAGCGGCAACGGTCGTGGAAGACCGTGTTCCATTTCTCGTAGAATCGGAGCTCTTCCTTGGCCAAGTACGGTGCCGTCCGGTGAAGAAATGCTCACCGAGATGATCACGTAAGCAAGGTCAACTAGTACGGATGGTTATTTATAGAAACATGTTTTTGAGCTATAATTTGATGGATATTTGATAACTTCAGACCTACAAATGTCATCTACAAATATTACTATCCTCGGCAACCTAAACGCCCGCGAGCTCGCCGATATCGAGCAGGTTACTTAGAATTATTTTTTTTCATAAAATGAAATACTTAGAAATCATGCCTTTTATTTTTTAGAATTAAATTTTCCATGAAATGAAAAACTTAGAAAATAGTTAGAAAATTATAGAAAATCCGTACTAGTTGAACTTGCGGACCGTGTTCAGGTCGGCGAGCATGTTCTCTGCCGAGCGGTAACGGATGTCAAGGAGGAGCTTTGATTCTACGAGGGAGAGCGGCAACGGTCGTGGAAGACCGTGTTCCCTTTCTCGTAGAATCGGAGCTCTTCCTTGGCCAAGTACGGTGCCGTCCGGTGGAGAAATGCTCACCGAGATGATCACGTAAGCAAGGTCAACTAGTACGGATGGTTATTTATTGAAACATGTTTTTGAGCTATAATTTGATGGATATTTGATAACTTCAGACCTACAAATGTCATCTACAAATGTTACTATCCTCGGCAACCTAAACGTCCGCGAGCTCGCCGATATCGAGCAGGTCACTTAGAATTATTTTTTCCATGAAATGAACTACTTAGAAATCATGCCTTTTATTTTTTAGAATTAAATTTTCCATGAAATGAAAAACTTAGTAAATAGTTAGAAAATTATAGAAAATCCGTACTAGTTGAACTTGCGGACCGTGTTCAGCTCGGCCAACATGTTCTCTGCCGAGCGGTAACGGACGTCAAGGAGGAACTTTGATTCTACGAGGGAGAGCGGCAACGGTTGTGAAAGACCGTGTTCCCTTTCTCGTAGAATCGGAGCTCTTCCTTGGCCAAGTATGGTGCCGTCCGGTGGAAAAATGCTGGCTGAGATGATCACGTAAGCAAGGTCAACTAGTACGGATGGTTATTTATTGAAACATGTGAAATCCGTACTAGTTTTGTTTAAATATATCATTTTAGAAAATATGAAATTTACACTAGTTTGCAAAAATAAGTATAGAAAGTAGATGACAACTAGTACCGGATCCTTAGCCTCTCGTTCGGTTGCGAAACGACTAAGGCTAGAACTTTCTCTCATTATCTGCGGCAAGTGTAAGTAGAAGATTGTGATGGAGTACCGAGTCAAGAGACAAAGACCCAACAAGGATCGTGTTTTCTACAAGTGCCCAGATCGTGATGTGAGTTTCTTACGCATTTTATAATTATGGCTAATTGACCTGCTTTTCTTGAATATTTTTGACTAAATATTTTTTGGCTTTAATTTTAGTGGGAGGGCAATAGATGCGATGGTTGGTACTGGGAGGAAGATTATGCTACATACGTGCAGAATTTGGGTGCGCTTGAGGTAGCGGCTGCTAATGATGAGGCAGTGAGCCAGCAGGAGAAGCTTATTGATATTCAACAAAAAAATAATTTGTCTCTTTTAGCTGCGTACGATCACGAAATAATTATGTTACTAAAGTACATTGTAGTTTTAGTTTATTTAGTGATAGTTGGGATTGCTTACGTTGTAGCCAGGCTTAGTTAATTAATCAACCATGTGTGTGCCATCTATGTTGTGTAATAAAATACTTAATTATGTTCAAGGTTTTCATAATTTGTCGTGTAATGCAGATTATGTCACGCCATTGGATGTATAATGCCGATCGCCGCTCCCAAGACTTTATTGGGGACGTGCACTATTTCTTAGGTGTGGCCGAAGTAAATAAGCGGGATGGTTTCATGTGCTGTCCATGTGCCATATGTAAGAATTTAAAGGAATATGCAAGCTCAATGAGTCTTCATTCATATTTGCTTAAGTCAGGTTTCATGTCAAACTATATATGTTGGACTAAGCATGGTCTCCCCCCAGCCTAGCCCAATCATTCATTCCCCTTCCTATCATAGCGTCGCGGGGGGGGGGGGGTGGAGACGACTTCATCCCCACGGCAATCTCCAACTCCTACACCGGCCCCATCGCCTCCACAACGATCTCCATCTCCTACACCGGCCCCACTGCCTCCACAACAATCTCCAACGCCTCCACGCCGGACTCCAACACCGGCCTCATCGCCTCCACGCCGGTCTCCAACACCGCCCCCACCACCTCCACAGCGACGCACTACAAAGATGTCTAAGGTCCCGGCGGTAAAGAAGATCTCAAAAAAAGAGTTATTTCTCAAGAAATACTTCCTGAAAAGACTGATGAGCAAATAGCAGCTGAAGAAAGCAAAAAAGTGAAAGATTTTTTTATAGATATCCAAAAGGCGAAGCTTAAGAAGAAGTCGTACTTTTACATACCACGAGATCAGCTGAGGCAGAAGGTCGAAGCTCACAAGAAAAAGATGCTTGAAGTTCGTAAGCCACCGCCACTATCAGACTATGACCGCTCTCTCGTGAAGTCACATAATGCACATAAGAAAAGGAAAAGAGCATCAGGGAAGGATGTCCCACAGCTCGGACAACAGAAGCAACTAATGCAAAATCTTGTTATTGCTAATCAATATGGTTCCAACATAGAAGTCTATCGACTAGATAACTCTGGAGAAGTGTCGGTTCAAGACCTTAATGCTTTTTTGAACAAACTGGTTTAACCTTGGATCAAGTGACGGGCAAAGCTCCAATCCAGAACCTGGAAGTTGATACCTGGAAGACTTATAAATTTGACAAAAGTCTGTACAACCCTACGGCTCTGAATGAATTGGGTACGCAAATGTACTTGCTCAACAAGTGGTACATGCAGGCGTGTGGCAGGGGTGAGCAGTGGATCTTTGTCAGATTTAGAGACCATCATTACTTTCGTGGAGATGACATCTTACATATTAGTTTTGAAGAATTGCATCAACTATTCCATTTGGACGCTCTGGACAAATCAATCATTAGCTCCTTTTGTTTGTAAGTGATTCTTACTTTTATTTAATAAACTCGCTTCCATGTACGTACGTGTATATAATTATCCTCACATGTAACTTATATTTATATATAGATTCCAGATGTCAGAGCTCCAAAGAATACAAGACACCAGTGTTGGCTTCATTGATCCTTATATCGTATTCAAAACCGATATTATTGTCAAGGACCACTGAGTATCTGAAGCACAGACGAATATCATGAAGTTCTTCGTGAAGCAACACGACAAGACAATAATACTTTTCCCGTACAACTTTGAGTAAGTGTTAATAATAATGTAGTCTACACATTTTATGTAATATCAATACAACTTATATGCATGTACGTGTGTGTATAAACCAATGCAGGTTTCACTGGATACTCATTGTCATTGAGTTAAACTCAAGTCAGTTAGTAATCTTGGACTCATTGAGAAAAGAGCAAGCACAATACCAAGATATGATAGATATTATCTAGGGGTAATTTTGATCTCTCACGCACAACTATTATTGAATAGACTTTGCCATAATTTATTAACGATCGTACATTATTGGTCACACAGGGTTTGGAAAGAGTTTATTCGACAACACCGTAAGGATTGCAAGGCACCACTTAATGTAGTTGAAATACCAGTGAGTAGTACTATATATACTTCCCCATGTATTTTATTACTATATCGTACTTCAATTTACGTGTGAGATGATGAGAATAATCTTCTTCTCGTACAGTGGTGTTTGCAGTAGGAACCAGGTAATAACTTGTGTGGATACTACGTTTGTGAATTTATCACTGCATACATAAGAAGAACTCCTAAAGATGTCCTCAGAGTACGTATATATTAATTTTTTATTTATTTTTAAATGAATATATATATATATATATATATATATATATATATATATATATATATATATGTATTAATACTTTTCTTTTTATTTCAAATGCAAGACTAAATGGTTGAAACAAAGGATCATGCAAAAAGACCATCTGAAAGCAGTTCAAGAGTCAATAGCAGGATATCTTTTAGAAAAAAGTGCTAAATCCCAACGACGAGTTCTACTTTGATCTAAGGAACTAATGATGTAAATTAAATATTTATTGATATCGTTATTTTCGAGAACAAGATTATGAAAGTGTTGTATATATACATATATATCTATAATATATATAGTTTCATACTTTATTCGAATATAATAATGCTCGAGATGAGAATTAGATGTAATTATATGCGTGCGTGTATTTATATTAGCAGCGTAGAATACGTACATAAAAACATATTATATATTAAACAAATATGTGTAACTGAACTGAAAACAAATTAAACAAAAAGAAAAAGAAAAAGAAAAGGAACCTTTAGTCCCGGTTGAGGTTACCAACCGGGACTAAAGGGTGCGGCCAGGTTTGCTCGGCTGGTGGACCTTTAGTCCCGGTTGGTAACACCAACCGGGACTAAAGGTCCCTCTTTAGTTTCGGCTCGATGATCCAGGACTGAAGGTTCCACCTTTAGTCCCGGGATCGTTGTCCCGGCACGGTAACCGGGACTAAAGACCGTTACCGCCCGGGACAACAAGTCCATTCTGTAGTAGTGCTTCTAGGTACATTTATTGGTTTGATCTATAAATTAGTTCAACGACTTATGTGGAAATGTATAAAGTACATATGTCTAAAATGTTCCTCGCAAAAATAAAAAAATAAAAAATGTTGAAATAACACATTCCAAATCTTTTGAGGTTTAAAATAATTAATCACCTACCCCAACCCTATAATAATCAAATGATGTCACATGTTATGCATATATCTGATCCACTGTGTAATAATCTGCTAAAAAAATCTAATTGTGATCCAAAGAGGCTAGATCAAAAGGTGGATTAATATAGTTAAACCTGTAATTATAATAATCCTATAATCTACTCCCTCCGTCCTGTAATATAGTACATTCCAAACATTTTAAAACAACTTAAGGGAATCATAAAATGACGCATGTACTCATAGATTAATACCAATTAAAGTGTTTTTTCTCAAATTATGGTTTTCTTTTTAATAAACTTTTGCCAAATCTAGGCATTGACACATGTAGAATGCATTATATTTTGGTACTCCCTCCATACTAAAAAAATGAAGCCGTTTTGGACAAGGCTTGGGTCAAACATTGGGAATATAAATCATGAATAACTTTTAAGATGTTGAGTTTAGAAATATAAAAACCATATGTATAGATTTGTCTTGAAAAATACTTTCACAAAAATTTACATATATCACCTTTTGATAAATATCTTTTTAAAAAAGTAGTCAAAGTTATGCTTTGAAGACCGTGTCACTGTCCAAAACGACTTCATTTTTTAGTATGGAGGGAGTACAAATTTTAGAAGTCACAATGCACTATATTTCAGGACGAAGAGAGAGTAGATGAGACCTGTTTTATTTTTGTGATTATAGTTATTTCTCACTTTAACCAACAATAATCCACCGTAATAATCTAAGGATCCAAACACTTTGATTGTTAAAACCTATAAACTCAATTATAATTCCTGCACATAATCTAGATTGGCCCTGTTCACTTCTCTTATAATCTGTACTTTTTAGCTTGTTTTTCAGTCGGAATAGTATTTTTCTCTCTCAACAAATTAGTCAGAACAGTGTTTCGATTTATTTTTTTCAGCGAAGCGAACGGGGCCATTATAATAATCTGGTCATAATCCAAACAGCCCCTTAGCCGTCCATCTTGATTTTTTTAATTTTAACACTTTTTTATAACTAATTTTAAATCTAACATTGTAAGTTTTTTTTTCAAAACTAACACTTTTGGCCGCGCCTATTGCCCTGACGCGGCCAAATGCCTGTGCCGCGCCATGCATGGTGGCGCGGCAGAGGTCTGACGTGGCGACGACCGGTTTCGATGACCGTTGACGTGGCACCTCTTGACGCGCCCTGATCCATGGCGCGGCAGAGCCGAATAAATACCCACGTGGCCGGCCACCCGCCCGCCCGCACCCTGCCCGCCCACCTGCCGCCAGCGCCCGCACCGCCTCCAGCGCCGCCAGCCGCCGTGCCCGCCCGACCACACCGCGCCCGGTCACTCCCGCCGCGCAGCGCCCGCACCGGCCGCGCCACGAACGCCGGCGCGTCAAGGTCGCCCGCTCCTAAGGTACCTCCTCTCGATTTTATTTTTTTTTGCTTATTATTGATTTAGGATAATTAGAGATTTAGGATAGTTAGTAATTTAGGATAGTTAGGGTTGATTTCATATTTTTTTGATTATTATTGATTTAGGATAATTAGTGATTTAGGATAGTTAGGGTTGATTTCATATTTTTTTTTATTATTATTGATTTAGGATAATTAGTGATTTATGATAGTTAGGGTTTTATGATTGGTATTGATTTATGATAGTTAGTGATTTAAGATAGTTAGGTTAGTGAATTTATTTATGATTTACGTAGGTTTGAGGTTGTGCGTTCTAGTATAGTTAGGATTTTGGGTTTAGGAATTGTTTATGTATTTATTATTTAGTTTATAGTTAGTTATTTAGTTAGGGATTTTGGGTATAGATACTAGTTTACTCTAAACCCAAAGGATTTAGGTATTTTAGGGATTGATTATGTATTTATTATCTAGTATAGTTAGGATTTTGGGTTTAGGGATTTAGGATAGTTAGGTTAGTGATTTGTTTGTGAACTTACTAATGTTAATTTAAATTTTGTTAATTTGAATACTCTAACGCTTTGTTTATCAATTCGTAACAGGATGGCTCCTCCCACGCAGCACCCGTTGTACCCTATTCTTGAGGTGGAGTACGACAACCAGCACCGAGCACACATCTTGAGTGACAATGACACAGAGGTGTCGTTGTCTCCTTTGAGGCCCCACACGCACACCAGGGCGCACCAGTAGGACGAGCGTTATGTGTCATACATACGGCGTGCCGGCTTCCTCGAGCTTGTCCGTGTTGTCAACCACAGTCTTTCGTCCTTTGACCCAGCACTACTTACTGCAGCTGTAGACAGGTGCGAGTGCATTCTTTGTACGTAAACTTTCTTCTAACAAATTTGAGGCAACTAACAGTCGTTCTATTCTTATAACAGGTGGAGGTCTAAGACCCACATGTTCCACCTACCTTGTGGCAAGATGACCTTGACGTTGCAGAACGTGAATGCTATTTTAGGCCTTCGATTGGGGGGACTTTTAGTGACAGGGATAGTTGACAACGATCACTGGAGGGAGCTGGTGGCTCAGTTTACTGGCTTTCTTCCACCGGACGATGATGCTTTCAAGAAAAATAAGTAAGTAATTTAAGCCTATTTAATACTTGCATTGCTTTCCTGCAGCCATGGGGTCTCATTTTCTTTGGTCAATTTTAGAAAAAGTTTTGGGGTTTCGTCGTCCTGGATCACGAAGCGCTTTGATTATTTGGACCCACAGGCTGAGGAGGCTCTGATCGATAGGTTCGCTCGTGTGTGGCTCTGGCACTTTCTTGGTGCTTTCCTCTTCCCAGACGCCTCAGGCAACACGATCAGCTGGATGTTCCTTGACATACTACGACAGCCATGGGAGAACATAGCGACGTACAGCTGGAGCAGCGCAGTCCTGGTATGGACGTATCGACAGCTATGCGTTGCCTGCCGTCGCACCTTCGGATATGCGAACCTTGAGGGTTGCTCGTACCTACTCCAGGTGTGGTGTTGGGAATGATGGCCCGTTGAGAGGTCCTTTAATAATGGTTTACCGATAAGTACTTCGGTTCACTATATTCTTGGAGGCAGTTACATATGAATTCATTATTAATGGCTAATTTATTATCGTGTTCAACGCAGCGATGTAACGGGCAGGATACACTCCCTACAGCTCTGTATATCTGGACGAAAGCAGAGTTAGTTAGAGGGAATGCGAGGCGTAAGTACAAGGAGTACACGGACGGTCTCGACGTCCTGACACAGCACCAGGTTATGCTCTCTTTACTATCATACATGTATCTTGTTCGATGTACACTATATCACAACCTAACTCAATTACAAAATTCAGGTGCATTGGTGTCCTTGGGATGCTCTGGAGCTCCAGTACTATCTTAGTCCTGTCACTAGGGATAAGTTAGACGAGTATCGCTACGACGTCCCTCTTATTTTCTTCCATGTGGTCAAGATTCACTTGCCCATCCGGGTCTACAGACAGTTTGGGAGAATGACAGACTGCCCACCACCGCTTTACTCCACCAACCAAGAATTGCATGGGTGCGTTATCGATTAATAACAATGCTACAATGCAGAGGTGTGTGGTACAACTAACATCGTTTTGTTGCAGGTATGACCATAGGAAGAGGTACAAGACTAAGGATTGGCGCGTGACACACAACTCGCGCATCCATTTATGGCAGAACAGGGTATGATATCCGGTCCATACGGGTCCTCCACACGACCAGCACGCCTTCGATGAGTACCTGCGGTGGCTTCATAGGTCTACGAGGACACATATCAAGCCCCCGTACACTGACATGGCGATTGACGAGGACTCGGAGGAAGATGTCATCGAAGATGTGTACGACATTACCACTAGGGAGGACACATAGCTGAAGAGAGCCCCACTTCAAAGATACGTGGTAATATACTTGAATGGTACAATTTGTTATCCTTTTGGTATTAAGTATGTGTATTAAAACTGTCCAACCACATTTCTGTACCCAGGCGACACAATTGTCAAGGCTGTCCAACGAAGCAGCATTTCGGCTTCACGAGTCTAGAGATCAGGGGCCAGGCATTCTCGTGGCTTTTGTGGAGGTAACATAAACTTGTCCGTTCCAAAAATGTTTTTTTAGTGTATATGCTTTTGGGTAATGCACTAACTTTAACGTCTATTTATGCAGAAGGTGAAGAAGAGTTGTAGGAAGCTAGCTCAGAAGCTGAGCTGCATGGACACTCCTTATGAGGAACCGTCATTCCCGGTACGGTCGGGTACCACGTCTTCAGCCTCTTTGAGTACACCAGTTGGCTTTTCTCAGTAGATGACAGGTGCCACTTCTGTGGTGCGTACACCATCACATCATAGCGCTGGGAAGGACCCTGCAACCGAGGACGACGAGGACGATAATGACGATGACCCCTAGGCTTCCGCAGACAGCACGACCAGTGGGACGATTGGCCGCAGCCCGAGATCGACATGTCTCAGCTAGGTGGTGCCCCGCTTGGTACCCAAGGAGCATCACAGGTACTATCAAAGATAGTTTATTTAAATACATAGGCTCCATGAACTAACAATCATAAAGAATTATAAGTAATCGTGCATATCATATACTTGCAGGGTACGAGCCATACGTACCGTCGACGTGACCATACAGACGTTGGCTACACTCCCAATGTGTTGCCAACAAATCCAAAGATTCAGAGACGTCCGAGGGATCCTTACACTCCTAGGCCTTAGTTTGTTAGGTCAAACGAATATTGACGTCCGAAACTTGCGGGGTTATTTGGTTATGTTATGTCAAACTTATGTCAAAACAATGAAAATGTTATGTGTCAGTTTGTCAACTTGCGCACGGACTTCATTTATCTGTTTCATATTTGTTTCTTTGCGTCGCGGCAGCATTGCCGGCGACATTAAGTACCAACTAGTTCGGGAACCGGCAGTCCCGGCGTATCTCGACGCCGGTGGCAATTTTTTATAATCGATTAGTTAAATTGGTGGTTAACCGTATTATGAAAGACGGAAAACAAATCATTGGCTTATCAAATTCTCTATTCGGCCGTGAAAAAAATTCAACAAAAGACAGAAACAAATATACTATTGATTTTACGTCAAGCAATACTTAGAATAACTCCCACTATCGGCGCGACGCGTTTGGATTAAACCGTTCAGGTACCGCCGGCCGAGCAGCGGGCGCGGCGGCCTGGCAGGCTTGCTGCTCGAGCAGGCGGGACTGGGCGCGGTATTTATTCGGCTCTGCCACGCCACGGATCAGGGCACGGCACTGCCGCACCAAGGTCGGTGGCGCGGCAAGAGCTGCCACGTCAACGGTCACCGAAACCGGTCGTCGCCATGTCAGACCTCTGCTGCGCCACCATGCATGGCGCGGCACAGGCATTTTGCCACGCTAGTACAATAGGCGCGACCAAAACTGTTAGTTTAAAAAAAATCTTACAATGTTAGATTTAAAATTAGTTATTAAAAAGTGTTAAAATTAAAAAAATTATCCATCTTCTAGTGTCCGTAATCTTGAACGCTAGAGGCTTTGTAAGCCCATGACATGCAGTAGGTATATAGGGATTCTGCTTTTAACAATCTCCTTACAACTATAGACTCACGAGGGAGAGATTCACGTTTCAAATTCAAATATACTATGTGTTTAATTTCACCTTCTAAACTTTAGTCGTTGTCCCATCGAATATTTGGACACATGCATGGAATATTAAATATAGACTATTTACGAAACTAAATGCACAAATTGAGACTAATTTACGAGATAAATTTATTAAGCCTAATGAGTCCATAATTTGACAATGTTGTGCTATAGTAAACATGTTATGATGACGGAATAATTAGACTTAATAAATTCATCTCGTAGATAACCGATAGACTTCTGTAATTTGTTTTTTATTAGTATTTGAACACCTCCATGCTATATCCGATGTGACACCTTTTAAACTTTAGTTCCTGCATCTAAACGCCCCCAAGGCTCTGTTTGGAGAGTGAGAATTTTTTCTCCATTTTTATGTTATTCCTGTAAAGTTATTGTACGATTTGGGATTTCTGCATTTCAAAAAGTATTTTACAAGGACCAGAATCCTGAATCATTGTTCTTAATTTGTTTGTTTAAGGATTGGGCTTCATCAATTACAATTTATCCGCAGCCTACTTTTTTTTTATTTTTTATTGAGGAAGCATTTTATTATCCACAGCCCACCTACATGCTTGGTAGTTTGAGTTGGAAACGTGGGCCGGTATGTAAGTGCTACTGGCTTCAGATGGCGGCCCGTCACACACATTTCTTCTCGCGCGCAGATGAACGGGCCAAGTCCATAGCTTCCTAGCACAATCACGGTGAGAAGGCCGTAGCCCATAGGCATCACGAGCATATTAATGGCCCTGCTCTAAGACATTTACGAGAGATTGCCGGCCCAATCAAGCACATTGCCATGGGCACTATAGAAGGGCTTGTGTTGTTTCTAGGCTGGAAACAAAAGAAATGAGAGAGTGCACTGAAACCGACAGGAGGGCACTCACTGCTACAGAGTATAGATATTTTAGAGGTGGTTAGAAATAATTTGCAAAGGCAGATATTCAGGCTGCCTATACCTATGCATCTCTAGAAATCGATCCTTTGAGGTAGGCCGTCCGATTTCTAGAGGCCGTTCGGATCCTACAAGTCTCTAAAAATCATTTCTAGAATTTATAAATTGGAATAGAAAAGTTTGTTCAAGACTCGCCAGTAAGCCCCACACGGTCACGTGTCGCAAGTTTTTTTTTTTGACACAAATACTTGTGCGTGCGGTTGCTGGAGATCAAGCCCACAACCTCGGTCTCGTGTGTTACTTCCCTTACCACTGCACCTATTCCCTTACCACTGCACCTAGAGTCAGTTATGACAGAGTACATGTGTGTTCCTTTTGTATTCACTTTAGTGAACATTGTAATGCATATTTAAGATGCTAAATAAATTAAAATAAAAGAACTTTAAAACCGAAAAGGTTTAGATCTCTTTGAAAGCTACAACTTTGGTTTAGGTCATTTCTCCATTCACAATTATTTTTAAGTTAAAAACGAGTCAAGATGCATTTACATGAGCGGTAGACTTAAGAAAACTACCAGTAAAAATGCATTTACACTTATGGTTTTTTAACCTAGCGCCACTACAAATAATTTATTTATTTTTTGATTTTTTTAAATGATCTTGGTGGATAAATGAGCTAAAGGAAATTTGTAGCACTTGAAAAGGCTACTACTTTGTAGTCGACTACTTTTTTATTTCGAAACTATTTAGACCCCGAAAATTATGTTTTAAGATTTATGATTTTAAAATTCATTTTTTTTGAATTTCTCAATTGACCTTGGATGGAAAAACGATCAGAAGCAAAGTTGTAGATCTCGACGAGATCTAAAACTTTCTAGTTAAAACTTTTTCCATTTAAATTCGGTTTAGGGCCTCAAATCTTCATTTCAAAATATGGTAGAATGAATGCGAGGGGAATGTTTCTGCCGTTAAGTCACAACTGACTTTGGGGTAAAGCGGTATGGAAGGTGGGGGGAACGCGTGACGACTGAGTTTCTAAGTTCGATCCTAAAACTGAACTTCTGCGAAAAATTGCAATAAAACCGCATGTATTTCTAATGGCCTTGATACCAGTGGTTGCTAAAAACGCTAGTAGAAACATGAAAAATAACTCAAGCCATAAATAAGTATTGATACATTATCATTTTCGGTTCTAAAACAACCAACAGTGATATGAGTTTTTACAGTAGTGTCTTATTAATGCATAAACATAGACAACAATGGCTACTATTAATTGCAATATAGGACACCATTATTGCAACGGGGTCAACTTGACGCGCATGCCGTACTGTATAGTATTGTTCTGCTTCCATCGTCTTTCGTATGAGTGTTCAGTATATGTACGTTGTTAATTAACTTGTTATCTCTAATAATTTGGAGAGACAGCTTCTAATGACACCACAGAAAATTAAAGGTGCCCACCATCAGCTGAAACCGGTTGAAGTACACTTTACTGTACTTGCAAGATAAAACCAACTACTTGGCGTCATGACTCATGAGTTCCTACCAATTACCAATTAACATATCATAATATATTACAGTGATGGACTGATGGCGTTATTTATTAACTGATTAGTTGATCTTAGCTTCATCCACTACGTGCCTCTTTCAGAAGCCGATGATTGTGTGAAGCCACGGATGCAGCATGCAACATCATATCATCATGATATCATATCTTTTCTAAACAAAACCGTACACCATGAATTTATTGACATGCAAATCTCAATAATTTGGCGGCATTTGAGAATTATTAGGCACAAGCACAACAAATTATTGATATTTCATGAGCTTGTCGTCATAAGTGAGTTATTATTAGGCACAACAAATTAATTAAAAGGGAAACCAATCATGTTACTAACAAGATCACACAAAATCAGACAATGAAATGAAATGTCTAGCTTATGAAGTCCTAATTGTTTGTTTGCATGTCCAAAGAGAATATGGATGTCAACTCTAGCTAGCTAACTGCTCTCCACTACTAGAGAACAGACTTTAGAACGATGTCTCAATTTGGCATTAGCCTCGGTATTTTTTTGCCTCCGGGACTAAAGGACCCTTTAGTCCCGGTTGGTAATACCAACCGGGACTAAAGCTTTTAGTCCCGGTTTGGGTGATGCCCCGGGAATAAAGATTAATCTTTAGTCCCGGTTTGGACCCCTAATCGGGACTAATCATTCCGGCCTACAATTCAGCTCATTTCTTCCTCCCCGAGCCCGAGCCATTCCATTCAAACTCACTGCCTCTGTTCTTCAGCTTGCTGTTGTTCTTGCTCTCTCCCCCTCTATTGGTGTTGCTCTTCGATTTTGGAGGTAACAAACTTAATCCTCTTATGTTTTATCAGTAGCTTATCTCATTTTGCGATGTAGATGCATGTGTAACTTTATATGTTGGACTTTATTATGATTTTATATGTCATTTTTAGCTCAAAATCACATGATGATTTGCGTATATGTTTGGATAAACAAAAGTTAAATTAGTTCATCAAAATCACGCCTCGCTCGTCCTCGCTGGAGCACGCGCCATCCTCATCCCCGGTGGCTTACGTGATCTTAGAATTAAATTTTCCATGAAATGAAAACTTAGAAAATAGTTAGAAAATTGTAGAAAATCCGTACTAGTTGAACTTGCGGACCGTGTTCATCTCGGCGAGCATGTTCTCTGCCGAGCGGTAACGGACGTCAAAGATGAGCTTTGATTCTATGAGGGAGAGCGGCAACGGTCGTGGAAGACCGTGTTCCCTTTCTCGTAGAATCGGAGCTCTTCCTTGGCCAAGTACCGTGCCGTCCGGTGGAGAAATGCTCGCCGAGATGATCACGTAAGCAAGGTCAACTAGTACGGATGGTTATTTATTGAAACATGTTTTTGAGCTATAATTTGATGGATATTTGATAACTTCAGACCTATAAAATGTCATCTACAAATGTTTACTATCATCGGCAACCTAAACGTCCACGAGCTCGCCGATATCGAGCAGGTCACTTAGAATTATTTTTTCCATGAAATAAATACTTAGAAATCATGCCTTTTATTTTTAGAATTAAATTTCCATGAAATGAAAAACTTAGAAAATAGTTAGAAAATTGTAGAAAATCCGTACTAGTTGAACTTGCGGACCGTGTTTAGGTCGGCGAGCATGTTCTCTACCGAGCGGTAATGGACGTCAAGGAGGAGCTTTGATTCTACGAGAAGAGCGGCAACGGTCGTGGAAGACCGTGTTCCCTTCTCGTAGAATCGGAGCTCTTCCTTGGCCAAGTACGGTGCCGTCCAGTGGAGAAATGCTCGCCGAGTTGATCACATAAGCAAGGTCAACTAGTACGGATGGTTATTTATTGAAACATGTTTTTGAGCTATAATTTGATGGATATTTGATAACTTCAAACCTATAAATATCATCTACAAATGTTACTATCCTCGGCAACCTAAACGTCCGTGAGCTCGCCGATATCGAGCAGGTCACTTAGAATTATTTTTTCCATGAAATGAACTACTTAGAAATCATGCCTTTTTTTAAATTAAATTTTTCCATGAAATGAAAAACTTGGTAAATAGTTAGAAAATTATAGAAAATCCGTACTAGTTGAACTTACGGACCGTGTTTAGCTTGGCCAACATGTTCTCTGCCGAGCGGTAACGGACATCAAGGAGGAACTTTGATTCTACGAGGAGAGCGGCAACGGTCGTAGAAGACCGTGTTCCCTTTCTCGTAGAATCGGAGTTCTTCCTTGGCCAAGTATGGTGCCGTCCGGTGGAGAAATACTAGCCGAGATGATCACGTAGGCAAGGTCAACTAGTACAGATGGTTATTTATTGAAACATGTGAAATCTGTACTAGTTTTATTTAAATATATCATTTTAGAAAATATGAAATTTACACTAGTTTGTAAAAATAAGTATAGAAAGTAGATGACAACTGGTACCGGATCCTCGGCCTCTCGTTCGGTTGCGAAACGACTGAGGCCAGAACTCCCTCTCATTATCTGCGGCAAGTGTAAGCAGAAGATTTTGATGGAGTACCGAGTCAAGAGACAGGGACCCAACAAGGGTCGTGTTTTCTACAAGTGCCCAGATCATGATGTGAGTTTCTTATGCATTTTATAATTATGGCTAATTGACCTGCTTTTCTTGAATATTTTTGACTAAATATTTTTTGGCTTTAATTTCAGTGGGAGGGCAATGGATGCGATGGTTGGTACTGGGAGGAAGATTATGCTACATACGTGCATAATTTGGGTGCGCTTGAGGTAGCGGCTGCTGCTGATGAGTCAGTGAGCCAGCAGGAGAAGTTTATTGATATTCAACAGAAGAATGATTTGTCTATTTTAGTTGCGTACGATCACAAAATAATTATGTTACTGAAGTGCATTGTAGTTTTAGTTTGTTTAGTGATAGTTGGGATTGCTTACGTTGTAGTCAGGCTTAGTTAATTAATCAACCGTGTGTGTGTTATTTATGTTGTGTAATAAAATACTTAATTATGTTCAAGGTTTTCATAATTTGTCGTGTAATACAGATTATGTCACGCCATTGGATGTACAATGCCGATCGCCGCTCCCAAGATTTATTGAGGGCTTGCACTATTTCTTAGGTGTGGCCGAGACAAATAAGCGGGATGGTTTCATGTGCTGTCCATGTGCCCTATGTAAGAATTTAAAGGAATATTCAAGCTCAATGAGTCTTCATTCACATTTGCTTAAGTCAGATTTCATGTCAAACTATATATGTTGGACTAAGCATGGAGAAAGCGGTGTCATGATGGAAGAAGGTGAAGGAGAAGATTTAGACATTGATGACATTATTGCTCAGTATGGTGCCTTTGATGATACTACAATGGGGGGAGATGAAGAAGAGGTAGCGGTAGAAGATGATCTCGGTGATGCTCTTGGTGATGCCATTCGTGATGCACAACAAGAATTGGAAAGTGAAAAAGGGAAAGTTAAGTTCGAGCGCATGCTTGAGGATCATAGGAAGTTGCTATACCCGATGGCCGAAGAGGGGCAAAAAAAGCTGGGTACAACACTGGAATTGCTACAGTGGAAGGCAAAGAATGGTATATCCGACAAGGCATTTGGGAATTTATTGAACCTCATAAAGAAGATGCGTCCGAAGCCAAATGAATTGCCCACCACTACGTACGAAGCAAAAAAGGTTGTCTGCCCATTGGGATTAAAAATCCAGAAGATACATGCATGTCCTAATGACTGCATCCTCTACCATGGCAATGAATACGAGAATTTGGATGAATACCCGGTATGTAAAGCATCGCAGTATAAGATCAGGCGCGATGATCCTGGTGACATCGAGGGTGAACAACGTCCTAGAAAGAAAATCCCTGCCAAGGTTATGTGATATGCTCCTATAATACCACGCTTAAAACGTTTGTTCATAAATAAAGACCATGCAAAGTTGTTGTGGTGGCATAAAGAAGATTGTAAGGTAGACAATATGCTGAGACACCCAGCTGATGGGTCCCAGTGGAGAGCGATAGACAGGGAATTTCCAGAGTTTGCAAATAAGGCTAGAAACTTAAGGTTCGCCTTAAGTACAGATGGTATGAATCCTTTTGGGGAGCAGAGCACTAGTCATAGCACTTGGCCAGTTACTCTATGTATCTATAACCTTCCTCCATGGATATGCATGAAGCAGAAGTTCATTATGATGCCGATCCTCATCCAAGGTCCGAGGCAACCTGTCAACGACATTGATGTCTATCTGAAGCCATTAGTTGAAGAACTTCTAGTTTTATGGAACAAACTAGGTGTACGTGTCTGGGATGAGTACAAACAAGAACACTTTGACCTACGAGCAATGTTGTTCGTAACAATCAATGATTGGCCTGCTTTAAGTAATCTTTTAGGTTAGACAAACAAAGGATATAATGCATGCACACATTGTTTTGATGACCTTGACAGTATATATTTGAAAAGATGTCGAAAGGTCATGTACCTTGGCCATCATCAATTCCTTCCTTTGAATCACCAAGTAAGAAAGAAAGGTAAGCATTTTAAAGGTAAGACAGACCACCGGAAGAAGCCTCATAACCGAACCGGAGAAGATGTACTCGCAATGGTCAAGGATGTGAAAGTAGTATTTGGAAAGGGACAAGGCAGCGAATCTATTCCCAAAGATGCTAAGGGGTATGCACCCATGTGGAAGAAGAAGTCTATCTTTTGGGAGCTACTCTATTGGCAAGTCCTAGAGGTCCGCAACGCAATCGACGTGATGCACATGACAAAGAATCTTTGTGTGAACCTGTTAGGATTTATAGGTGTGTACGGGAAGCCAAAGGATTCACTTGAAGCACGCCAGGACTTGCAGGGCATGAAAGAATGAGACAACCTTCATCTAGAGAAGACAGATGATGGACGTCATTACTTAAGTCCTGCTAGCTACACGCTTAGCAAAGAAGAGAGGGACAGCATGTTCGAATGTCTAAGCAGCATCAAGGTCCCATCGGGATTCTCCTCCAATATAAAGGGTATAATAAATGTGCCAGATAAGAAATTCCTAAACTTAAAGTCCCATGACTGCCACGTACTTATGACGCAATTGCTTCCAGTTGCTTTAAGAGGAATTCTACCTCCACATGTACGTCTAGCCACCGTGAAGCTATGTGCATTCCTCAATGCAATTTCTCAAAAGGCAATCAATCCAGTGGAACTAGCTACTCTATAGAATGATGTGGTTCAATGTCTTGTCAGCTTTGAGTTGGTGTTCCCTCCATCCTTCTTTAATATCATGACACACCTCCTAGTTCATTTGGTGAAAGAGATTAGTATTCTTGGACCTGCGTTCTTACATAACATGTTCCCTTTCGAGAGGTTTATGGGAGTCTTGAAGAAATATGTGAAAGTCCGTTCTAAGCCTGAAGGAAGCATCGCCCAGGGCTATAGAACAGAGGAGGTCATTGAGTTCTGTGTTGACTTTATTCCTGACCTTGCCTCGATTGGCGTTCCCAAATCATGACATGAGGGGAGACTTAGTGGTAAAGAACTTTAGGGAAGAAAACATATATTGGCATGGAAGATGATTATTTCAATAAAGCACACTACACAGTTCTTCAGAACTCATCATTGGTGCATCCGTACATCGAGATACATAAGGAGTTCTTACGATCCAAGTTTCCAGAGAAGACTGAAGCTTGGATTAGGCGTCAGCACATGGAAAGTTTAGTGGTTGGTTGCAAAAAGAATGTCAAGGTGATGATAATATTGATGAGCAACTGTATTTGTTGGCTAGGCAACCATCATGGCATATCCTCATGTACTAAGGGTATGAGATAAATGGGAATACATTTTACACAGTTGCCCAAGATAAAAGGAGCACCAATCAAAATAGTGGTGTTCGCATAGATGGCACAGATCCAAATGGGAATATACAAACATATTATGGCCACATAGAAGATATATGAGAACTAGACTGCGCACCTAATTTTAAAGTCCCTTTGTTCTGGTGCCAATGGGTGAAGCTGACCGGAGGAGGGGTAACAGTCGACAAAGAGTATGGAATGACAACAGTGGACCTCAACAATATTGGGTACAAAGACGAACCATTCGTCCTTGCTGCCGATGTGAGTCAGGTGTTCTATGTGAAAGACATGTCTACAAAATCAAAGAGTGGAAAAAACAAAGACATCAACTCAATGATTAATGAGCCAAAGCGCCACATAGTTCTTTCTGGGAAAATAAATATAGTGGGAATTGAAGACAAGTCAGACATGTCAGAAGATTACGAAAGAAATGTCCGAATTCCACCCTTCATAGTGAAGAAAGATCCAAGCATCATGTTAAATGATGAAGACACTCTATGGTTACGACAAGATCATAACCAAGGGTCATACGTCAAGAAGAAATTCACTGTTGTGCCCGCATGATACAACGATCCATGTTTAATATATTATGTTTTAGAGACGGATATTATGTAATATGTTATGACTTCACAATTGTTTTTTTCATCTGAGGTCATTTAGTGTCTCATTTGAGCAAGTTTGACTAAGTTTGTTAAACTTAAAAAGATCTACAATTGTTGTTTTGGTCAACTTTCCATTTGAGAAAGTTTGGACGGTTCAAATTTATGATTTTTAAATTTCGACGCCTACAAACTAGTTTTTGGGACCCTAGATTGTCTCAAATTGAAAAGTTTTGAATACCAAGTTTGTTAAGCTCATCAATATCTACAATCCTTATATAGGCCATTTTTTCATTTGAGAAAGCTTGAACAAAATGTAATTCAAATTTCACAAGTGTGTGACATAGTTTTAGAAAGTCTATATGAGATTCAAGAAGTTGTGACTAGTGTTTGATAAAAATTTCTCAAATTGGAAAATGAGCTATGTAAAAATTGTAGATCTTGCTGAGATGATCAAACTTGGTATTCAGAGTTTTTTCATCTGAGGTCATTTAGTGTCTCATTTGAGCAAGTTTGACCAAGTCAAATTTGGTCAAATGAAAAAACAACACTTTGACTCTAGTATTATGAACTCTAAATGACTTTAAATTGAAAAGTTTTGAATACCAAGTTTGTTAAACTCAAAAATATATACAATTGTTGTTTTGGTCAACTTTCCATTTGAGAAAGTTTGAACGGTTCAAATTTCTGATTTTTAAATTTGGACGCCTACAAACTAGTTTTCGGAACCCTAGATTATCTCAAATTGAAAAGTTTTGAATACCAAGTTTGTTAAGCTCATCAATATCTACAATCCTTATATAGGCCATTTTTTCATTTGAGAAAGCTTAAATAAAATGTAGTTCAAATTTCACAAGTGTGTGACATAGTTTTAGAAAGTATATATGAGATTCAAGAAGTTATGACTAGTGTTTGATAAAAATTTCTCAAATGGGAAAATGAGCTATGTAACAATTGTAGATCTTGCTGAGATGATCAAACTTGGTATTCAGAGTTTTTTCATCTGAGGTCATTTAGTGTCTCATTTGAGCAAGTTTGACCAAGTCAAATTTGGTCAAATGAAAAAACAACACTTTGACTCTAGTATTATGAACTCTAAATGACTTCAAATTGAAAAGTTTTGAATACCAAGTTTGTTAAACTCAAAAAGATCTACAATTGTTGTTTTGGTCAACTTTCCATTTGAGAAAGTTTGCATGGTTCAAATTTATGATTTTTAAATTTCGACGCCTACAAACTAGTTTTCGGAACCCTAGATTATCTCAAATTGAAAAGTTTTGAATACCAAGTTTGTTAAGCTCATCAATATCTACAATCCTTATATAGGCCATTTTTTTTATTTGAGAAAGCTTGAACAAAATGTAGTTCAATTTTCACAAGTGTGTGACATAGTTTTAGAAAGTCTATATGAGATTCAAGAAGTTGTGACTAGTGTTTGATAAAAATTTCTCAAATGGGAAAATGAGATATGTAACAATTGTAGATCTTGCTGATATGATCAAACTTGGTATTCAGAGTTTTTTCATCTGAGGTCATTTAGTGTCTCATTTGAGCAAGTTTGACCAAGTCAAATTTGGTCAAATAAAAAAACAACACTTTGACTCTAGTATTATGAACTCTAAATGACTTCAAATTGAAAAGTTTTGAATACCAAGTTTGTTAAACTCAAAAATATCTACAATTGTTGTTTTGGTCAACTTTCCATTTGAGAAAGTTTGGACGGTTCAAATTTGTGATTTTTAAATTTCGACGCCTACAAATTAATTTTCGGAACCCTAGATTGTCTCAAATTGAAAAGTTTTGAATACCAAGTTTGTTAAGCTCATCAATATCTACAATCCTTATATAGGCTATTTTTTCATTTGAGAAATCTTGAATAAAATGTAGTTCAATTTTCACAAGTGTGTGACATAGTTTTAGAAAGTCTATATGAGATTCAAGAAGTTGTGACTAGTGTTTGATAAAAATTTCTCAAATGGGAAAATGAGCTATGTAACAATTGTAGATCTTGCTGAGATGATCAAACTTGGTATTCAGAGTTTTTTCATCTGAGGTCATTTAGTGTCTCATTTGCGCAAGTTTAACCAAGTCAAATTTGGTCAAATGAAAAAACAACACTTTGACTCTAGTATTATGAACTCTAAATGACTTCAAATTGAAAAGTTTTGAATACCAAGTTTGTTAAACTCAAAAAGATCTACAATTGTTGTTTTGGTCAACTTTCCATTTGAGAAAGTTTGGACGGTTCAAATTTGTGATTTTTAAATTTCGACGCCTACAAACTAGTTTTCGGAACCCTAGATTGTCTCAAATTGAAAAGTTTTGAATACCAAGTTTGTTAAGCTCATAAATATATACAATCCTTATATAGGCCATTTTTTCATTTTGAAAAAGTTGTAAAACAAAAAATACTACATTTTCTTTATTTTTATAGGTTTAACAAAAATTTCCTATCAATTTTGGTAAAAAACCGAGACAAAATTGAAACATTGACGTTACAATAATGTGATAATAAATTTCCTATCGAATAATATTAGTTTTATTAATTTTAAGTTACAAATATATTTTTGCATTAACAAAATACTTAGTATTAGTAACATTTATATTCTATATTCATAAAAGAAATTAAAAACTTTAGGTTACAAAATTTTCCTATTTACAATAAATAATTAGTTAATCAATAGTATTTTTTAAAATAAATATTGCAAAGTATTGAAGTTGCTATGGAATTAATTGATTAACCTAGTATTAAACAAAATCAAAATCCCAGGCCTTTCCAATTACGCTGACGGGTTACCAAAATTTTCAGGCCTTCAGTCCCGGCCCAGACCAAGAACCGGGACTAAAGGGTGGGCGGCAATTTCGGTGCCCGCCCAAAAATACCTTTAGTCCCGGCTGGTAACACCAGCCGGGACTAAAGGACATTTAGTCCCGGCTGGTAAGACCAATCGGGACTAAAGGTCCAACCCTTTAGTCCCGGTTGGTCTTACCAGCCGGGACTAAATGTCCTTTAGTCCCGGCTGGCCCTTTAGTCCCGGTTGGTCTTACCAGCCGGGACTAAATGTCCTTTAGTCCCGGCTAGTGTTACCAGCCGGGACTAAAGGGTCCCGGCCTATATATATCGAACGTCTGTTCTGTTCATCTTCGATCTCGCCTCCGTCGCTCAGCCCCGCCCGGTCGCGCCATCCGCCGTCGTCGAGCTCGTCTCTGCCGTGCCGCCGTCGTCTACCCCCGCTCGGCCGCGCCATTCTCCCGGCCCGCAACGCCGCATCCCGTCTCCGCCGCCGCACCCGACCCCACCCTCCGTCGCCGACGCTTCCCGCGCGCCCACCGTACGGCCTCCGTTGAGTACTCTTGATCTGCTGCATGCTCTCGATCTGCCATATTTTTTAGATTTTTTTATAAAGTCTCGGCTGTATGTTAGATTAAAATGTATTAAATTTTAATTAGTAGTTTATTATTAGTTTTTTAGTTATTTTTAGATAGTTTTTGATATATTAGATTAAATGTATTAAAATTTAATTAGTATTTTATTTAGATAGTTTTTAGATAGTTTTTTATTATAGTTTTTGATATATGTTAGATTAAAATGTATTATCTATTACTAGTTTATCTAATTTCATGTTAGATTTATTTAATTGGATTTAGTAATTATATATTCTATCTCTCTATATATATTATATCTAGAGAGAGATTCTATATGTATACATATGTACTTAATTATTTCTATATGTATATATACATGTACTTATTTTCATGTGTTGAGAGAGAGAGAGAGAAAATTGTATCTAGAGAGACATTCTATGTGTATCACATGCATATCTAGAGATATAGACATATGCACTTATTTCTATGTGTTGAGAGAGAGAAAATATATTGTATCATTCTATGTGTATATATATACATGTACTTATTTCCATGTTTTTGGATCGAAAGTGTTTTTGATTTGATTCCAAAGCCTATACCTTATTATTGTTTATCCTTATGAAATATTATGTGTTATTATATTTAATTGGATTTAGTAATTCTATATGTGTTATCACATGTACTTATGTTATGTACCATAGTAATTCTATCTATGTGTTATCTTGAAGATACAAATGGCTGCTCCGGATGATAACTTGAGTGATGACATAATGGCGGATATTATCAACGCCGGCACCAATGTGGATGTAGATGACACGAGTCAGTACTTTGCTGATTATGAGGATATCCTGAATATGCCGGTGGTTGAAGATCAACAAATTATCGCGCAAGAAAATACTGGCGAGGTATATTCGATTATCTATCATCTCTTATAGATGCATGCGTACATATATTTGTTGTTAATCGTTGTGGTTCTACTCATGTAGCTAGTCTCTGGATCTACATCAACCACCGACAAAAGTAGGAAAGTCCGAGGGTCAAAAAAGCCATTAGAGGGCCATTTCATAATATCAGAATTCGACATCGACACCGGCAAACCATTGGGACCACATGCTCAGACATATGTCAATCAATGTGGGTTCATTGTAAGGGATAGGATCCCAGTTAGTGCTCGTGAATGGAAGCAGAAGATATCCGCTCCTAATGTTAATTTTGTATCTGATCGTGACAAGAACCTAGCTTGAAAAGATATCACTCAACATTTCACATTACAAGCAGATGATGCTTTGAAGGAGCTAGTGAGGGATTGGACAATGAAGAAGATGGCAACATTGTTCTAGAGTTGGAAGAAGACATTGTATAAAAAGTTTATCTTGAAGAATGCTACACCAAATTTCAATGCTAAGGCGTTTGTCAAGTTGGAGTCCCATTGGGATGCCTTCGTAGAATACAAGACATCTCAAGACAGTGAGGAACGTGTGATGAGGAATCGGCAGAATGCCCGACAGAAGCAATACCATCATCGCATGGGATCAGGTGGTTATAGGAGTGCTATTCCCAAGTGGCAGAACCTAGAAGCAGAGATTACTACCAAGGGAATCATACCTGAAACAATAGAGAAGAACTGGCCTCAACGCGTGAAGAATTGGTTCTACGCTCATGGGGGAAGCCTAGACCCAGACACTGGCAAGCTAATTTTTGGCCAAAAAATTGAGAGAGCAACACAGAGACTAGCTCGTGCTAGGGAAGAAGCTGATAGTGGTGTTTTCAAGCCCAACAGAGAGAAGGATGAATTGACATATGCCCTAGAGAATCCCGAACACGGTGGTCAAACAAGAGGCTATGGGGCGGTTCCGTGGCTACACGCATTCCCAGCAGACAAGGATACCTACAGAAGCCGCTAGAGAAAGAAGGATGAGGAGGCAGAACGAATCCGTGCATTGGAGCAATTTGTTGATGAGTCATGACAAGCATTGCTTGAATCACGTGAATGAGAAAAATCTCTAGAGGCAAGAATGCAGGAGGAGATCAAGAGGCAAGTGCAGCTAGCAATGAGTCAAATGCAATCGCAATCAACGTTGGGAGTCACCATTAGCCCTATTGGTCAGATGAAAAGCAGTTGTGCTTCTACGAAGCTGCCAGTTATTCAAGACGACGCTGGGTTGCGCTTCCCTATTGATGACATTACCGAGCCTCTAACAACATGTGAGCTACACATTCCAGATGGTAATAATGCATCAATCATGGTGGCTGTCGGGGTTGTATCTCCAATAGACCGAACGAAGACACCAAGAATCCATAGGTCAGTTATTCAACCTGGATATGCTAGCGTCTCGGTCGATAGAGTGCTCAAAGGTTACAGCAATGTTCCTCTTGACATTGAAGGCGGTGATGGGGAGAAGACACTAGGAGAAGCAGAGAAGACATTTATTCAATGGCACAAACGCTTCATCATCATTCCTGGGGCACCACCGCTTCCCCTACCTCACCCTAGGTGTGAATGAAAGTGAATGAAATATTATTTTCCATTAATTTTCTATTGGCTTCAAAAATAATTGACACACAACTTGTTTTTGTAGCAGGGTCTCCCCCCAGTCTAGCCTAATCATTCATTTCCCATCTCATCACAGCGTCGTGGGGGGCGAGACGACTTCATCCCCACGGCGATCGCCAACTCCTACACTGGCCCCATCGCCTCCACAACGATCTCCAACTCCTACACCGGCCCCACCGCCTCCACAACGATCTCCAACGCCTCCACGCCGGTCTCCACCAACACCGGCCACATTGCCTCCACGTCGGTCTCCAACACCGCCCCTACCCCCTCCACAGCGACGCACTACAAAGACGTCTAAGGTCCCGGCGGCAAAGAAGACCCCGAGAAAAAGAGTTATTTCTCAAGAAATACTTCCTGAAAAGACTGATGAGCAAATAGCAGCTGAAGAAGACAAAAAAGTGAAAGATTTTTTTATAGATACCAAAAACAAGAGTCAAGCGAAGCTTAAGGAGAATCCGTACTTTTACCTACCACGAGAGGTGCTGAGGCAGAAGGTCGATGCTCACAAGAAAAAGATGATTGAACTTCGTAAGCCTTCGCCACTATCAAACTATGACCGCTCCCTCGTGAAGTCACATGATGCAGATAAGAAAAAGAAAAGAGCATCAGGGAAGGATGTCCCATAGCTCGGACAACAGAAGCAACCAATGCAAAATCTTGTTGTTGCTAATGAATATGGTTCCAACATAGAAGTCTATCGACCAGACAACTCTGGAGAAGTGTCGGTTCAAGCCCTTAATGCTTTTTTTAAAGATACTGGTTTAACTTTGGATCAATTGATGGGCAAAGCTCCAATCCAGAACCTGGAAGTTGATACCTAGAAGACTTATAAATATGGCAAAAGTCTGTACAACCCTGCGGCTCTGAATGAATTGGGTACGCAAATGTACTTGCTCAACAAGTGGTACATGCAGGCGTGTGGCAGGGGTGAGCAGTGGATCTTTGTCAGATTTAGAGACCATCATTACTTCCGTGGCGATGACATCTTACATATTAGTTTCGAAGAATTGCATCAACTATTCCACTTGGACGCTCTGGACAAATCAATCATTAGCTCCTTTTGTTTGTAAGTGATTCTTACTTTTATTTAATAAATTCACTTCCATGCGTACGTGTATATAATTATCCTCACATGTAACTTATATTTATATACTGATTCCAGATGTCAGAGCTCCAAAGAATACAAGACACCAGTGTTGGCTTCATTGATCCTTATATCGTATTCAAAACCGGTATTATTGTCAAGGAGCGGTGGGTATCTGAAGCACAGAAGAATATCATGATGTTCTTCGTAAAGCAGCACGACAAGACAATAATACTTTTCCCATACAACTTTGAGTAAGTGTTAATAATAATGTAGTCTACACATTTTATGTATTATCAATACAACTTATATGCATGTACGTGTGTGTATAAACCAATGCAGGTTTCACTAGATACTCATTGTCATTGAGTTAAACTCAAGTCGGTTAGTAATCTTTGACTCGTTGAGAAAAGAGCGGGCACTATACCAAGATATGATAGACATTATCCAGGGGTAATTTCGATCTCTCGCGCACAACTATTATTGAATAGACTTTGCCATAATTTATTAACGATCGTACATTATTGGTCGCACAGGGTTTGGAAAGAGTTTATTCGGCAACATCGCAAGGATTGCAAGGCACCACTTAATGTAGTTGAAATACCAGTAAGTTGTACTATATACACTTCCTCATGTGTTTAATTATTATATCGTACTTCAATTTACGTGTGAGATGATGAGAATAATCTTCTTCTCATACAGTGGTGTTTGCGGCAGGAACCAGGTAATAACTTGTGTGGATACTACGTTTGTGAATTTATCACTGCGCACATAAGAAGAACTCCTAAAGATGTCCTCAGAGTACGTATATATCAATTTTTTATTTATTTTTAAATGAATATATATATATGTATTAATACTTTTCCTTTTATTTCAAATGCAAGACTGAATGGTTGAAACGAAGGGTCATACAAAAAGACCATCTGAAAGCAGTTCAAGAGTCAATAGCAGGATATCTTGTAGAAAAAGTGCTAAATCCCAACGGCGAGTTCTACTTTAATCCTAAGGAATAAATGATGTAAATTAAATATTTATTGATATCATTATTTTCGAGAACAAGATTATAAAAGTGTTGTATATATACATATATATATATAAATATATATATATATATATATATATATATATATATATATCTATAATATATATAGGTTCATACTTTATTCGAATATAATAATGCTCGAGATGAGAATTAGATATAATTATATGCGTGCGTGTATTTATATTAGCAGCGTAGAATACGTACATAAAAACATATTATATATTAAACAAATACGTGTAACTGAACTGAAAACAAATTAAAAAAAAAGAAAAAGAAAAGGAACCTTTAGTTCCAGTTGGGGTTACCAACCGGGACTAAAGGGTGCGGCCACGTAACCCCAACCGGGACTAAAGGGTGTGGCCACGTTTGCTCGGCTGGAGGGCCTTTAGTCCCGGTTGGTAACACCAACTGGGACTAAAGGTCCCTCTTTAGTCCCGGCTCGATGACCCGAGACTAAAGGTGGCACCTTTAGTCCCGGGATCGTTGTCCTGGCGCGGTAACCAGGACTAAAGACCGTTACCGTCCGGGACAACAAGTCCATTCTGTAGTAGTGCTCTTAGCTAGTACGTAGTTGGCGAGGGGATTGCATCCCTTACCAACTACACGTCCCCCTCACATATCTTCAAGCTTCTATCAGGTTGACGACGTCCATACTTGCAACCTCTCAAATTGCGACGACCATACGACCGACCGAACCCTAACTACCTTTTGCAGCTCCGTGAAGCAACACGATTAAATTTCTATGGACGCTAGCTAGCTTATGATGGTGGTCGATCATGCATACATATAAATAAGGCCCAGGAATTTCTGAGAAGCAAGCCAGAATAGTCTTATCTTGGTGTCACAGTGTGACTGTTAGACTGTAGCCACTGGATGACGACAGATGATTAATGACTTTGCAACTTTATTAGAATATTAAGTACGTAGCTAAGGTACAAAGTTCACATCATGCAGGCACGCATGACGTGCCGGATCGGCGCTGGGATATTTATTTTTGGGTTCGGAGAGCATGTCGTCTCACCTCGATGAGATTGCAAAAGTCGTTGCTACAAAAGATTAAAAAAAAGGGATTTGCTATTTTCAGGTCCATGAAAAATAACATCTGTTCAGGCAATGGCTATGAGCCATCAGATGATCTAAATTGATAGAAAGATGCATGAATATCTTGAAGTAAGATCAAAGAACCAAGTACGTCGTCGTCTGAACAAAAGATAGATTTCAGGCACCTGCTTTTTAGGAAAAGTGTAAAAAAAACAACCCAAGGTATATGTAGGAGACGTGTCATTTTAGGGTCACTTGTGGCATGAACTTAATTTTCACACGGCTCAAAGCACGACATGACATGACAAATTTCAGGCTATGACGAAACGGCATGAACGAAAGGGTCGTACTGTGGCTAAGTCTTGGCATGTTGGGCTACATGGCACAACCCTCATATTTGGCTGTGCTTGGGCTATCATGGCACACGAATTGAAAACAGCCTATGTTTTAGTGCTTGCCTTTTACATGGCCTAACATAACAACAATCATTCAGGAAAACACGAAATATGTCTTTTGTGCTTGGAATATTTAGCCATTTGTTAGTTTTGGCGAGACAAATGCTAGTAAACTAGACATTTTCATACACAACATTATCTAGAATAGTCGTGAAGCACATGATCAGATCTCGATGCAATAAAAAACTATGTAAACTGACGAGTGGCCGAAGAAGATTGATGTAGTATTACTGAGGGCTGTGCCTAGGTTGGCACTACATTATGGCGAGCAATAGGCTATATAGGTCATGCTTATGTCAAGAAAAAGGCTTGCCACACCATATACCTACCGGGAATCACGGCCTGAAGCACGAGAGGGTTGCACCATACCGATAAGACATGGCCTTGAGATTCTTAGGCCACTAGAGTTTTGGCATGGCCTAAGTCACTACCAAGATTATCACCGCCAACTCCAAACTGGAAATGATAAATATCATCATTGTCGGTCCAGGGTACGATCTGGCAGTAGTGAGGTGGACATCACCGCTAGTTGGGCCTACCATCTGGTGGTGTTGATCTTTTTACCGTCGTATCAACAGCTGGTTTTTGGTTCCATTGCGTCCTGTCAGTTCTGGCCAAATCAGCGGTGAAGAACGTGCTATGAAAATGAAATATGTAGTGATGCACCTATGCTCCCAAGTCATCAGAGTTTAGGTTCAATGTCTATCACTCCTCGAGGCCAAAGTACATGCCTTTTATATACATTTTTTTTAAGAATCTCTAGAGGGGCAAAAAGCCCCTACTGGTTAAACATATATATAAATATATATTCTCAGTATGCCGAAGAAAGCACACACGTGCCCTCTATCTGTTGAGTGCGAATTTGGTAACATGGATTGTCTTGCATTGGTGCGTGTTCAGAGTGTGTTTGTGGCTCGTGGCTTGCTATCTCCCTGTAAAAAGAAGTGTATATATATATATATATATATATATATATATATATATATATATATATATATATATAGAACTACTATCCTATAGCTGGCTGCAGAATAACTTATTCTGTAGCCACTTTGAGTTACGATAATTACTATGTTAATTTACGAGATTTACAGTAACTCCTTACTAAGTGGTTTACTATAACGTTATGGTAAATATTCCCATGTGTTATAGTAACCCAACTATCGTAAATATGTATTGACATTATGGTAAATTAGTATATAAAATTATGGTAAATAGAGGTGGCTACAAAATAACTTATTTTGTAGCCGGCTGCTGAATAGCCTCTCCCTATATATATATATATATATATATATATATATATATATATATATATATATATATATATATAGGGAGAGGCTATTCAGTAGCCGGCTACAAAATAAGTTATTCTGTAGCCACCTCCATTTACTATAATTTTATATACTAATTTACCATAATATAAATACATATTTACGATAGTTGGGTTACTATAACACATGGGGATATTTACCATAACGTTATATTAAACCACTTAGTAAGGAGTTACTATAATCTCGTAAAATAACATAGTAATTATCGTAACTCAAAGTGGCTACAGAATAAGTTATTCTGTAGCCAGCTACAGGATAGTAGTTCTATATATATATATATATATATATATATATATATAGGGAGAGACTATTCAGCAGCCGGCTACAAAATAAGTTATTCTGTAGCCACCTCTATTTACCATAATTTTATATACTAATTTACCATAATGTCAATACATATTTACGATAGTTGGGTTACTATAACACATGGGAATATTTACCATAACGTTATAGTAAACCACTTAGTAAGGAGTTACTGTAAATCTCGTAAATTAACATAGTAATTATCGTAACTCAAAGTGGCTACAGAATAAGTTATTCTATGGCCAGCTACAGTATAGTAGTTCTATATATATATATATATATATATATATATATATATATATATATATATATATATATATATATATATATATATAGCTAGCGTCAACGAAGTGCACATGCACAGCGCCTGCAGCTAGCAGCTAGGCGTCGTGTCCATGTCTTTTGAGGCACTCATGCTACGACAAAATCTAGTCAGCAGTCTACCGAAGAGTATACCTATGGTAATAGATGATCGATGAAGGTACGCGTAATAGAAACCAGATGGTAATATAAGACGCAGAGACAGCGATTTAGACAAGTTCGAACCGTCTGGTCGACGTAATACCCTATGTCCTATGTCTTTGTTGGATTGTATTGAATATGATCTAATTTTGAGGGGGTCCCTGCCCGCCTTATATAGTCTAGGGGCAGGATTACAAGTCGGTTAGGTCTAGATCTATTCGGCTATATGATAAGTATTTACAAGGAATACAATATCTATCATATCCGAACAGATCCTTCTCTATCTTCAAGATTCTTTCCTGAACTGTGTGATGCATGCCGATCGGTGTCTTGCGTCACACGCCTTCTCCTTATGGGCTGGACCTACCCTGGTGGTGCGGCCCATGTCTACTGCCGTGGGTACCTGGGGTTATATCCCCCACAGCTAGTACCCGAGCGCCTTGTATCCGCTGAGCATCGTCGTCTTGAGCAAGTTCGAATAATTTATCTTGTAGTCAGACAGTAAATCTGGTAATCCGACCAGTTTAACTGGTAATCCAATCAACAAAATGAAGTACCGACCGGTTTAACCGGTGATCCAAGCGGTAGAAGTCGAAGCCGACCAGTCTAACTCGTTAGGAGACCTCGGACTTCGCCAAGTAAAGCTTGTGTAGGGTCAAGATGGCGGACTAGAGGGGGGTGAATAGCCCTTTCTAAATTTAATCGCGCCGGCTAACCGAAACAAATGCAGAATTAAAACAATCGGTCTAGCCAAGACTACACCCCTCTATCGAAGTTCACAAACACCTTATAGAGATCCTAATTAGGCAACAAAGGTGTCGGGCTAGCTAGAGCTCACCTAACCAATTCTAGAAGCAAGGTCACACAAACCTATGCCTCTAGTACTTCAAGCAACGAGGGAGCTCCTACACATGCTAGTAAGCAAAAGCACAAAGCCACCTAAGCTCACTAGCAATGCTCAATAACAAGGCTACATAAGCCAAATTATAGAGCGCAAATTTCTTAGCTACACAAACTAAGCAATGTGACTAACAAGGTTACTCAAACCGAATTAGTCATTTAAGGGAGCTACTTCTATGCTACACAAGTAAGAAAGTAACTAGCATGCTACACAAGCTAACTAATTATAAGAGCAACTACACAAGCACAATGTAAATGAAGTAAATACAAGCTTGTATAACGAGGATAAGCGCAAATTTCTTAGCTACACAAACTAAGCAATGTGACTAACAAGGTTACTCAAACCAAATTAGTCACGCAAGGGAGCTACTTCTATGCTACACAAGCAAGAAGGTAACTAGCAAGCTACACAAGCTAACTAATTACAAGAGCAACTACACAAGCACAATGTAAATGAAGTAAATACAAGCTTGTGTAACGAGGATGCAAACCAATGGGAATACAAGGATGACATAATGATTTTTATCCCAAGGTTCACGTGCTTGCCAACACGCTAGTCCTCGTTGAGACAAGCTCTAAGGTTGCCGTCGGTCCTCTTGCTAGTGGTGACCTGCAAGTCACACTCTCACACGTGGACTGCTTACCACAAGCTCTAGCACTTGACCCGGCCGGACCACTTGTCGCCCTTTGCGTCTCGCTCTACTAGAGTTGCTCTTCGTGGCTTCCCGCGGGGTGAGCACACAATCCCCCTCACAATCACTTCTCTGGAGCACCGCATAATCTTCTTTACGTGCTTCAACGGACACCACCAAGCTATTTGGAAGGTGGCAACCTCCAAGAGTAACAAGCACCACTGCCTTGTAACTCGATCACCTAGTGCTAGTCAATGCAACCTCATGATGCAATCGCACTAGAATCGCTCACTCACTCGATCGGATGAACACTATCAAGCTCAAGTGAGTTCGAGGGCTCTCAAGCATACCTACACAAGCCACCAAGGCTCAAGGGTGCTCAGCAACCAGCCCAAGGCAGGACAATGCTTGGTTTTATAGCCCCTAAGAAAATAGAGCCATTGTACCCCTTCACTGGGCACTTTTTAAAGTGACCGGACTCGCAGGTCATAATGACCGGATGCGCAGGTCATAGAGTCCGGTCGCTAGGATGACACCACGCGTCCCCTCCTTTTGAAGCCGACCATTGGGCTTCAATGGCTAGCTCCCGCGCGTGCATACTTTTGACCAGATGTGCCTAGGTCCAACGACCGGACTCACCGAGGCCGAGTCCGGTTACCAACGCATTTCTACACAACTGACCGGACTCACCTTTATCCTATGACCGGACTCGACTCTATCAGTGTCCGGTCACTTCTAGAGAGGTTCCAGAGAGCTCTTTTGATGACCGGACACGTCAGGTCATCACTGACTAGACTCTCCATGTGTCCAGTCGCTCCTGGACGTGTTAAAAACACTGACCGGACTCGCAGGTGCTGACCGGACACGCAGGTCGCAGAGTCCGGTCACAAACCTTTCAGCGCTAAAACGACTGTAACTCTTAGCTCCAAACTCTGATTTCGATGATCTTGGACATTTTAGAAAACTTACTTAGAGGTCTACACATCCCACATGCATACTTGATCGAAATCACAATGGATCAAAACAGTATTCCAATCCAAGGACCATCCTATAGTTCAGAGTACACCGAAAAAACCTTTTTCTCTTCTCTAAGTTGATCCACAACAACTCCAACTTCTTCTCCTTTGCAAATGTGCCAACACCACCAAGTGTACACCACCAAGTGCAAGTGTGTTAGTATTTTCACAAACATTTTTCAAAGGATTAGTCACTCAATTTACCATGCCACTCGATCCTAGCAACATCGCAAAGTTAGATCGCTCAAGTGGCACTAGATGACCGATATGCAAATAAGTTTGCCCCTCTTTATAATACGGCCATCTATCCTAAACCCGGTCATAAACTTCTCTACACACCTATGACCGGTGAAATAAAATGCCTTATATGTTATACCTTTGCCTTGCGTATTCCATTCCATCTCCTCCAATGTCAATGCAACACATGCACCAACATGATCAACAATGATATGATCCACTTCATATTATCATGTGACCTTATTGGTTCATTGGTCTTGACCTCACTTGCCCTTCACCGTTGCATCGGTCCACTGGTGCCAAGTCTTTGCTCAAGCTTCACCACCACACGGTCCATCGCTCCAAAGCCTCCAACTCGCCCTTCACGCTTGCAACTGGTCCATCAAGCCAAGCCTTGTCTTGATCTTCTCCACCTTAGTCACATGACTTCATGTCATGTCTCATATGCAATGAGCTCCTTCATCACATGTGTGAGCTTTACAACATCTCCGAGCCATTTTCACCACCATGACATATGTTGCTCGTACACATGTACCTGTGGACTAATTTTCTGTGTATCTCACATCAAACATAATTAGTCCACCTAGGTTGTCACTCAATTACTAAAACCAAACAAGGACCTTTCAGCTTGCCAAAAGGATATAAGGGGCTCAATATTAATTTTAAAAATTATTCACCTCAGATGAAGTGTAGCCACTAAGACTCCATTTGCAAGGTCGGATGATTATCATCTGTGACTTAGTCAATAAGGAGGGTAAATCAGAAAAAGGCACTACATTCACCGCTAGGTGAAGTGTAGCCACTTAGTCCCCGAGCCTACTAGAAGATGAAGAATGAATCTTGTAGTAGGGTCAAAGAAAATAAGTCTGAAAGCTTGCCGACGTCATCTAACATGTGCGTATCAAGACCCAGACGTGCTGCCTAGGATCAACACCCTGATCCAAATAACATGGAGCAACTTGATAGCACACCTGATGAGACATAGCGAGATCCGAATGCTAATGGAGTCCCTAGCTTAGCCGACGACTCTTGCACGAAGAACCCAAACGCTGAGTCCTCAGCTTAGCTAGCGACGCTTGTACAAAGAATCCAAACACCGAGGAGTCCCCAACATGGTAGGTGAGCCCCCATCATCACTGACGATGAAGCGACGGACAATCCGACCGGTTGGTTGGTGAAGAATCAAGCACCGAGCAGCCCAACCATCTGGTCGGTGGTGAAATGACGTCGAATAGATGTGAACGCCGAATAGTCCAACCAACTGGTCGGCGATGAAGTCATGAACCTAGCGGTCCGACCAGTTGATCGGTGGAGAAATCCAAAAGCCAAGTGGTGTGACCACCTACACGATAGTCCTGCAATACAAATATGTAGGATGGGTAGTACATGATGAATTCGGTGATGAAGAAAACAGAGCAAAGTTTATCAGGAGCAATATATTAGTGAATCTTATATCCCGTAGAGCAGTTTATGTTTATTTGGACTTTGTTCATATTTGTAAAAAGAATAAAATCCTTAAAATTTGTAAAGTGCTGGGCACTTAAAAATGGAGAAAAATTAGAGAGCACGGAGAGCACTTAGCATTAGGCCATGGAGAAAATTGGAGAGCATGGAGAGCATTGAAGAACCATGGCGAAAATGGAGAACATAGCAAAAATGGAGACCATGGAGAAATTTGGAGACCGTGGTGAAATTTGGAGACCGTGGCGAAATATGGAGAACAAGGAGAAATTTGGAGAACATGGAGAAATTTGGAGACTGTGGCGAAATTATGGAGACCGTGGAGAAATTTGGAGACTGTGGAAAAATTTGGAGACCGTGGTGAAATATGGAGATCGTGGCTTGATTACGACTCAGGCGGCTCGCTTAGCAGCTCGCTTGGTGGCTCGGCGGCACAGTGGCAGGGTGGCATGGCGGCACAGCAGCTCGAGTGGCACGGCGGCAGCTACGTAGAGTCATAGGCAAACGGGCGTAATCAGAGCTTGGCGGAGTCAATTCGCGTGGGGAGGTGAAGCCCTTGAGCGTGTCCGACCAAGGCGAAGGCGTAGTTCGATTTGAATGGCCATAATATGCATCATCTTAAAGATGTTTAGCATGGAGAAAAGTTGTTTGGAGAAAAATTGTGGAAAACAAATGAAGAAAACATCACAGATAGAATCATTATTGAAATGCATATATACATAAAAAGGTACATATATTTTGTAGAACGTCTAAACGATAGAAACACCTAAGGCGTTCGATGTGCCAAGAATTAGGGATGTCAACGCCGTCTTGATCACAGAGCCTATATGACCCACGTCAGGTCACAACCTTGATGATGTATGGACCCTCCCAAGGTGAAGATAGCTTATGCATCCCGTCGGTCTTCTGTCTCCTATGGAGTACCATATCATCGACCATGAAGGATTGCTCCTAGATATTGCGGTTGTAGTACTTACGTAGACTGTCTAGGTACTTGGTCGTCTGAACACATGTGACCAAGCGTTCTTCCTCAAGTCGGTCGACATCGTCTTGTCATGCCTGATTGTTGTTCTCTTCATCATAATTCTCTATCCTTGGTGCTTGGAAAGCGACATCGGCGGGTAGCACGGCCTCTGATCCAAACACAAAGAAATAGGGGAAGACTCTAGTATTGCGACTGGGCTAGGTCCTAAGTCCCCTGACCATAGTTGGTAGTTCTTTGAGCCATTTGCCTAGATGTTTCTGATCCTTCTCATATAACCTCTTCTTCTGGGCGTCTAAAATCATGACGTTCACTCGCTCAACCTGGCCATTGGCCCTAGGGTGTGCGACCGATACATACTTAATGGATATGCACCGATCCTCGCAAAAATCCTAGAAGTCGCTGCCGGTAAATGTAGAACCAAGGTCAGTGATGATATTGTTTGGCAGCCCAAACCTATGGATGATGTCGTTGAAGAGTTCCACTACTTTCTTTGCTATAGACTGGACGAGCGGCTTGTACTCGATCCACATGGAGAATTTGTCAATAGTGACATAAACCCATCAGAATCCACTAGGGGCTTTCTTGAATGGCCCAATCATGTCTAGTCCCCAGCATGCGAATGGCCAAGAGGTGGGAATAGTCTGCAGAGCCTACGCTGGAGCGTGGATCTATTTGGTGAAAAATTGGCAACCCTCACACCATCGGATGAGTGTTTTGGCGTCTGCTACTGCTGAAGGCTAGTAGAAACCTATTCGGAAGGCTTTGTCGACTAGACTTCTAGAGGTTGCGTGGTTGCCACAAGATCCAACGTGGATTTCTTGAAGCAATTCCTCCTTTGCATTCTTCCGCATTAGCTTGCCATCGACTAGCACGTAATGCTTGCTGCGGCAAATTAGGCGTTCCATTTTAGTCTTGTCAGCCGGTATATCTGCGGTGGTCAAGTACTTGATAAAAGGCTCTCGCCAATCACTGCTCGGCGTGGGAATTACTAGGACCAATTGCTCGGCAGGGGAAGATTCGTGAATTTCTTGCTCCTGCTTAATGGATGGGGTTTGAAGATCTTGGACAAAGACACCAGCTAGGACCTCAGCTATGGTCGACCCTAGCTTAGATAGCTGGTCGGCTGCTTGGTTCTTATCTCGTACGACGTGGTGGTATTCAATACCATAGAACTTTCCCTCCAACTTTCTGATTTCTAAGCAATAAGCATACATCTTGTCACTGGTATAAGACCAATCTTTGTTGACCTAATTAATGACAAGCGCGGAGTTGCCATATACCAAGAGGCATTTAACACCAAGTTTGACACAATACAAAGACCATTGAGACAAGCTTCGTACTCAGCGACGTTATTGGAGGCTGGAAAATGAATTCGAAGGACATATCGGAGGTGATCCCCGGATGGAGAAATAAAAAAGATACTTGCCCTAGCACCATCAAGGTTGAGGGAGCCGTCGAAGTACATGACCCAGTGCTCGGGTTGATCGGCTGAGATAGGAGCTTGCATGTCGGTCCATTCGGTGATGAAGTCGGTAAACACTTGAGACTTTATCGTCTGGTGGCCCCTAATATCAATGGAGTACGTGCCGAGCTCTACCACCCATTTAATGATGTGGCCATTGGCTTCCTTATTACGTAGGATGTCGCCTAGTGGATACTCAGTAACCACTGCTACTTGATACATCTCAAAGTAATGGTGGAGCTTCCTAGACGTAATAAGGATAGCGTACAACAATTTCTAGAACTGAGGATACCGAGCCTTAGATTCATTCAGGACTTTGCAGATGAAATATACAGGGCACTGAACCTTATAGGCGTTCTCGGCTTCTTCTTGTTCGACGACAATGGCCGTATTGACGACACGGTTGGTTGCAGCGATGTAGACCAATAAGGTTTCACCAGGCTATGGTGCTGTCATAACTAGAGGCGTTGTGAGGAATTGTTTGAGCTCATCAAAGGCCTAGTCGGCTTTAGGCGTCTAGGTGAACTTCCCCGAAGCTTTGAGCATCTTGAAGAAAGGTAAGCCCTTTTCCCCCAATTGGGATATGAAATGGCTTAAAGCCGCCATGCATCCCATTAGCTTCTAGACATCCTTTACGCAGGTCAGCGATTTCATCTTGGTGACCGCTTCTATCTTCTTTGGGTTTGCTTCAATGCCATGGTGGCTGACGACGTTGCCTAGGAGTATACCAGATGGAATACCGAATATGCACTTAGTGGGATTCAACTTCCATTGGAATTTCTTCATGTTCTAGAAGGTTTCTTTGAGGTCAGCGATGAGGTTATCAGTAGTCTTAGACTTAACCACCACATCATCAACATAGGCCTTAATGTTCTTCCCAATTTACTCTTGGAGGCATCATTGGATAGCCCTCTGGTAGGTGGCGCCGACATTCTTTAGCCCAAAGGACATGGTGGTGTAGCAATAGGCACCGAAGGGTGTGATGAACGAAGTCTTGATCTGGTCTTCCTCCTTTAAGGAGATCTGGTGATAACCAGAATAGCAATCAAAAAAGCACAAGAGCTCACAACCGGCTACTGAATCTACGACCTCATCAATGCGAGGTAAACCGAAGGGGTGTTTAGGGTAGTACTTATTGAGATATGTGTAATCAACGCACATTTTTCATTCATTATTCTTTTTTCGTACATGGACCGGATTGGTGAGCCACTCCAGGTGATACACCTCTTTAATAAAACCGGCTGCTAAGAGCCGTGTTATTTCTACCCTAATGGCCTCATTTTTGTCTTGCGTGAATTGTCGTAGCTTTTGCTTGATCGGTTTGGTGGTCGACAAGACATTTAAGGAGTGCTCGATCAGCTCTTGAGGAACGCTGGGCATGTCAGCAGGTTTCCATGTAAACATGTCGATGTTTCTATGGAGGAAGCTGACGAGCGTGTCTTCCTATTTGGGGTCAAGATGGTCCCCGATCCGGGCCGTCCTGCTTCTATCACCGATCATGAGCTCAACCTCCTTTGTGTCTTTAGACTTAGTCACAGACTAAGGTGGCTCTAGAGTCGGGATCGCCTACTCCTCTGCTGGGGTCTTCTTGGAGTCGGCGATGCAAACCTCCATTCTAGCTGAGAGGTCCATTGCTTTGGCGATGGCGATTCCTTCTCGTTCGTAGTCGTAGGCGGTGGAGACATTGGTGCATAGGGTGAGAAGGCCTTGCTCCGTCGGGATCTTCAACACCATGTAGACATAATGGGGGCACAACCATGAACTTGGCGAGAGCTAGTCGGCCAAGGATGGCGTGATAGGCAGTGTCGAAGTCTGCCACAAAGAAGTTCACATACTCAGTACAGAAGTGGTTGGCGGTGCCAAACTAGACTGACAAGGTGATCTGCCCCAAAGGTTGGGACACTCTGGCAGGTACAATACCCCAAAATGGAGAATCAACAGGGACGAGATCGTCCTTTATAAGGCCTAACTCAGTTAAGGCTCTAGCGAAGAGGATATTGAGGGCACTCCCACCGTCGATGAGGATCTTCTTGAACCGCACGTTGTGGATGGTTGGATCCAACACGAGTGGAAAATGCCTAGGGTATGGGATATCTGCCCACTGGTTGGCCCTACTGAATGTAATAGGATGCTCCGACCAGTCCAGATATTTGGGATCGGTGACAGTGTCGTACTTGGTGAGCGACATGACCTGCCGAGCGATGAGCTTCTGCTGGCATTTGCTCTCGGAGACTGCACATCCTTCAAAGATTGTGGCGATGGTCTTGTTGTCATCTTGGGCAGTAGATCATGCGCCCTTAGGATGCTCCTCTCCTTTGTCGTTGTCTGACTTATCATCCTTGCGCGTTCACCATTTCTGCTCCTCATCACGGAAAAGCTTTGGCCATGCCATGGCATTGCCGCGTGGTGTGCTTGCTATTTTTGTGAATTAAGCATGGACCATCAAGGAGTTCTTCATAGGCAGCATTGAAATTTCGCATAGCGCGTGGCTGCTCTATGTTGCCAATGGAGTTTTTCGGTCGGCGGCGACGTGGCTGTGCAACCCTTGATCCCTCTGGCTGATCAACTTCTTTGGAGTCTACATATGAGTTTGCAACCTTGGGGAGTTCTCCGATGGTCTAGGACCTCTTGGTGTAAATTTTGTAGCATAGCTCCTGACGGTGATGGAGTCCTTTGGTGAAAACGGAGATGGCCTCACTGTCTAGCTAGTTCGCGGGTGGCCACATCCAATTCTGGATGTCGTTGACCTAGGCCTAAGCTGCTTTGAGCAGTGCTTGAATCTTGAGTATCTCTGATGTTTGTGGGAGTCTAGCCAACTCATGGGTGGCAGCAGCCAGATTGGTGCTCGGTGTCTGCTCCACTCGCTGATTGTCCACCATGAGGAACTCTTGTTGGAGATTATGGGCGAGAGGTGGCGGGCCACCTCTGGTGGCTTGGGTGGCATTTTCTGCTTCTTCATTGCGATGTCTTTGGCGATCAGTGTTCTTGGCTTCACACACATGGCACTGGACACTGGTCTCTCCATCGACAGCAACGCTGTCCTGGCTAACCATGAAAAGCTCTCTCCCCAAACCTGGAGAGAAAGATGGGCAATTGTTGGCAGAGGCCTCGTAGTACAGCTCAGGACTTTCCTCTAGGATGGTGTGGAGTGTTTCATCTAGAAGATCTGTTTGGATTTGCACCATGTTTACCATTGGTGCAGGCTGGTCGGCCTTAAGGAAGTCGATCTAATAGAGGTCAATGACGCTGCTGTGCTCGGCGTGGTCAGCAAAAAGATGGTGCACGATGTCCTGACACATCAGATCTGCACCCACTAGCTCAAAAGGATAGGGCCTCGACATGCTCTCCGTTGGGGCGAGGAGTGGTCGGCGTTGAACGGTACGCCCTTTCGGAGTTGCCGTGATCACCAAATCTTTATCTTGCCACCTCGGACGACGTGCATGAGCGTGGCATTTCGCATTATTGGCATGGTGACCTTCGAGTGCAGGAGGTTCATGACAGAATCCACGAGGAGCTGACATTCCGCTAAGCGGTCCTAGACCCGATCGATAGCTTCGATCAGATCGTCATTGTTGATGGATCTCCTAACCCAACGTCGAGGCATCGGGATCAGAGATGTCATTGTAGATGTTGGCATGATCGGCGCAGGGTGATCCTGCACCGCCTCCATGATTTCCCCGCTGCCGTCGGGACCGATGACCCAAGTCATAGATCCGACCGTGAAGATCTGGCCCGGCTCGGGAAAGGCCATGGAGCTCGGGAAAGTGACCATCTGGTTGGCCATGGAATCAGCACGCACACCCCCTACCTGGAGCGCCACTGTCGACGAAATCTGGCCAACAGTCTACCGAGGGGTATACCCACGGTAGTAGATGATCGGTGGAGGTGCGCGTAATAGGAAGTGGATAGTGACACAAGGCGCAGAGACAACGATTTAGACAGGTTCGGGCTGTCTGATCGACGTAATACCCAACGTCATGTGTCTTTGTTGGATTGTATTGAATATGATCTGATTTCGAGGGGGTCCCTGCCCGCCTTATATAGTCTGGGGGACAGGGTTACAAGTCGGTTAGATCTAGATATATTCGGCTATATGGTAAGTATTTACAAGGAATACGATATCTATCGTATCCGAACATATCCTTCTCTATCTTCAAGATTCTTTCTTAAAACTGTGTGATGCATGCTGATCGTTGTCTTGCGTCACATGCCTTCTCCTTATGGGCTGGACCTACCCTAATAGTGCGGCTTATGTCTACTGCCGTGGGTACTTGGGGTTATATCCCCAACACTATCCCTTGTGCTTTTCTTTCTGATCAAGTGCCGATCGATATGTACCTAGGTAGTAGGTCACTGGCCTGCTGGGTGCTGCTGGTAGCTTTAACGGCCTGTTTGGTTCCTTAGACTGAATTTTAGTTCCTGTCCTATCGGATATTTGGACACATGCATGAAGTATTAAATATAGACTAAAAAAATAACTAATTACACAGACTGTGACTAATTTACGAGACGAATTTTTTAAGCCTAATTAGTCCACAATATGGCGCTACAGTAAAATATATGCTAATGATAGGTTAATTAGGCTTAATAAATTCGTCTCGTAAATTAGTCTTCATCTGTGTAATTAGTTTTGTAATTAATTTATGTTTAATTCTCCTAATTAACATCTGAACGTTTGATGTAATATCAACTAAAATTTAGTCCGTGGAACCAAACACCCCGTGAGACTTTAACCCAGCAGCTTTCTGGAACGGTACGCTGCAGCTCTCCATCATGCACATATCGTTGTTATCCAAGTGCAAACGAAGTGCTAACAGACTAGCTAGCTAGCTAGGTAGATATATGGTCAATCTCGCCCGTCCACGTCGAGCAATCCAATGTGCTGAAATTGTGAACTTTTCCCACACAACAAAGTTGCTCGATCCATCAGCTTTCTTCCTCCATTGGCTGAACTATGCAAGCATTTCTACCAATAATACAGTGGAATTTTTCTTCTATGGGCTATAGCTAGTAGTGCACTAGCACGCAGTGGGTTTTCAGTGGTGGTGGTGGTCATTTCTAGCTGCTTGAGTGACTCTTGACTGACTGATGACTTGTTATATTCATATTTTGACATATTACCTGTGCATGCACCATATCTACCTACCTATGGTGGAGTCACACTGAAATTTCAAAGTCACAAATCCTGCACCAGATAGTTGCCTCTATCAACTACTCCCTCCGTCCCAAATATCTGTCGCTTTCGCTTCTCGAGAAACAACTTTGATAAAATATATATTATAAAATATTAATATTTATGGTACATAATTAGTATCATTAGAAAGATCTTTGAATCTAGTTTTTTTAATAAATTTATTTGGAGATATAAATGTTGTACGTATTTTCTACAAATCGAGTCAAACTTGTGGCATACAAACCGGAAACGACAGATAATATAGGACAGAGGGAGTACAAAGCAACACTCTCTCCTTCTCTCTCTCAGGAGTACTTAATGGGTACTGCGTCTGTGTCAACCTTGTTGGGGGCTTATTGTCAATACAATTTCAAAAGGTCGCTTCTTAGACCATGGTTCTAAAAGCATCATTTTATATTACAACTCTCAGGAGTACACTTGGGCATTGCGTCTGTGTCAACCTTGTTGGGGGCTTATTGTCAGTGCAATTTCGAAAGGTCGCTTCTTACGCCATGGTTCTAAAAGCATCATTTGATATTACAACAAAACGATTTTAGGAGATAACTTCTTTAATTTACTAAGGCAGTCATAAAGAGTTCTTGCCTCCAAAAATGCATACCGATTTTCGGAGGCGGTCAGTCCATTTATAGAAATACTGAGCAAACTTTTGCATGTGGAAATGAATTAACAGAAGTGAGCGTCTTAAGACGTCCTCCTTTGTAAATGAGGGCCATTTACAACTCTAAAAGTACCCACCCAAAGCCTAATATATAGCATCTGCCCCACCTTAGCCCATCAGATGAAACCCTAGGTGCATATCACCTAGACGCCTACCCAACAACGCGAGCATGGATATAAACCCGAGCACGTAGGTGAGCTCCAACAACGGTCACACGACAACCTTCAACGGCAGCTAGCTATGATATATACGCGAGCGTGCAACCTCTTTGATGACCTAAGGTAGTCAAGTGCGTCGCGTTGGAGGAGGCTGATGGCAGCAGCAGGCTCGACGATGGGCTTACTGCTTTGTTTTTTCCTCTCAATTTACAAAGGGGAGCATGAACCACCGCCGATGTTGTCTCTATTAATAAAGACCATGAAGCAGAGGCGGCCAATAGGGATGGTAGTGGGGCGGTTTCGCGTCAAGCCCCCGCAGATTTTAGGTCCAACAGGTACAAGTGTGAGGGCGATTTCCCCAAACGGATTTTGGGTTCGGGGACCAAAAACCTGTTGGGTTCAGTTTCTGATTTTGGGTTCCATCCACAGATGACCAACGGAGTCCCGAAATAGATTATTTCAAATCAAAACCCATGTCTTGTATAATAAATTGTTTGTATAAGCTACTAAGTTTGTTATAAGCTGAGTCATGAAATTATGTGTTGTTTGTTGCCTCTTGTATATAAATGTAAATATCATGCATGCGTTGTCGGAAATTCCTTATTGCTCTTATTGTACTGCCATATAGTGGTTTAGTGGCAGGGGTGGATTATCACCTGAATCGGTGTTCGAGGCGGATTCAGGTTTTGAGTTCTAGTTTCAAGTGCAGGTGCATGGAGAGTTCACCCAACCTAAATCCGCCCCATTGCCATCCTCAACGGCTTTAGCGGGCCGACGGTTACTCTGCCTCTGATAATCATGTCGGTTCACCTGTGATAATGGGTTCTATGGTAGTTTCAACATTAATTTAGGGCTGGCCGGGCCATCAAGGTGCCTGACTGGACTAGCTGGGCTTGGGCTGGACCACACCACACAAGTAGTATGCACTACTGGAAACAGGATATTTGCCGTGTGTAAAAAATCGGGCACTCAGCAAAGAATTGCACTCGGCAAAAAAGGCTCTCGGCAAAAGCGCGGCACTCGGCATAGGCTGCCCCGCGTAATGGTGTTCGGCCACGTCCTTCTTTGCCGAGTGCCTGCTGTTAGGCACTCGGCAAAGAAGGGGTTTTTTTTAAAAAAAATTCTTTGCCGAGTGTCCTAGATCTGGCACTCGGCAAAGATTTTTTTTTGGAAAATACTTTGCTGAGTGCCCCTGACACGGCGCTCGGTAAAGATTTTTTTTTTGAAATGTCTTTGCCAAGTGCCCTTGTGAAGAACAAGGTTGACACGGTGATTTTTCTCCCGAGGTTCACGAGTTTGTCAACACGCTACGTCCCTGTTGTGTCGACCGCTCACTTGGTGGTTCGGCGGCTAATTGGCATCACCCGCCAAGCCCGCATGTCGGGCACCGCAAGAACCTACCCCGAAAGTGAGGGTAGCTCAATGACACGCTCAACTAGAGTTGCTCTTCGCAGCTCCCGCAGGGCGAGCACAATGCCCTTCACAAAGCTCTTCTCCGGAGCACCGCACAAGCTTCTTGTGGGCTTCAACGGAGACCACCACCAAGCCATCTAGGAGGTGGCAACCTCCAAGAGTAACAAGCATCACCGGCTTGCAACTCGATCACCTAGTGCCACTCGATGCAACCTCACGATGCAATCGTACTAGAATCGCTCTCTCACATAATCGAATGATCACTATCAAGTATATGTAAGATGGAGGGCTCCCAAGCACTACTACATAAGCCACCAAGGCTCTAGTGTGCTCAGCTGTCGGTCTAAGGCCGACCATGGCTTCTATTTATAACCCTACGAGCAAATAGAGCCGTTACCCCTTCACTGGGCAAAACTCAGGACGACCGGACGTTCCGGTCAGATCTACCGGACGCTGGATCTCAGCGTCCGGTCATGCGATGCACGCCACATGTCCCCTGCTTCAAATACAGTTCGCCCGATCTCAATGGTCATATGTTGACCGGACGCAGCAGCTTGAACTGACCGGACTCAACAACCCCAGCATCCGGTCGTTTCCAGTAAGGTACCAGACATGACCGGACGCGTCCGGTCAGTCGCGATCGGACGCAGCACCAGTGTTCGGTCACCTCCAGCAACACTGCTCTACCTGTGTCATCACACGTCACCTTGACCGAACACATACGGCCAGCGTCCGGTCACTTCCAGCGCCAGCGTCCGGTCGATGACCGACACCTGCCCGCTGACTGCCACTACTGACCGAACGTTGGAACCTAGCGTCCGGTCACTACGTGGCCAGTGTCCGGTCCACTCTGTGAGACCCTATCTTTTTAGAACATGGCGCCGGTGGCACCGTCAGACTGTCCGCACTCTATGGGCGGACACTCCGTCGATGGAGTTACGAACCCTTCTCACCTCCGTTCCATCGCCGAGTTGATCCACATCAACTCCAACTTCATCTCCTTTGTAAATGTGCCAACACCACCAAGTGTACACCATCATGTGTATGTGTGTTAGCATTTTCACAATCATTTTCCAAAGGATTAGCCACTCAACTTGCCACACCACTCAATCCTAGCGATGATGCAAAGTTAGATCACTCGAGTGGCACTAGATGACCGATATGCAAACAAGTTTGCCCCTTTTGATAGTACGGCCATCTATCCTAAACCTGGTCATCAACTTCTTTACATACCTATGACCGGTGAAATGAAATGCCCTAGGTTATACCTTTGCCTTGCGCATTCCATTCCATCTCCTCCAATGTTGATGCAACACATGCACCAACATGATCAACAATGATATGATCCAGTTCATATCATCATCTAATCATATTGGTTCATCGATCTTGACATCACTTGCTTTTCATCATTGCCTTCCTCCATCGGCGCCAAGTCTTGCTCAAGCTTCACCGCCACGTGGTCCATCGCTCCAAAGCCTCAAACTTGCCCTTCACGCTTGCAACCGGTCCATCAAGCCAAGTCTTGTCTTGATCTTCTCCACCTTGATCACATGACTCAATGTCATGTCTCATGTGCAATGAGCTCCTTCATCATCACATGTGTGAGCTTTGCAACATCCCCTAGCCATTTTCACCTTCATGGCATATGTTGCTCACACATATGTACCTATGGACTAATAACGTGTGTATCTCACATAAACACAATTAGTCCACCTAGGTCGTCACTCAATTACCAAAACTACACAAGAACCTTTCAATCTCCCCCTTTTTGGTAATTGATGACAACTCTACAAAGATATAGAAATTAAGCTCTTTTGGATTCATGTTGCTTGCCCAAACAATTTTACCATGTGAAAATGATTTTGGACAAGTACCACAAACCCGAGATGGTAGTATTAGCTCCCCCTACATATATACTAGAGTGTTTGATTTGAAGCTCGCACATATGCATAGATTAAAATTGTGGGAGAGTAATTACTACAAAATGATGCTAAGGTGTATAGAATAACCCTTTGAAGCGTGTACCAATCGGAGTTGCACCTTTAAGTTCATCCTTAGCACTATGGTTAGCTAGATATCACTTGGAAATAAAAACACTAGATACATTGCGAGATCAACATTAAAAGCAAGGTACTAGCATTACTTGAAAAGCATACCAAGTGTCTAGCTGTCATCCTATGCATGCTAGTTATCTAATAATTATTCAAGTTCTACAACTAGCATACACCACACAAGCATGCATATTGAATTTGAAAGCTTATGCAATGCAAGCAAGCACATGAATATGCACATATCAAATGCAATCAATCAAAGCTCATGAGCTTGCTCCCCCTACTTGTGTGCTTCTCTTGTCCAAGAAATTTTGCTCCATCTCTTTTCTTCAATGTTGCTCCCTCTTTGTCCATATCTATGTCCAACCTCTACTTCTTTGAGCTTTTATATCTTATCTCTCCCCCTTGTATAATCTCAATCTCAAAGCTTTCATATCTTTGTACAATCTCTCCCCCTTTGTCATCAATTTCCATAAAAGGTGAGCTTCTCATTGATGCAAAGGTATACGTTTGGGGTAGATGGTTGAGGCTTGAATCTTGCATTTTTTATGGACATTACTTGATTATTGGAATGACACCACTTATAGATACCACTTGTAACTCATACCACTTGTATCTTGTGTAAGGCTTCTTGAGATACCACACATAGGATCTTTGATCTTGATACCAATTTGTGTGACACCTCCCCCTATGTGATAGCATGGGTCATCCATTTGATACACTTGAGCTCTTGTAGGTGAGGGATGCATTCTTCATTTGATAATCACTTAAAGTTGAGGATCACTTGTGGAACCATCGTCTTGCATGATTGATGCCATGTGTAGATATGATATCACTTGAAAGAATCTTCTAGTATGGAACCACTTGTTGGATTTATCAATAAAAACCATTTCTTGAACATTTGCTATCTTCATGAGTACCACTTATAGGATATCACTTGTGAGTTGATCTAGACATTACTTGTAGATTCTTGATGAAATACTTGAGTCTAGATACCACTTGTAACAAACAAACTAGATATCTATTTGCATTGTTGTCTTGTGCTTGTACTCTTATCACTATCATGAGCTTCTATGATTGACTTAAACTAAATTGATTTGCCTAAGCTTCCAAGTCCGGTTTGAACCAATGACAAGCTTCTTTACACCTCTTGCAAGGGTTATCTTGCCAATGTTGTACTTGTCACTTGTTAGCAATCCAAATTGAGTCAAGTACTTGGGTTCACTAGCTCATGAACAAATTCATGTACTAACCACTAGATCAAGTAATCATTCAAACAATAGTGGTAGGCTATGAATTTAAGCATTTCATTTGTTATGCATGATCCTATGAAGTATGAACTATATGCACTAACCGCATACTAGTAAGGGATGAAATGATCATGCACATTACAATGATACCTTTGCTATGTTGAAGTAGAGGATAGTCACATAGATTCTAATTCATTACTCCAATAGCAATGTGAAGTCCAATTATAAGCTTGGTGAAGACCAATAGATACCATTTTGAATTCCACTCTTCACCCATATGAAATGAATAACACTTATGATCAAGTGCACTTTCTTGTTGTGGTTGGCTTGCTTTATCTTTTGATCTTTGCTTGCATGAGAGTATCAATTTGAGAATACCACTTAAAATATCATGACTAGCTCTCTTTTGGGTGTTGCTTGCTTTTCTTGATCAACCCTTTTGATTGCTTCAACTAAGCATCTCAAATGTTCCTCGGATCACCACTTCCATGTTAGCCTTCCAAGTACCACACTTGGTTCACCTACACATAGGCGGCAAGCCCCTACACTAGGGAGAAGTGACCTCTCTCCAAGAATCATTCTTGATTCTCACTTGAAATGACTTGATTGATTGATCTAAGTGGTGGACTTAACTTGGTGATTAACCTTGATTCGTTCTTTAAGTCCTTTTCTTTTTCTTGTTTAAGTCCTTTTCATTCTACTTGTTTAAGTCCTTTTCATTGTTCTTGTTTAAGTCCTTTTCTTTCTACCAAATGATTTCCAATAGTTACTAGAACTTAAACTTCAACTTCATCTTGAGTTTGATCTTGATCTTTCAATTTGAGTACTGAATGTGTGCAAAGTACACTCCACAATCAAATAGCCTTGTACTCTTTGTTTGTCATGCTTCTAGATCATCTTAAAACCAAACTTAGGTACCTCAAACACTTGTAAACATGTTTCCAACTTGAGGACCTTTCAATCAAAGTGACTCTAGATCAATCCAACATTTGTCACTTTTCTGACAGATTTTGTATCCTTCAAAGAAATAAGCATGTCTCCCAAAGTACAAATCCAAATACCACTAAACTTGGTGGAGGTGTGCAATACTAAGTTACCTAGCAGCTGTAAAAAATTTTAGCTTCATTTGACTTCTAGATTGCTACCAGATTTCAATTCTTCCACTATTGCTACATGCTGAAAATAGCTGCACTATAGCTGACAAGATCTACTCCAAAACCGAAGCATTTCTTATCCAATTCTCATGAAAATTGTACAACATCTTATACCATAAGTCTAGAGCATGTACACCAATTTTTATGCCAATCCAATAAGTGTTGATTACTCAAGCATGGCTAAGATTACAGCTCACTCAGATTTTCAATATAGGACAGATTTCAATCACTTGAGCTATACTTCATCAAATATAATTCAAACTTAAAACTAACTCGTTTGAATACTTTCATAAGACATAAATCCATTCAAACCACTTACTAAAAGTCATCTCATGAATTTATCCAACACAAGTCAATCCAAACTTGACTACTAATCAATTTATCCATTCAAACATCTCATAGCAAGCAACATTGCATATTTATCCAATTCAATCAACTCATATGCACCCAAATGAAATGATGAACAAAAGATATACCTTGGTTAGCTCATGATCATTCAACTTGCAAGCTTCAACTCAATTATTTGTAAACCATCAAATATATCCAATAAATTACCAACAACTTGAATTTGACACTTGTACGTTGTAGCACATTTAGACTTCACTCAATTTGTCATGACATTGGGATAATGATCATCACTTAGCAATACTTGGCTCAACTACATGATCAACAAGATTAATATCATTTGAACCAAGCCTCCAATGCCGATGGTACCTACAAATAATCATCCACTTTTTGATGGTACCCAAACAACTTTGTGTCCTCTCAAGTTAGGAGCAACATATTTAGGCAACGCCTTAGTATGAGTAGCGGGATGTTTTGCAATAGCAACCATAGATGTACCATTACCACCCTTTCTAAGCAAATTATTATCAACAATTGAAATAGGCTTAGAAGTATCACCTAGGGGACATGAATGTGTCATGTGTCCCCTTTCTCGGCATGAGTAGCATTTTCTCTTTGCTTGAGCCTTCTCTTCTTTGCTCATGTGATGCTTCTCATTGCCTTGCCTCTCATGGATTGCTTGAGCCTTCTTCTCAAGCTTGGTAGGACACTTAGAGGCAAAGTGTCCCACACTTCCACACTTGAAGCACTTGATGTGAGCATGATCATTCTTCTCATCTTCATTCTTGCTCATCATCTTGGCATCTTGAGTTTGCATTGGATGCCTTGCCTTTCCACCCCTTCTTGTTTTCTTCTTCTTTATCATCAAATCACCACCATCTTCATGGTTGATCTTAATTTGAACTTGGGGTGTCTTCTCTTGCTCAACTTGTGGCTTTGGTTGAGGCTTCACTTGTTGCTTTACCAATTGCTTGGTTGGGCACATTGAGGTAAGATGACCCCAAGTGCGGCACTTGAAGCACTTAACATGCTTTAGCCTCTCTTCTTCTTTTATCTTCTTGAGCTTCTCAATGTTAGGGCAACCATTTGCAAGGTGTCCTGCTTCATGACACCGGTAGCACATGGTATGAGAGAGCTTTCTTTGTTGTAGCTTCTTCATCTTTCTCTCTCTCTTTATTTCACCCTTTGTCATCTTCTTCTTGAAGCCGAGACCACACTTGTCACCATAGTTTCTTTGAGTCTTCAACATGTGCTCAAAGGTGACTTTTGAGTTGTAGCACCTCTCTAACTTGTTTCTCAATTTCTTTACTTGTTCATTGAGATCATTGTTCTCCTTCAAAAGGTTAGTCTCACAAGATATAGAAGTAGAACAAGCATCTATATGTGAAGAGCATGGCATATCTAATAAATAATCACAAGAGGTGGATACATGCTTCTTGCCTACATCACAAGGGTTAGCAACAATTTGTGATTTATCATTTGATCCATGTGATGAGCTCTCATTATTTTTAAGTTTCTTTATAAACATTTTAATGAGAGAAGCATGTTGTTCTAATAATTCATCATGAGATGCAAGTAGTGTCTCATGATTCAATTTTAGCTCATCAATTTGTGATTTATCATTTGATCCATGTGATGAGCTCTCATTATTTTTAAGTTTCTTTGTAAACATTTTAATGAGAGAAGCATGTTGTTCTAATAATTCATCATGAGATGCAAGTAGTGTCTCATGATTCAATTTTAGCTCATCATGTGAATATTTATAAGCATCAAGTAATTTCTCATGTTCTTCACAAGAGTTCTTTAGAAATGAGTTTCATTTTCTAATTTCAATGTTTTAGCTTTCTCATTTTCTAAAGACATGGTCATGCTAGCAAGTCTACTAACAAGCTCATCATATGAATCAACATGATCAACCACATTATCATTTGTTACCTTGGTATCACCTTGTGACATGAAGCAATGTGGTGATGTAGTTGGAGAGCTTGTAGTAGCATCTTCATCAAGGCTTGAGCATGAACCATTATCACCATCAAGTGTGCATGGGGTAGTATCATCACTTGAAACACTTGTGGCATCATCATCAACCTTGTCAAGTGAACTTGTGGTAGATCGATCATCATCATCATCACTTGACCATGAGGTGGAGCAATCTTCCACAATCACTAAATTGTGGTTATGCTCAATACACTCATGTGTCTCCATCTTGGACTCATCATCATCATCGGAGATCATCCCATATTTCTCATTGAGATAACTCCAAATCTCATAGGCGGTCTTCATGTCAATGATCTCTCCAAATATACAATCATGCAAAGATCTATACATGATGTTAGTAGCTTGGATGTCGAGATCTAGGCATTTCTCTTGTGCTTGAGTTAGATTATCTTCATCCAACACATAAGAAAAGCCTACATCTACCATCCACCATATTTAAGGGTAAATAAACTTAAAATTGCATATCATCCAATTTTTCCATCGTGTAAAGTGTGTGCCATCAAAAATGTGTGGACACTCAACATCTAGCCCATAAGCCACCATCCTCTCGGGTCGGTGAAGACCACAAATGAGATACCTAGCTCTAATACCACTTGTAGGGTCGAGATGGCGGACTAGAGGGGGGTGAATAGTCCTTTCTAAAATTAATCGCGTCGGCTAACCGAAACAAGTGAGGAATTAGAACTATTGGTCTAGCCAAGACTACACCCCTCTATCTATATTCTCTAGCACCTTCCAAAGATACTAATTAAGCAACAAAGGTGCCAGGCTAGCTAGAGCTCACCTAACCAATTCTAGGAGCAAGGTCACACAAACCTATGCCACTAGTACTTTAAGCAACAAGGGAGCTCCTACACATGCTAGTAAGCAAAAGCACAAAGCCAACTAAGCTCACTAGCAATGCTCAATAACAAGGCAACCAATGCCAAATTAGAGAGCGCAAATACTTAGCTACACAAACTAAGTAAAGTGACTAACAAGGTTACACAAACCTAATTAGCCACGCAAGGGAGCTACTTCTATGCTACACAAGCAAGAAGATAGTAAGCTACACAAGCTAACTAATTACAAGAGCAACTACACAAGCACAATGTATATGAAAGTAATTACAAGCTTGTGTAACGAGGATGCAAACCAACGGGAAGAACAAGGTTGACACGGTGATTTTTCTCTTGAGGTTCATGAGTTTGCCAACATGTTACGTCCCCGTTGTGTCGACCGCTCACTTGGTGGTTCGGCGGCTAATTGGCATCACCCGCCAAGCCCGTACGTCGGACACCGTAAGAACCTACCCCAAAAGTGAGGGTAGCTCAATGACATGCTCAACTAGAGTTGCTCTTCGTGGCTCCCGCGGGGCGAGCACAATGCCCCTCACAAAGCTCTTCTCCGGAGCACCGCACAAGCTTCTTGCGGGCTTCAATGGAGACCACCACCAAGCCATCTAGGAGGTGGCAACCTCCAAGAGTAACAAGCACCACCGGCTTGCAACTCGATCACCTAGTGCCACTCGATACAACCTCACAATGCAATTGCACTAGAATCGCTCTCTCACACAATCGAATGATCACTATCAAGTATATGTGAGATGGAGGGCTCCCAAGCACTACTACACAAGCCACCAAGGCTCTAGTGTGCTCAGCTGCTGGTCCAAGGCCGACCATGGCTTCTATTTATAACCCCACGAACAAATAGAGCCATTACCCCTTCACTGGGCAAAACTCGGGACGACCGGACGCTCTAGTCAGATCGACCGGACGCTGGATCTTAGCGTCCGGTCGTGCAATGCAAGCCACGTGTCCCTACTTCAAATACAGTTCGCCTGATCTCAACGGTCATATGTTGACCAGACGTAGCAGCTTGAACTGACTAGAGTCAGCAACCCCAGCATCCGGTCGTTTCCAGTAAGGTACCAGACATGACCGGACACGTCCGGTCAATTGCGATCAGACGCAGCACCAGTGTCTGGTCACCTCCAGCAACACTGCTCTACCTACGTCATCACACGTCACCTTGACCGGACGCATACGGCCAGCGTCCGGTCACTTCTAACGCCAGCGTCTGGTCGATGACCGACGCCTGCCCGCTGACTGCCACTACTGACCAGACACTGGAACCTAGCCTCCGATCACTACGTGACCAGTGTCCGGTCCACTTTGTGAGACCCTATCTTTTTGAGACAGGGCATCGATGGCACCGTCGAACTGTCCGCACTCTATGGGCGGACAGTCCGCCGATGGAGTTACGAACCCTTCTCACCTCCGTTCCATCGCCGAGTTGATCCACATCAACTCCAACTTCATCTCCTTTGTAAAATGTGCCAACACCACCAAGTGTACACCATCATGTGTATGTGTGTTAGCATTTTCACAATCATTTTCCAAAGGATTAGCCACTCAACTTGCCACGCCACTCAATTCTAGCGACGATGCAAAGTTAGATCACTCGAGTGGCACTAGATGACCGACATGCAAACAAGTTTGCCCCTCTTGATAGTACGGCCATCTATCCAAAACCCAATCATCAACTTCTCTACACACCTATGACCGGTGAAATGAAATGCCCTAGGTTATACCTTTGCCTTGCGCATTCCATTCCATCTCCTCCAATGCTGATGCAACACATGCACCAACATGATCAACAATGATATGATCCACTTCATATCATCACGTGATCATATTGGTTCATCGATCTTGACATCACTTGCTTTTCACCGTTGCCTTCGTCCATCGGCGCCAAGTCTTGCTCAAGCTTCACCGCCACGCGGTCCATCGCTCCAAAGCCTCTGACTTGCCCTTCATGCTTGCAACTAGTCCATCAAGCCAAGTCTTGTCTTGATCTTCTCCACCTTGATCACATGACTCAATGTCATGTCTCATGTGTAATGAGCTCCTTCATCATCACATGTGTGAGCTTTGCAACATCTCCAATCCATTTTCACCTTCATAGCATATGTTGCTCACACATATGTACATGTGGACTAATCACCTATGTATCTCACATAAACACAATTAGTCCACCTAGGTCGTCACTCAATTACCAAAACCACACAAGGACCTTTCACCCGGCCGCGCCCTGTCCCCGACCGCCGGCCCTGCCCCCGGCCGTGCCCCGTGGACCGCCCGCCCCGACGCCGCCCATGCCCGACTCCAGTGACCCTGACTCCAACCCCGACGCCGCCCGACCCCAACGCCGCCCTCCCCTACCCCTGGCGCTCGTCAGGTATGCCTTCTCTCTTGTTGTTGTCGTGGTAGTGATAGTTGTAGTAGTATTAGTTGTACTAGTAGTGCTAGTGGTGGTAGTAGTATTAGAAGTAGTGGTAGTAGTAGTACAACTAGTGGTAGTAGAATTAGTGGTAGTAGTAGTAGAAGTAGTGGTAGTAGTAGTAGAACTAGTGGTAGTAGTTGTAGCAATAGTGGTAGTAGTAGTAGAACTAGTGGTAGTAGTAGTAGCAATAGTGGAAGTAGTAGTAGTAGTAGTAGTGGTACTACTTGGATATATTCTTCTGCATGGATTGATATCCAAACTACATGGCTTCTCTTGAGACATATGTGCTTGTTGGCCATCGTGCTGTTGTTTTTTGCAGGTTTTGGAAACCTCACCGTGCAAGGAAGGTTCTGTCGAATTTTTTTAAATGACAATATTTTGTTCCATTTTTGTAATTATGTTTTGTTCATTTTTTGCAAATATTTCTAATACATATATTACTATGTTTTTTGTAATTATGTTTTGTTCATTTTTACACCTATTTCTAATTACGTCTTGTTTTTCTTTTTTATTGCAGGTGGTTGAACAAAGATGGCGGGCGACCGTCATAGGTCAGTGAACTCGATTTACCAAAGACCATGCCGGTTGCAGGAGGAGGTGGAGGGGGCGACAGAGGGATCGAACAGGAGGAGGAGGAGGACCGCCAGACGCAAGAGGGGGCCGTCTCCTCCCACGCCGCGTGAGGAGGAGCCAGAGGAGGAGGTGGCGCCCGTGGACGAGTCAGACAATGAGCTGGTTCGGTAGACGGACAAGGAGGAGGGGCTGCACGAGGACGACGAGTTAGAGGCAGTAGGCACGGGTTCCGCTTCCTCTGACTCCTCTTCGAGTGTCTACTTGCGAGGTCCCACGAGCCTCCCACAGGTTCCGCTTCCTCACCAACGCCCAATGATTCGCCCCGAAGGGCAAAAGTAAGTAACTTTATATGTTATCACCACTACTTCATATGATATGATGAAAAAAACTAATAATTTTTCTTAATCACTTATGCAGGAACTAGGTGGTTGTGTTGGGTGGTTGTGCATGGCTAGTCAACGGCATCCTGGGTCTTTTGTGCAGGCAACACTTCCTCGGCATTGTCATGTACGCATCAAAGACGGAGCCAGCCTACTCGTTTGACCACTACGCCGTCGCCACCGATGCGGAGTACCCCAACAAGACAGCGCGGGTGAAGGCAGAGTTTTAGGTAAGTCTCCCTCGCACAACATTGCTCAATACGTCGCATTCATTGGACTCTTCTTGAAATAATGAATGGATACATCACTTTTGTATGCAGACTTATTACAGATGCGAGGAGGGATTTGAGGCTAGGGCGGAGCAGGTGACTACCAAAGCCTATAAAAAACTCGTCACTGACATGCATCATGAGGTGCGCATCCAGGCCATCGTAACCTACTACGGGTCGAAGCTTGGAGAGAGGAAAACCAAGAAAGACGCAAGAGAGATACAGCTGACCTAGGAGCAGTACCTTGAGGTAAATGAAGAACATCAATATTGATTCGTTTTGAGATTAAGTTGGTTTAATTTGATCTTCTTATATGTCCATTATTTGATGATGTGTAGATGATTCCCTGGTGGTGCTAAGCGTATCCCGAGTGCTGGGCGATGATGGTGGAGAGGTGGTTCACGGTGGAGTACCTCAAGATGCACAGGGATGCCCGGGACCGTTGTTTGCAGATGCAAGGTCCAGCACACCATCAAGGCAAATGTAGCCTCACCGGATACAAACAAGCATGGGTACGCGAATTCATTTATCTATTGTGACGCTCAGTTCTACCTGATTTCTAATCATCGTGCTGTCTTTCTTGCAGTCGCCGTCACATAGTGGCTAGGCTTGCTTGGACTTCTAGGCATGGTGTATGGCCCACAAGGGTAAGGCGACGTCTGACGTCTCCTTCAACCTGGAGGACCCGTCCGAGGCATACACGAACCCGAGCGTCCACTCCCGCATCAGTGAGTACACTGAGGTGGCGAGGTCGCTCCATGGGTCAGACCATGATCCGAGCACCCAGGACTTCGATGGAGAGGCCGTCATGAGGGCGGGGCAAGGCAAGAAGCATGAGCGGTTCTAGCTTGGCAATGACGTCATCGACGCGGCCTCTACTCCCTCTCTCTCCTAGATCCGAGCACGGAGCATGAGCGAGAGCCCGGCCATTCGCACACGGCCGACCGCTGCATAGCACCAGGGCGACGCACTCGACGTTATTCCTGTTTTACTCATCATATATTGATCTTTACACACCTTAATTAGTTTTACATTACTGAAACATTGGAGTGAAATATTGCAGGCCTGGCTGGAACAAGAAATGAGGCAACATTAGGAGCTGGAGGCCGGGCACCAGAGGATGGTGGCCCAGGCGCAGAGGCTGACGGACATTACGGAGTTCCTATAAGGGCTTGGGCAACATGTGGGCTTCTCTCTGCCAGCTGGGCTGTTGGTTCCACCTCCGCCTCTGCGTCCTGCAGCTCCAGCTACTCCTATGAGTATGAAAGTTTTTTACTTTCGCTTGTGCTTTGCTTGTATGGCCTCTACCTTCCTAGATTAGCTATCCAAATAATCTTGTCTCACATGTAATCTTTTCTCCTTTGTGCAGTCTCCATCTGACGGTGGTTTGAATAATCTACCTCATGCACCTCCGAATGATGGACCTTCACCACAATCGCAGTGGCCGAGATGAGTGCACATTGTATTTTTTCATTTGTTGTTCACTTGGTGATGGACTTGTGATATACTTGTGATGCACTTGTGGACTTTGATGGACTTGTGGATTTATTTAGATGGACTTGAGCACTTATTATTATATATGTGATATATATTGTGATGGATGTGATATGTGCGAATGGATGTGTGGATGGATAAGATATATATGTGATGGATGAGATATATATGTGATGAATGAGATATATATATGATGGATGAGATATATATGTGATATATGTTTGTATGGATTTATTTGTCATGATAGAATATATAAAAAAAATTAAAAATTGCCATTTTGGGTCACTTTGTCGAGTGTTGCACTCGGCAAAGGACCCCGTTGCCAAGCGCCATGGTCACAGACTCACAGCACTCGGCAAAGCTGGAAAAATGAGCGCTCAAAAAACTATTTTTCCAGCTTTGCCGAGTGCCATGACCATGGCACTCGGCAAAGAATTTAAAAAAAAATTCAAACTTTGCCGAGTGCCGGCTAGAGGGCACTCGGCAAAGAATTTTTTTAAAAAAAAAATTCAAACTTTGCCGAGTGCCAGCAAGATGGCACTCGGCAAAGAATTTTTTTTTAAAAAAAATTCAAACTTTGCCGAGCGCCGACCAGGGGGCACTCGGCAAAGAATTTTTTTTTAAAAAAAATAAAAAATTCTTTGTCGAGTGTCTGCAGGGTTGCCACTCGGGAAAGCCACCGTCAACGGGGCCGGCGCCGTGGCGGTCGCTTTTCTTTATCGAGTGCCCCCGGGGCTCTTGGCAAAGCTTTTGCCGAGTGCCCGATAAAATACACTCGGCAAAGAGGTTTTTGCCGATCAATTTTTTGCCGTGTGTTCTTTGCCGAGTGCCTACCTGAATCTAGTAGTGATGTGTTTGTTTTGAACGAGGAAATATCTGTTCAAATACATTGACAAGTCAGCGGGGCTTCTCTAATCCACATGTAAATCCTCAATATGAGTGATGGATGACGAAAACCCAAAAACCATGAATGGTTGTGGAGAGCTGAAACATGCTAAAAGTATATACATATCCTAAAAGATCATGGACCATGCAAGGACAAGACCGTGCTTGGCCCCGCCGACCACACACACGTAATGTTTAGAGATTCTATATATTCGTTTTCAATACACATTTTATGCATGTTCATCAAATACACATTTCAAACTAAAGCGAAGAGGACTCATCTGGATCACATATTTTATATATTCGTTCCACGTGAATGTATATGAATGTGATGAATTCCGAAAAGCAATGGCAGAGAGCCGATCGAACATACACACAGTGACAGCAGCAAGCAGCAAGGTCCCGATCATGCATGTGGCACCCAATTGTCAAGACGTGACCTGTGCCGTTTCTGCACACAGCACACAGATTCCTTGTACAACGACACTGCATTTACCCACCGAACAAGACAAGGTCAAGTCGGCATGTTTGCCATTTATCCATTCCATGAATCTGCTCGAAATGCAATATTGCTTAGTCAAAACATTTCACATTCACCCACCAACCTAGGACTGTGACGTCCGGTTACAGCGAAACTTTTGACATTTCCGTTGTTGGAGCGGCCGGCCGTGTGTTAGGGGATAGCAAGATAGATTTTTGTCCGCGTATATATTGTTAGATAGATTCGTTACAGAGACCAGAGCTTTATTTTAGGTGGAATTATCATTTTAATTAGTTCCTCAAATATTACCTCAATTTCATTCTTGAACTATCAAAGTACATTACCAAAATGGTGGAGTTCTCCTATTGTTTTTAAGTAAAACACTACCACTAGTCATAGCACATGAAAATCCTCGCTAGGAGGCGTTTGGTAGGAAAAATTTATACTAAATGTTGAATGTTAAAACACTAGAAGAACCCCACGTCACTAAGAGAAGTTACAGATTTTGGCTTTGATATTTTAGTCCTCAAACTTTTCTTTTTCAGGTCAACTTCACCTTTTGCCCTACGTAAAATAACGCACGACCGTGTCTAGTCAGCTCTTGCATCACTCGTGATTGGAGATAAAAGAATATGTGGATAAAAATATCATCATTAATTATACAGTCTAAAACCTCTCTAGGGACCATTAATAATTGTAATGCGTTATTTAAAATACTCTCTCTATCCCCGAATAAATAGATTCTTAACAAGTTTAGGACAAACTAGTATGATACAGAAAAAAACATACTATCCTTCATTAACTGAAGTCTCGTGCCATAGGGAGGGACCAAAATGATTATTTCGCCCATGAGCTGCTAGCTTTTTATGTATTATACTGAGAGATATAGATAGTTCAGGGTCAAGCGAACGTGTTCTGACATTTTTCTGCAAAAAGAACTGGGCACAAACTTGAAGCGGGAGGATGAATTAAAAGCCACTGGAGAACGGAGATGCAGCGTGCTTCATTGTTAATGGGTGCTACTCATTGCGTTAGAGGAGACAACCTACCACGCGGTCACTAAACTAGCGTTGCGTGACACGTGAGTGGACCAGAGACTTTGGTTTCAAAATTCTATTCATGTTGGAAGCAACTTTAACCTTTTTTTCTGATAAATTTCTTCAAGGCATGTAATGCGTAGCTTGGAAAGGACTGATCAAAAAATAAGGATAATATTGTTTCCGTGCCGTAGCATAAACAGCTGAAGCAATGGGCTAGCTATGTGGCTACTATATACTTATATCTATGTAGCACATTATTAGAGTACGCACGGTAGGCCGCATCTAACTCCATCTATTAAGAAAAGACTTTCATGGCAATGGGATGTTACCTTGACCGTTAGATTTTACACACTTCCGTGTCCTTGGAGGACAAGGGAACCTAAGTGTAACTCATTTGTTATGTTCCTTGTAGTTAGTGGAACTTACATATCGGTTCGAATTCTCGACTTTAGTATTTTTTTGAAGCGAATCAGGGGAGAGCTACCGATTATATTAAAATGAAGATAAGCTTAGACTGAGCACAACGATGCAACGACTAGACAACTAGACGACCACAACCAACAACAAGAACCACTAAAAACAGACTTTAGTATCGATACTTCATTTTTAGGTTTGTTTTAAGATCTTATGAAGATAGTTTTAAAATGGTTGGCAAGGTGTTCATCGACAACAGGATACACTTGTATGGCTTTGCCAATCTTAAGATCTTTTGCCCAGTGTTTTAGAGATGATAATAGGGGTAGGGTTTACGTGCATGCATTCATAAGTTTTTGTGAGTGTGCATGCATGCATATTGATAGCATGTTCTAGTCTGATTAATAGTTCATTGATAGCTATGACAAAAAGGTAAGGCGATAGGGGACAACCTTGTATGATTCCTCATTCCGATCGAAAGGTGGCAGAAGGGTTTCCATTCACAAGGATGGAGAGAGATGAAGTGGATATGTAGGATTGAATCAGGTTGATGAAATGTCCATCATACCCCTAATATTGAACGACAACAACAATGAAGTTCCATTCTATATCATCAAAGGCTTTGGCTAGGTCAAGCTTGAGCACGAAGGCTTGCTAGTTCCGGGTTTTGAGTTAGAAGGAATGAACAATTTCTTTAGTTATGATGATGTTAGAGGCAATGTGCCTACTCTCAATGAACACCCCTTAAGAGGGGTGGATTGAATCCGGAAGGCGGGCTTTGAGTTTGTTAGCTAAAGACTTAGCTAGGATTTTGTAGACAATATTGTATAGGCTAATGGGTTCAAAGTCTTGGGGTGTGGTTGGGTTTTTTTGGATAAGCGCTATGAAGGTAGCATTGCGAGAGTCAGGGAGATATCTAGTTTGATAGGAGAAGATTACCTTATTCACATCTTTGGCAAGCCATTGCTAGACTGACTTGTAGAAACCTGCATTTAGCTCATGAAGTCCTGTCGCTGTAGTACTTCTCATTTTGTTGACTATTGAGTGAATTTCTTGAGGGTCTGGTGTAGAGTGAGTGAAATTGTTAGTTTCAGATACCTGGTCATGTGAGTTTGTTGCAGTGCTTGGGGGTGGTTGTTGAGCTACATTGGGAGGTGAAAATAGATTTGAAATAGGCATTGAGTGTAGCCTCAAGTTTTTGAGGTGTTGTTGACATGGAGCCATTGAGGTTAATGAGGTGTATGATTCTGTTCCTTCTGGTTCTTTTAAGAATGGATCGTTGGAAGAAGGTGGTGTTCCTGTCTTCTTTGGTTGCCCAAACTTTCTTGTATCTCCACCTATGGTAGGTATCTTGTTTGGTAAGGATGAGGTGGTGTTGTTGGTGCGTAATCTCTTTTTTGTAAGGATTGATTCTAGAGATGTGGTGGTTTGATTTGTTGTTGTAGTTGTGTTGTTCAAAGGTTTCGAGCTAGTCTGTGAGCTTAGGTTTATTTTTTCTGCTGGTTTTGAGGTTTATGGCTAAGTATCTAGTCTTTTGGTGGAAAGGGCATTCAGAAGAACTTGAATTAGCCATTAATAAACTCATCATATGTAACCATATCGAAGAATATAATGAACCGAAGTACTTACCAGTAAACCAGTATTAAGGGGCCTCCCAACGGGCCATCGTTCCCAATACCAAACCTGGAGTAGGTACGAGCAACCTCCAAGGTTTGCATACCCTGAGGTGCGACGGCAGGCAACGCATAGATGCCGATATGTCCATGTCAGGACTACGTTTCTCCAGCTATACGCCGCTATGTTCTCCCACGGCTAGCGTAGTATGTCAAGGAAGATCCAGCTGATGGTGTTGTCCGAGGTGTCTGGGAAGAGGAAAGCACCAAGAAAGTGCCAGAGCCACACTCGAGCGAACCTATCGATCTGAGCCTTCTCAGCCTATGGGTCCAAGTAATCAAAGCGCTCCGTGATCCAAGACGATGAAACACCGGAAGTTTTCCTGAAATTGACCAAAGAAAATGAGACCCGATGGCTATAGGAAAGCAATGCAAGTATTAAATAGGCTTGAATTACTCACTCATTTTTCTTGGAAGCCTCATCGTCCGGTGGAAGAAAGCCAGTAAACTGAGCCACCAGCTCCCTCCAGTGATCGTTGTCAATTATTCCTGTCATTGGAAGTCCTCCCAACCGAAGGCCTAAAATAGCCTTCACGTCCTGCATGGTCAAGGTCATCTCGCCACAAGGTAGGTGGAATGTGTGGGTCTTAGGCCTCCACCTGTTATAAGAATAGAACGATTGTTAGTTGCCTCAAATTTGTTATAAGAAAGTTTGTGTACAAAGAATGCACTCACACCTGTCTACAGCTGCAGTAAGTAGTGCTGTGTCAAGGGACGAAAGACCGTGGTTGATAACACGGACAAGCTCGAGGAAGCCGGCACACCGTATGTATGGTGCATAACGCTCGTCCCACTGGTGCGCCCTGATGTGCGTGCAGGGCCTCAAAGTAGGCAAGGCCACCTCTGCGTCGTTGTCACTCAAGATGTATGCCCGGTGCTGGTCGTTGTACTCCACCTCAAGAATGGGGTACAACGGGTGTTGCGTGGGAGGGGCCATCCTGTTACAAATTAATAAACAAAGTGTTAGAGTTTTCAAATTAACAAAATTCAAATTAACATTATGTAGCATTGCAAAATTTGAACTACTTATTATGCAATATGAAAGCACATGTATATATTCAAAGTAAAATTAACAGACATATCACGCACTAGTAACATAAACAACTTTACTAGGAATATAAGCATTTGACCAAACTTCATGAAGTCATCAAAATCGACATATCACAAACTAGTAAGTACCGACATTTGTAAACTAGTATCTATACCCAAAATCCCTAACTAAATAACTAACTATAAACTAAATAATAAATACCTAATCAATCCCTAAACCCAAAAATCCTAACCTCAAACCTAAAAACTACCTACGTAAATCACAAACAAATTCACTAACCTAACTATCCTAAATCACTAACTATCCTAAATCACTAACTATCATAAATTAATAACAATCATAAAACCCTAACTATCCTATATTACTAATCATCCTAAATCACTAATTATCCTAAAACAATAATAATGAAAATAACATAAAATCGAGAGGGAGGTACCTTAGTAGCGGGCGGCCTTGACGTACCGGTGTTCGTGGCGCGGCCGGCGCGGGCGCTGCGCGGTGGGAGTGGCCGGGCGCGGCCGCGTGCGGCTAGCGGCGGGCGATGCGCGGCGGCGGGTGGGCGGGCAGGGGTGCGTGCGGGCGGGGGAGGGGGCTCGCTCGCGATATTTATTTGGCCTAGCCGCGCCATGCTCTGTGGCGCAGCACTGCCGCGCCAAGATCGGTGGCGCAGCAGAGCTCTGCCACGTCAACGATCGCGATTCCATTCGTCGCCACGTCAGACCTCTGCCGCACCACCATGCATGGCGCGGCATAGGCATTTGGCCGCGCCAGGGCAATAGGCGCGGCCAAAAGTGTTAGTTTTTAAAAAAAACCCGACCGTGTTAGATTTAAAATTAGTTTTCAAAAAGTGTTAAAATTAAAAAAAATCGCTGCACACAGACACTCATCCAAACACAAAGAGAGGATATATATCATGTCCTGGACAAGAAAGCCTCATTCAAGATAGGTAGCAAGGACTAGAAATTTCAGTATACAAGTTTATCCATGGGTGCCCTTTCACACATCACGGGTCACATATTTGAATGGCCATATTTACCATAAGTTGCAACATATATATCAGAAAATTATCTAACTAACAACAAGGATATAGTGCATTGCATTCGTAATCTGGCTCATACATCAGTTCTAAGTTGTATAATGCAATAATGGAAAACTTTACAAAAACAAACAACAGACACTATCAAACTAGCAAAAATCTGAATATCTGTAATGACTTTTACCAGATGGGAAATAGTAGGTTGGTTTGCCAATGTTGCAGCAAATTTCCTGACAAAATTGCAAGACATACTACTTTATTAACCTGATATATATGGTAATTTGATCTAGGATGGTAAGTAGTAACTAGTAGTGAGGTGTTAGCTTGCAAACCTGGTGACAGGACAGTGTCCGATAAAACCAGTGTGATCTTTAGTATTTACAGCAGCGGCTAGTTTCCTGAAGCAATGAAATCAAATCAATTAGAGATCCCGTTCGTGCAAGCTACAAGTGATTAACAGGTCCAATCTACAAAAAATATATTGATCCAATGATTAGCCTTGTGAAAGAAATAAACACTGCCCTGTTGCAATGTTAGTTTTCAAAGCAGCAACAGCAGATAGGCGATCTTGCTGGAGCCTTTAAAGGGCCCGGACTGAGGCGTCAGCTTCAGGAAAATCACCTTGGAACTCTTGACTGTCTGCAATCACAGAATGAATTATTTGCAGCTATTAATTTGTCATCTTGAATAATTTGCAGTTATTGAATTATGAGTTCTTAATATCTCCATACCTGAATTGCACAACATTACATATTCTAAGTGCTAACAGCAAAAGCCAAATAACTAAGAATGTTCTCCAAAGTGGTGTCTCCACTACTCCAGTACAACACATAACAAAAATGAGTGGGAAAAAATATGTGATGCCATTAAAATTGTCGTCCAACTCCCACCCCACATGCATACTAGTGTATTGAGAATCTAGAGAAAATTAACTTCCAGTAGCAGACAAGTATTACACTGAAAATATTGCCGCCGAATTGCCAACTAATTAGCAAGATATTGATGCAAACTTTAATCCGCAAGCCCCTGACAGCACTGCACGCCGAGGGCGGCACACACCTGCAGCGTAGTTTGACGAGGCAGATCAAGCACGTGATGACGGCACACACCTGCACACCTGCCGTCGCCTCAGTTGGCCTAGGCCGTGGTACTAGAGAGGAGTAAGGACGGGAGAGAGGGGCGGCGTCTAGTCGGGAGAGGACGGGATCCAGCTAGGGTTTCTCCTGAGGATGCTAGTTTTATATAGCGTGAGAGTATTGCGGACCGTCCGATCGCAAAATCAACGGTCAAGATCATGGGCCAAACACAGTGGGGCGGCTGGTAATAGCCGCCTCTACATACCAGTCGTCCCTACAAATCGACGTATTTGTAGAGGAGGCTCGTATTATCAGCCGCCCCTACTGTGCCATTTGTAGGGGTGGCTGCTATGCTGAAGCCCGAGCACGTCACTGTAAGGGCTGCTCCAATGCCAGCCGTCCCTAAAAATAAAGCCCCGTTGCTACAAGCTGTTTTTCACGTAGTGCGTGGCGCCACTTTCTTTCCTGCACCACGCCAGTAGCGTGCGTGAGCTGCAGGGGCGGAGCTAGAGTAAATACGAAGGGGTGCGCTTGACTCGCGGGTGCATAGAATTTTACCGTATGATGCAAATATGGTAAAATTTTGATCATAATCACTATTTCTTGATATTTTTTGGGTGCGTTCGCACCCTATTTAGTGTATATAGATCCGCCCCTGGTGAGCTGTATGCAAATATCATGGCGGTGGGGTTACACACAAACCGTGTTTGAAATTTCTTATCTGACGACAAATTCGTGGACAAACAAACACATGGTGACGTTCAGTCGTTGTCCCGTATCCGTTGGGCCAGCAGTGCGTGGGGGCCCATCCCATCCTCCTCCTTCACCTACTACCATGATCGAGTCGACTAATAGAGACGCGGCCAAAAAACTAAGTACACGCATGCATTACCAAATATATAAGCATCTCAGCTAGCTAGTTGTCATATATAATCATAAATAGTAGTGTCATTTATGGCCATTAGACGTTCCTCTTGGGTTGGGTTGGGCCTATATATACTCGTGCCATCTCTCAAACACATTTCATACATGAGCGCACACACACACAAGCTGCTAGCAGCTTAATCACTACACACACACTCCAAAAAGGGGAAAAGAAGCAAGGTGCTAGCTAGCTAAGCTAAGCATGGGCACCATCGATGACACCGCCGGGTTCCCGGTGACGAGGACGAGCAGGTCGCTGGTGCCGCCGTCGTCGGCGACGCCGCGGGAGACGCTGCGCCTGTCAGTGATCGACCGCGTGGCGGGGCTGCGCCACCTGGTGCGGTCCCTGCACGTGTTCGCCGGCGAGAACAAGGCGGCGGTAGCGAAGCCGACAACGCCGGCGAAGGCGCTGCGGCAGGCGCTGGGGAAGGCGCTGGTGGACTACTACCCGTTCGCGGGGCGGTTCGTGGGGGCGGAGGACGGGGAGGTCCGGGTGGCGTGCACCGGCGAGGGCGCCTGGTTCGTGGAGGCCGCCGCGGCGTGCTCCCTGGAGGAGGTCCGGCACCTGGACCACCCCATGCTCATCCCCAAGGAGGAGCTGCTGCCGGAGCCCGCGCCCGACGTCAACCCGCTCGACATGCCGCTAATGATGCAGGTATGTGTGTGTTGTGATCACTGCACTATATACATCTCCATGCATGCATGAATCAAGCAGTAATATATAAATAACATGCATGCCTAGGCCTAGCTAGCAAGCTAGGAGTAGTAGTTTCATGATGCAATATTTGTGTTTTGTATGTACTAGCATGCAAAAAGAAAAAAAAAGAACCATTGTATAGTTAGTGGTGAGAAGCATGATTAGTAATATAGTGAAAAGAAAGTTAATCAGCGAATCACAGTGAGAAAAGTTAGAGTGAAGGAAAAGAGAAAGAACCCTTAGTTTGAAGCTAAGAAACTTTGGCGCCATGCATACGTACTATCACTATTTATTAGTCTCAAAGATATGATATATAGGGAATATTGTGGTTGAAAAAGGTACGACTGTTGAATAGAATTTCGCACTTAACCAGCTAGCGACATGCATGCAAAACCGTGACGTACGACTGGTCAACCATATATATACATGCATATTAATCATCAATTCTTGTCTCCGCTAGTTAAAAAAAAATGGTTCCGTCATCATAATTGTATGCTCTTATTATATATGTATATATTATTAGCTATAGGTACGTACGGTGGACTACCGTCCATACGTATTTCATCTTTATTATAAATATATGCGCAGTGCTATAAAGAAAATAAAACAAGGGGTGCAATGAAATCGCAAGGTTTTCTAAAAATAGAACGTATATATGTCTCTGTTTTTTAGTTTGGGATGGCAACGTGTCGTCGCCGTGCACGTTTTTTTTTCTTTGCGACTCGGGGGTTTCATTCCTCAAGAAACATCAAAAAAAAAAAAATTACAAAAATGACCCTCGAAAAATTGACTATTTAATTACGATGACACTCGGTGGATAACAAGTGGGTCCATCGGAGTCTATGAATATAAGTTCAGTATCAAATCTACAAACGACCGATGCGACACAGGACGGGGCAAACTGCAGTCACAAAAAAAAAATCGTGCACGATTAATTAAGCAAATAAATGGTGTACTTAACAGTGGGTGAGAGGAGCTACTAATAACGTACGTAACAGGTGTCGCTAGCTAGCGAGCTATTGGTCCATTCCATGGGTAGGTGAGGTGCGGACTGACTGATGTGATGATGATGAGCTAGCAGCACCACCAAGGCGTATGTACGACGACGTACGTACAACAGTGACCGCCTACCAGTACTGATAGAGTGATACGGATATATATACCACATATATGCACTATTTTGAAAGCAAATGCAAGTAAAGACGACTGCAGTAGACCAGTCGTGGGTGAGCAACATGCATGCATGTTTGCTTCTTAAGGATCGGATCGGATCTCCACTGATGCTCGCTCTAAGACGGAGCATATACATTCATATCTATATATTTTTTATTTAAACTAAAGAAGATCGGTGAAGATCGATCGTGAATAAATAAATAAATAAATAAAATCGGCTGTCAAGACAGCTTCGGAGCATCGAGTTATTGCTCTGTTTGCTTGACTGATAAGCCATGACTGAAAATACTGTTGGCTGATTTATTGTGAGAGAAAAATACTATTCGTTGACTAAAAAAAATACGGTTTATAAGCCAAGCGAACGGTGTATTCATATGTCCCAGCCGGCCGGCCAGCTTTGATCCCATCATATTGCAAAATAATTTATGTATTACACTCCTATTTCATTTCATTTAGTTTGGAGCCACACAATCTCAATCTCAGATAATAAGTTCCATCAGGATAGGAGTGCACTAATAATACAATAATCGTACCTATATATCTGCCTACCACCACTACAGTCTACACTCTCTACAGTCAACAGTGCATGATGCATGCGTGAGATCGAGCTAGCTAGCTAGCCATATCCATTTCTAAACTAGCTAGCCGGTCGGAAAAGATATATATAAATAAAATAAATAGTAAGATGTAATCAACATCAAATGGACCGGAGATGACATGTGCCATACGTAATGTTTACTTCATGCATGCACGTCGTCCATCTAATCCTGCAGCTTGTCGTTGCAGTATTTATGTATCTATGCATGTTTATGTTGGTTTACGTAGCTATCTGAAAGTTGTAAGGTCGTTGTTAACCTCTAGCTAGGTTTTTTTTTGTGTGTGTAAAACCTCTAGCTAGGGATTGGTTACCAGCAGATGGGAAAACAAGAAAAACGCTGCGTCACCACGCTTCCTAGTTTAACTTCTTTAGCCTATTCGCTTGCTCGTAAACGATCGTAAATTTCTAGCCGGGAACAGTGTTTTTCTCTCACACCAAACTAGCCAGCAGTAAATAATCCACGATACGATACGGCCTCCCGAACAGGCTGTCGTGAATGAACAATTATATTAGGACAAATAAACGAAAAGTTAGGAAAACAGTAAGGGACCGGTAGTACCGTTGCCATATTATGGCCCCGTTCAGTTTACCCCATATTCGGTGTGTTCGACTTCTTTTTTTAGCCGGAACAGTGTTTTTCTCTCACAACCGGAACAGTATTTTTCAGCCAGTTTCAGACCAACGAACAGGGCATATATATACATACTAGCTCACTACTGCACAGCCAAAAGTAAGTAATGATATGATGACGACGTTTTATTTGGACATTGACAAAATACTAATACTCATCACTGCAGCCGGCCGCCACAAATAACAAGCAAAAATATTTATGCTAATGGCAGCTAGCTTTTCTCAGCATGTATATATATTAGGCTAGCTAACTAGCCACTACAAGCTCCAAGCCGGCCAGCCGGCCGAAGAGCACGCACGCGCCTATATATATAATAATCACACATATCTTTTGTCGTCTCAAGTTGGATTATATAGTAATCACGCATGATTAGTTTCAGCATGGGCCATCACTGTGTGATCGATGTACTCCATCATTCAACAACCAACCTGGAGATTAAAAAAGGTGCTATGCTATATATATAATGGCTAGCTAGCTTGGTAATTTTGTTACGTAGTACTACGCATTAGACCATTTCTTTGAGATACATTAACTACATGCGCTAGCTCCTGGTGACAAATGGCGACCGCCACCGAGATATGACTATTCTAATATAGTACAGATCTAAGATATGCATGGCGCATCATGCATGAAAAGTGCATGAATCTTCAGTGTCCAGAAAAAGCTAGGAAAGTAGGTAAATTAATCTTCAGTAAATCTAGTGGCCGGTGCAGCAGTTGGTAAGATGTTAGCGCGTCAAAAAGAAAAAGGCTCTGGGGTACTAACATCTGTCTGGATAATAACGTACCACAGGCCGGCCGGGTGAAAAGCTACCTGGGCATGCAGGTCAAGTGCCTCCATCGCTCACGTAGCTTTCACTCTGGTCGAGTGACAGCGGCCACGTCGACTCACCTTATCTCTTGCTACCAAATTTTAACCTCCCATCGATCAACCATCAGATATTCCTCCTTTACGTGTTATATATATATATATATATATATATATATATATATATATATATATATATATATATATATATACACACACACACAGACATGGTGTGGCTAACTAACTGTACTAATCTACTAATGAATTATTTTCATCTCACCTTAATCATTGTTAGCCTTATCAAGTTACTAGTATACCGTATTAAGGGCCTCTTTGGCACGGCTTATGCCGGCTTCGACTTCATCTATTTTGCGCAAATCGAGGCACGGTAGCGTGAAGCCGTTTTGTAAGCCGGGGTTAAAATGAACTAAAAGCTGGGAAAAGCTAGTTTTTCTGGCTTCACCGACTTTGGCTTCACCGGTGAAGCCGTTTTGGATGAGCCGTGCCAGAGGGGGCTTAATTTTGCTTATTGGCTTCTCTCACTCATGACGATGGAAATGGACACGTACGTGGATGGATGAAACTGCAGGTGACGGAGTTCACGTGCGGCGGCTTCGTGGTGGGTCTCATCTCCGTGCACACCATCGCCGACGGCCTGGGCGCCGGGCAGTTCATCAACGCGGTGGCGGACTACGCCCGCGGCGCCGTCACCAAGAAACCCCGCATCACCCCTATCTGGGCGCGCGACGTGATCCCGGACCCGCCGAAGATGCCGGCGCCGCCGCCGCGCCTGGACCTGCTCGACCTGGTGTACTTCACGACGGACCTGAGCCCGGACCACATCGCCAAGGTCAAGTCGCGGTACCTGGAGGCCACGGGGCAGCGCTGCTCGGCGTTCGACGTGTGCGTGGCGCGCACCTGGCAGGCCCGCGTCCGCGCGCTCGCGATCCCTGACCCCGCCGCGCCGGTGCACGTCTGCTTCTTCGCCAACACCCGCCACCTGCTCCCCACCACGGCGTCGCCGGCCAGTGGGTTCTACGGCAACTGCTTCTACACCGTGAAGGCGACGCGGCCCAGCGGCGAGGTGGCGGCGGCCGACGTGGTGGAGGTGGTGCGCGCCGTCCGGGACGCCAAGGCCAGGCTCGCCGCCGACTTCGCGCGGTGGGCGGCGGGCGGGTTTGATCGGGACCCCTACGAGCTCACCTTCACCTACGACTCCCTCTTCGTCTCCGACTGGACAAGGCTCGGGTTCCTCGAGGCCGACTACGGCTGGGGCACGCCGATACACGTCGTGCCGTTCTCCTACCACCCGTTCATGGCCGTCGCCGTCATCGGGGCGCCGCCCGCGCCCAAGCCCGGCGCGCGCATCATGACCATGTGCGTCCAGGAGCAGCACCTGCCCGAGTTCCAGGAGCAGATGAACCAGCCGTCCTCGTGATCGATCATGCATCCAGGTGCAAGTTTGGAATTATTTGTCAATAAACGAACGAACGAACCGTACGTCGTCGTACGATGAGCTTGCTATATACAAGTACACCTCGTCAACTGAATGGATTCGAATTCGCGTGTAATTTGCTTGTATGTATGTATGTATATGAATGTCAACACCGTATACCTGCCCGGCTGTGCCTAAAAATGTCGGCCTAAGCTTTTCTTCATGCACCTGTAGCAATTCACGGATGAATGAATGAAAATATGAAATAAAGGTCCATGATTTGTACCGCATGCACATCTCCTATACTACAGGTGCCTCTGTTGTTCGGCGGTCTTAGAAAGTGGCTTGAGGGAGACAGGCCGGCCAGGGGGAGCACGAGGGCGCCGGTCGGAGCGGCAAGCCGGCGGAGCCGCCACCGATCGTGGATGGTGGAGGAAAACGGTTGGCGACGGGAGGGGCGGAGGAGGATCCAGCAACGCCGGGTTAGAGGGACAGGGGGCAGGAGAGGCAAGCTCGGCGTAGGGATGCCGTCGGGGATGGGACGTGGCCGGTGGTAGCTAGGCTGGGGAGCGGGCAATTCTCTTTGTACTGCTATATACACCCGATCGGTAGGTTGTGAATTATACTCCTGGTGCATATCGGTATCATTAGATTGCTAATAATTAAATATATTTTTATAGTAAACTTATTTGTAGATACAATGTCATTTAAATTATCAACAAATCTATTTAAAAAAGTTTCACCAGCACAAATGCTACAGTGACACTCGCTTGGGAACCGAGGGAGTATTATGAACCATCAACGACTTGTGATTGAAACTTGGCTGAAATATAGTATAGTTGGCAGGATTTGACTCATGATCGTGTCGGCCGAGCTAACAAACTGAAAGTGCGATGGATGTTAATGAAGATAGCTTAGCTGATGTGGAACCTAACCTTGTTTTGTGGGCGGCGGGCCTCACTAGCTAGTAAATTATTTCGCCTAGGTCTGAAACTGGAAGTGTCGTGTCGTCTGTCTGTCGTCGTCGTCCTATGCTTTCTGACGCCAAGCTGCCGCCGGTATGACGTATGCAGCCACGAACAGGAGCACAGCACAGCCGATTATTGTTTCCTTCTCGACGTTCTCCCTCGATATCTTAACACTCGAGATTTGTCATTTTTATGTGAATTATTAGAGCAGAACGTACGATCAGTTTGAATAGCTTCGATATATTTTCTTTTTTGGCACTGATGACGCATATCGTGCATAGTAGTATGAAGTATATATATAGAACTAGCAGGTAACCCACGCTTCACGCCGGCAATAGCACGCGCTGTGTCCAACAGACTTAGGTACAATGACAAAGGCGCCGTATATGTATCAGGCAACTGTGATTCAAGCATAATATCTAGTTTTGCAGCATGTGTAAACAGACTGAAATAATGGCATGTTTTATACAGGGAGAATAGGACTGTGAAAGTAAGAAAGTCTTCGTGCTTCCATGGCAGTTGTTGATGTTCGGGAGATGCTGATCCTGCATACAAAAAGCGCTTAAGGGCCTGTTTGAACGAAGAAATCCAAAACGCAGGAATAAGGTATGATGAAAAGTGAAAAACTACGGGATTTCAAAACACAGGAACAGAAAATTTAGGCTGTTTGGAACAAATGAATTTATAACATAGGAATTATAACATGTTAGGCAAATATGTGTACTAATTACTATATCTATTAGGCACGAATATGACCCCCCATGTTCTTCTCGCCTTAACTGCTGTTTTTTCCCTCCACTTCACACGCCCTACCTCGGGCTTCAGCGAAGGAAAACAAAACAATGGATCAAACTGGATTCTTTCATTCCCGTGAAATTGCTTCACAGCTACAGTATTTTGGAGGAACGGTTTGGGCGATTCCTCCATTCCAAACGCTCACATGAGTTTCCTTTCCTCTGTTTCTGATTCCTGCAATTTTCCTATGGTATTCCTTCAATCCAAACACAGCCTAAATCTACTCTCTTTCCACTTGAAGCGGTTGTTACATATGGAGAGTAGAAAGTGTGTCAATCATCATCATGACCGCAGCGGCTCGGGTGAACAGGCCTCCCGCTCACTACCGGGAACAGGATCTTTGCACGAAAACACTGGGCAAACCCTTTGCCGAGTGTAGGCACTCGTAAATTTCTTAACGGCAAACAGTCTTTGCCGAGTGTTTTTTGTCGGGCACTCGACAAAAACTTTGCCGAGTGCCCGAAAAACACTTGGCAAATATTTTTCCAAAAAAAAATAAAAAAAAACAGCACCACCACGCCAGCCTCTCCACCAACAGTGCCGCCGCCATCGCCGGCGAGCTCATCGCCTCCTCGCGCTCGACTGGCTCGCGTAGCTCTTGCGCCTGCCACCACGCCCGCCGCCGCCATGCCCGCCGCCGCCAACACACCACCACCACCACCACGCCTCCCGCCGACGCCACGCCACCACCATGCCTCCCTCCGATGCCATGCCACCACCAGCACCACGCCGCCACCGTGAGAGAGAGGGGGAGCAGTGGCGGCCGGATTCGGGGAGGAGGAGGAGGGGAGGGCCGGCGCCCGGATCCGGAGAGGGAGGGGAGGGCGGGGCCACGCCGGAGAGGGAGGGGAGGGGCGCGTCGGAGGAGGGGAGGCGTGGAGGGAGGGGGAGCGGCGTGGCGGCGCGTGCGGGCGGATCTGGGGAGGAGGCGGGGGAGGAGGGAGGGGAGCTGAGGGCCCAGCAGATCTAGTGAGGGGAGGGCGGGGCCACGTCGGTGCCAGAGAGGGAGGAGGGGAGGGAGGGGAGGGGGCGTGTCAGAGAGGGAGGGGAGGGGCACGCCGGAGAAGGAGGGGGGTGGCGCCGGCGGGAGGAGGAGTGGGGTGCGAAGGCAGCTAGGAGAGGGGAGCGGCGGGCAGGGAGAGGGGAACGAGGAGCGGGGGCAGGGAAGGAGGGGGTGTGCGTGCGTGTTAAGTGTGCGGCGGGCAGGGGCTTTGCCGAGTGCCCAGGATCTGGCACTCAGCAAAGCAGTGTTTGCCGAGTGTCCTAGATCTGACACTCGGCAAAGGATTTTTTTATTTTTATTTATTTTTCTCTTTTCATGGAGGGACACGTGGCACGATGTTTGCCCAGTGCCGTAATTTGCCGAGTGTTTTTCCCATATTTGCCGAGTGCTGGAGTTTGCCGAGTGTTTTTCAGTATAATTGCCGACTGTCAGAATGTTTGCTGAGTGTTTTCTAGTAAGGCACTCGACAAACAGAGAGTTTGCCGAGTGTTAGAATCTTTGCCGAGTATTTTTAGTTTGGCACTTGGCAAAGAGATGGTTTGCCGAGTGTCCGATAAAATATACTCGGCAAAGAATATGACACTCGGCAAAGCCTTCGATTCCGGTAGTGGCTCCCATCTCGTCACCCACCAGCCCCACCCCTCTCTAGCCACGTGTGGGGGCTGCGCCGACGATTCTGCTACGCCGCCACCGCCGCCGCTAGTACCAGCCCCATGGCGGCTGCCGCTTCTTCCACGCTGGCGGCCGCGCCGCCGGAGTTGACTGCCGTGGACCTGCCAAGCACGGACCTACCGGCCACCACCTTGTCCACGATGCGGGACGACCTCGACGGCGCCAGATCTGGCGCCTCCTGCACCCTGGTAGCGGCGGAGACAGCTCCGTGAGCCCTGATGGCCGGGCCCCCGTGGGCGAGCAGTCAGCGGACCTGTCGACAACGATGGTGGATGCAGCGGCCTCCCTGTGCGCGTCCTCACTTTCCCTTTCACCATCCCCTTCTATCCGGTTGGCGGCCCAATGGGACATCCCAAGGCCTGTCGTTGGGCGGAGGACAGCTTCTCCGATGACTCCGACGTGGAGGCCTCGCCGATAGCCTCCTCATTCTTGTACATCGACGCGGTTCACCGGATGCAGCAACCGCATCCAATGTCGCCCGTCGTTGGGGGCACGCACGACGCCAACGATGGGGTGATGGGCGGTCGGGGTGTAGCTGTTGGCGCCGAGAGGCGGCGTAGGCTGCGTAAGCATCACCGAGCACGGCCACAGCTCCTCCATGGGCTGCCTGTCCACGACATAGACGTGAGTGGTGGAGCCTCCTGGGTTGTGAGCGATGCACACGACGCTTGCCAGTCCATCAGAAACTCAATCCACGCGTACCTATCGGCAACCGCTGTCGCATCACCACCCTAGATGTGGATGGCTCGCGCAAGGTCCTATCGCGAGGGCTGGCAAATGACGATGAGGGGACAGGAGCCAACCAGCCAGCTAGCGGTCGACTTCCGAGGTGCATCCCGACGGACCTTCACGGCAAGTGCATCAATTGCCTCTCCTCCATGCATCAGTTGGCAACCTGCAAGCTGCCCCAGCGATGTCTGCGGTGCAAGGGATTTTGACACATTGTGCGCAATCGCAAGCAGTCATGGCGCATGGGCTCTGGGAGCTCGGGCGATGCAGGCGCCGTGGGTCGTCAACCACAAAGCTCTATTTGTTGGACCCTCAACTCCTGCTCCATTTGGCCAGTGGACCACGGTGGTTCGTGAGACTATGGTAGGGTCGAGATGGACAATGCCATTCGTGCTAGCAGCGGTCGCTGGCACCGACGATGGAGGCATCATGGGCGGTTGGTAGGGGCAGCCCAGGTAGCACCGACCATCACCTTGGCCGCTGCTAGAGCCCTAACCAAGCACGGTGAGCTAACCAGCGAGACAGGGGCTCCTACTAACAATGCTGCCCCTTTGTTGTTGCACACTGCTCCCCTGAGTTAGACCTCCTGGCGTTGGAGCTATGCAAGAGCATGGGGCCTCCCACGTGGGTAGACCCAATGTTGGAGGAGCTTGACGCCTCGCTCGTCATGAGCCGGGCAGCAGGAGCACAAGCGCTAGGGTGCCAGCCTACTCAGGTGGCCACGCCTCAGGAGGTTAAAGCATCTGTGGTGGAGATGGCACTACTATAGATTGACTTTTCACCATCGCTACTTTCACTACCGTAGCGATAGAAGCGATGGTGTTATACTTCCACCACCGGTTGGACCGATAGCGAGGCCTCCAAGGCAAGGAAACCGGCAGTTGAAAACCATCAAGGCGGCGGCGGTAGTGGGGTTGAATTCCACCATCATTTGGAATGTCGAGCTGACTGTGATAGGCGTTATGGCCGCTGGCCCTACACGACCGTTTGGTGTACCGGCGGTAGTAAATTTAGCATTGAGTTCATTTCCGCATTTTCCAACTACCAACAACACAGTTGGCATCACCATTACTTTCCTATGGAGTATATGCCTCGTCTTCCTAGATGCTTATACTGCTCCTATCTGCTTCTCCATCTTCAAGGTTGGCCTATTTAAGCGGGGCTAGATGCGCTTCTTGGCAATCCATACACTCCTTCCTCCTTAGATACAGATAGATATAGACAAAGCTCATGAGCCAACCTAGCTATATTTTCTTCATCGCCATGGCGCTCCTTCTCCAACTCCTCCAGTGGTAGCAGTGGTGTTGGGAGAAGGCCTTCAAGATTGGGTACTACCGGCATCTAGGTATAGCGGGGCTGCTCGATCTAGGTGCTAGTGGAAGTTTTACGATTAAGGGGGTTCGCTTATTTGGGCAAGCCAAGGGCTACTCAATGGACTTTGGCATCCCTAGTTTGCCCTACGCATTTCTTAGTGCCTGATTCACCATCCTGGTGCCCTAGTGATCCTCCTTCCTCTGGAGCAGCAGCGATGACGGTGGCACTTCTCTTCCTCGCCTAGCCGCCTCCTCTTCTTCAATGCCTCTATCTCCCTTGCACTCGTGGCCATGAGAGGTGTAGTAGGGAAGGTAAACCACCTCACTGAGATGCTCCTCTTCTTGCCTCTATCTCTCTCGTGCTCACAACCATGAGAGGTGCAGGAGCAGGGAAGGTAAAGCACCTCACTGAGATGCTGGTGGAAGTTTTGTGAGGTGCTACCTCATCCTTAGCTTGCATTGCCTATCTCTAGACTCGACTATGGGATGTACCTGTACTCACAGGACTTTGTTATTGTACGCCCAGTAGTCTTCGATAGGTCTCTGTTATTGTACAACTGTGGAATATAACTAAAGTTATCAATGAAATTGTTGTGATGATTGTTACTGTGTTAGATGAGGATGAAATGTGGCAGGGAATCAAATGTGCCAGGGAATCTCAACCGCATCGTGTTCATCACTCCATCGCCCGTGAATCACGTGGGTGGCCGCGGAATGTCATGGACCTTGACTGTTGCCTTCCCCGGCACGTGTCTTGAGGTGGGGCTATTTAAGCCAAGGTAAGGGGAGCCTCTCTATCAAACTCCAATCCTACTTCCTCCCTTAGCATCAGAAAAACAAGAGAAAACCTTGAGTTGCACAGTAGTCTCCTCATCGCCATGGCCTCCCTCAGTCCTGCATCGACTCTAGCGCCGCTGGGAGAAGGCCTTCAAGATTAGCTTCCTGCCAACACCTATGTGTGCCTATATGCATGTTCGCTCAATTCCTCGGTGCTAGTGGAAGTTTTGCGACGGTGCAAGGGAACATGCTTGTTTTCCTTCCTTCGCTTCCTGCTTGGAAGGTAAAGGGAACATGCTTGTTCTGCCTCTTTCTCTCTCTCGACCAGTGAGAGGTGCAGATGCTAGTGGAAGTTTCACCTCACCTTTTCTTTCTCTTTCTTGAATAGCTCTGTGTTCCCATTTCCAAGACTGTTGTTCAGTCTGAGGAATCGAAACAGTGAGCACCACCATATCCTAATCGACAAGGAAGTTAGTACACAAGAAAGATGGACAAAAAATGGTTTCCTTCATTTTTTCCTACTGCTAAACTTACATGTTGACAATTAGTGATGACGCCTAGACCTAGCTTAAATAGTGATGCACCCATTTCATACATTGTTCATTCCGTATGTTCCCTTGTTCTCGGAGTCATTAGGAGAGCACTAAACTAAGTTGCATTTGATGTATCTCTCTGTGACATATTTAAATGGACCAATGTTGTTTGATTGTCTATGGACATGTTAATTTCCTCTAGGATGGATGTTGTCATTATTGTAGCTAAACTAGTGTGCCTTTGTTGTGTTTGCAAATTGGATTATTTATCTAGCGCGAAGAGTACGGTGGTGTGACAGCTCCCGTCGCTGTTTCATATGGTGATTCAGCGTTAGTTTTACATAGCCTAGAGGCCCACAGTCCTCCTCAGATAGGAGGAAGAAGTTAATAAGGACCTGCGAGACAATGAATAAGGAAGGAGCACTGTAGTACAATACTAATATTGAATTAATTATGGAGTTGTTTCCTATATTCACTCTCGCAACAGAAAATCAGAAGCTAACAGTCAAGAGTGAATTAGTTTCCTATTCCAATTGCCTTTCTGAACAAAATAATTTCACGACGAAGCCTACAATCCTCGCTGTAAAGCAGAGTCCTTTGTTCCCATCCTTTTGGAATGCCGCAGTTGGCACCTACGCATGGAAGGTCACCGCGCTCCTATGCCGACGGCGATAGTGGCCACTTGTTGCGCCACCACGTCGTTTTGTGGATCAAGTTCGTGGCCGCCTCGTGGCACAACCAACACCCCTTGTTGCTTAGCCGCCTACTCATTGGTCCATCATCGCCGCCCATGATTCTTCCTCACCCTCAATCCGACTTATGTACCGCCTCGTAGGGTTGTCATCGCTAGCTCCGCCATTGTGCCTATAGAGGAATATAGCGACTAGATAGGCTGCCATATTATGCCCGCCATCAGTGGCATGGTTGAGATAGTCAAAGCATGGCCGAGGGCTATTGTTTTCTATGAATACGGCTTGTATCCCGGGGAGCAAGCAAGCCTTTGGGTTGCTAAACTAGGTCAGCCTAGCAAGGAGGGCAAAGTAGTTAACACAGTCATTCGACGAACTAGGTCAGCACTAATCCACTGCCACACGCCGAATGATGGTGGGGTCACCGTAGATGCGGCGCATGGACGAGCACGTCACCCGTAGGCTGTGGAGGTCGTCCATGGGCCGCTCTGAGGTCGTAGCGAGGTGGCCGGTGATGTCAATTTGCACCTCGTCTAGGAGCACCGTCAGCGACATGCTGTGCTGCCTCACCACCACGATTGCCGACGTGGATGGAGGTACGGTGTGTGGATGGCACAACGTATGTTGATTGAGGAGGAGGGTTTTTTTGGGGGGGGGGATTTGATTGATGAGGAGTTATCATGACAAACTTATTTCCCAGTTATTTAAAGAGTATCATCCGGCCATGTAGTGCACTGTGCCACTTGATCTTGGATGTTGGACGCGATCTCGATGGCGTAGCCCACAACATCACTGTTGGTGTTGGGTACGACATGTTCTTACGTGTGAATCGCACTCCTAATTCATGACCATTGTGGTGGTTGCTTTTCCAATGTTTTTGAATGCTTTGGGAACGCTGCCAGGCCAAGCGATGTGAAATAGGTGCCTTGGGAACTCGACGCTACCATGTGAATGGTCACTATTGAATGGTCGTGTTGGGTACGCTGTGAGGCGAGGTGACGTGAAATATGCGCCTAGGGAAGCTAGTCGACGTTGCCATGCGATTCGTCGCCATTGCTTCGTATAAGAAGGGGGTGCGGTGTGTTGCTTTCTCCACTCTAAACTTGCAAAATTTTGTAGTTGGTCGTTCTCTTTCTTTCTTCCACTTCCTCTGCAAGCAGGGCAGGCCATAGTGACTCCGATAGCGAAAACTCATATTCAAACGAGGCTGAATTCGAAGAGAAGAAGAGCGGGATCCTACTCGGCCTCTCCAATGGAGGCAGTCAGGTTTCAGTGGTCGTGGCGAGGGCACCTTTGTGTGTCCTTTTGCTGCTGGCAAGAAAGTGCCATCATGGAGTCTTCGTGAGTTGCTGCAGCACGTGAATGGGAAGTCTCGTAGAGGCGAGGGGATCTCTAGGGCCAGAGCATAGTGCTTTGGCCAAGTATATCCTGAGCAACGATGCCATGGCCCTATGACCATGAGCTTGGTGGAGTTGGGGACTATGGCAATGAGGCAGGTGAAGGCTCGTAGGGACCAGCGCCACATGCGGCCAATAGGGCCATCAAGGAAGCGCACAAGGAGAAGGTACTGAAGAAATAACTCTGTGTGATGATGTTTTTTCGGATCAACCTTCTTTCAATTTTTTAAGTTATAGTACATAGTTCCTGTCACCAATTGAAACTAACTATATTTTAATTAACACAGCGGACCGAGCGACCGCAATGGGAAAGGGCCCCTACTATAAGCCTGGCAGAAGGCCCGATGGAGGGTCATCCGCATCCCGTTGAAGCTAGTCTTGTAGTAGGATTTTTATTTGATATACTGAATTTTTAGCGTACAATATGTATGTTTTATTTACATGAAATATGAAATGTTCTTATGTATGTTTTGGGATCTTCCTTATCTTTGCTGCGATGTTTATTTTCTGTGATGGGGAAGTGGTCTTGTACAACCGGTAGTGTGATGGTAGCCCCCAAGCACCATAGATTTCAGGACTGTATGTCACGTCCATCGTTAGGTGATATTCATAACACGCAACCACCACCGCCGATAGCCTTCACCGCCGCTTCCAGACGGTTAGGATGTCACCGCTATCGTCAATTTCCAAGCCCGCCCAAGTCTCCCACGCGTATTTATGAAGTTTCGCTCAAATTTGCATTCTCGTGGCCCCCACTTTAGCTTACAAAGACTGCTTCCCCACCCTGTGTGCCTCCTCCTCAATGCTACTATTCCCCATCACCGCCTCCTACCATCAACAATCTAGTGCTCCGTGCCGCGGCGCCGGTACGCCTCACTAGCCCTCACAGATCCACCGGTGACCAAGGTGGTACTCACCGCCGTGTCCGCTCGAGCTCATTGCTGCAAGATCCAAACACAAGGGTAATGCTTTCACACTTCCCTTATCCATGTTTCTTGGATTTTTATTGCCCTCTTCACTCATGTAAGTAGGAAGGAAGCTTCCATTTGATTAGTGTGTGTCTGCCGCTCCAGCATATCCTTGTCAAGATGGAGGAGGTCCCTAACAAGATGAAGGGAGTGGGCATCCTTGTAGACCATGTCATGGTCCTCATCGTCCACTGCCTCACCGCCCGCTCCTTGTGCAGCAACAAGTGTGTATGCCGCTCCTAGAACCACCTCATCTCGGACACCGAGTACCAAAGGAGCTGTCCTAGATTATTGCTAGATTCTTCTATCGCACCTGGAAATGCAAACGCCACTTCGCCAGCATCACCAGTGAACACCCGTCCTTGTCCTTCTTGCCCTTCCCCATTCATGATGTCGTCGTCTCAGATTGCTTATAGCAGCCTCATCCTCTTGCTGGTGTTTTGGGTGTCGCTATGTTGTCTGCAATCCGTGACTAACAAATGGTTGCTACTGCCTGATAACCTCCATTCGTGTGGCGAGGCTCGCTTGGGGTTTGATCCGACAGTGTCCTCGCACTTCCATGTGTTTGAATATGGGAAGATGAGGGAGGGTGAGTCCATAGGTGTGAGCATCTACTCATCTAAGAGTGTAGCTTGGATCTTTAAAGAATCTGAATGGGACGACTGTATTATAGTATCCACATATGCGAGAAGTGTGTTTCTTAATGGTTTTATGCACTGGCTCGAGTTCTCCTAGATCATTGATGTTGATATAGACGGAAAGACATGGACTAAATACAGAAGCCACGTGGTGATGCAATCTCCATCCATGAAGCCTAGGGTCAGTTGTGTTTATGTACTGCTGATATTTACACTATGACTCAGCTTTCAATCTAGATCCTTGAAGACTATGGTAGTAATAGATGGACATTGAAGCATATGGTGACCACGCTAAAGATATTTGGACAGAACAATATTGAATTTGGTTATGAGGTTTGTAATGCGGAAGTACAGAGTGATTGTAGTTCACCTTGAATGGAATTTGATTTTCCTTGTTGGGGAGGACAGAACACTGCTTGCATATGACATGAACCATAGAAAAGTTCATGTCCTCCCTACACGGGTCATCCACTGTCCTAGACCTACCTAGAGTCTATGTATCAATGGACCTCACTATCTGCCTCATGTCCCCTTGTTCATGGAGTCATTAGCAGAGCAGTAAAGATGCATATTGCTATATTTTATTGTTAGGATATGTCTTTGTTCAGGTAGGAAGTTGTTTTGAGTCTATATATAGTCTAATTTTGGCTTAGTAACTAAACCAATGGTATTTTGAATATTATTAATTCTGCTGCTTTGCATTGTGCAGGTTTCAGAAGTCTCAGTGCTTTTGAACGATTTTCCTGCAATGGCTATGGGAGGAAGAAGAGGGGTTCCATCGTGCATTTGCTGCCAAGCTGATCAAGGAGTGCCAATCTGAAGGAGCGGAGCACATTACGTAAGTCTGTAGGGAGCAGAACCTTTGTTATGCTATCTATGTACCGCTTGTGTTAATTCATCAGTTGACACGGTTGCTATGTTAGTGTCGAGCATTGTTATTATTACAAGTACTCTTCATTATGGACATGATAAATGATGTGTAATCATTATATCTGTATGGTGTGTGTTCAGTAAGTTATTAAGGCCCAGCTGAATTAGTAAATACATTGTGAAAATCGGATGCAATTCTGTCACCGTTAGGATGTGGGTTGTTTTGTCATCACCGCTGTGCCACTCGCCGTTGGTGAAGCAAACGTCCATCACCGCCGCTATTCGTCTGATGCGGCAGGGGTCAATAGTGTATCACCGCCGAATCATTTAGTAAACCGACACTGACTAAAGGATCATCACGGGCGGATCGTACTGCAACGCGATGATGACCATGCCCTATGACCAGACAGTTCATATGTTGAAACGACGGTGATGTTCGCCTGGACACAGGCGGGTCGTGCTCCAATGCAACGGAAACAAGGACCTGATCACGGACAGATCAGAAGCCAATACAACGGTGTTAGTGTATACCCACACAGGCGGGTCGGGCCTCAATGCGATGGAATAAGGATCTGATCATGGATGGATCATAGGCCACGTGGTGGTGTTAGTGCATATCGACACAGGCGAGTCATGCTCCAATACGACGGAAGTAAGAACCTTATTACAAATGGTTGATAAGCCAATGCGGCGGTGTTGTGTACTTCCCAGTCGGTCTGAGATAGCGACGGTGATGGCTACGACTATCACTGTCGATAGCTTACTGCCGAGGCCGAAATTGGATTGCTATGTGGGTTGCGACGCGGCTGTGAAGGGTGCGAGTGTAGTAGTGTGGACTCGCCTCTGTTGTTGCCGTAGGGGCTGCCACAGCTCATGCCACCACGAGTGGGACAACACGGCATTGCTGATGAGATCATGGTGGGCACACCCATCCCCAGCGATGCTGACACCCACTGCCACGTGCTGGCTGCTCAGGCGTCTCGCATGGTTCGCTGAGGAGGATTCAGCTCAAGCGAAAGTCCGTTGTTAATCGCCAGTCCACTAACGCAGAAGATGACAACTATTAAGCAACCCCTGCCACTCAGGAGCCGACGGATTGCCGCTCAATCGCTGGCGCACATACCTACCTCCAAGCAGGGGAGTCGTACTCCACATGAAGAGGATGGGGCATCCAGCCACCGGTGGCACCAGTTTCATCATGCGTCCAAACAAACATATGACGCCTTATTCGTAGGGAATTTGACGCCGAGCCACGTTGCAGCTCTGACGAGTTGTTCCTAGCGACCAACTATAGGGCCGGCAGAAGAGCGCTCTTCTCAGGAGGACCGCGAAGCCAGCAACTGGTGAACGCGCACCCATAGGTTGCAGCGCTGCTCTTAGCTTGGTTGTAGACCATTTATGTAATATTGAAGCTTGAAACTATTTGCTAGGACGGTCTAGTCTATGACTGTAAGACCTCCTTGGCGCTGATCAGAAGCGCGTTGTTTGTATGGTTGAACTCTTCTTCTTAAATATAATAATACACAAATCTTTTGCGTATTCGAGAGAAAAAATAACTCACAGATGAAATGCATCCCTTTTTGTCCAGCTTCCTTTTTTGCAGTGTTGTGCGAGTTGCACTGTTGTTTACTGCCAATTATTGCAATGTATTTAGTATGAGGAAACTGTAAGTTTGTGGTTTTCATAAACATCAGAGTAAGCGCAGATTTTTTTTTTTTTGTGCAGTTTACAAAATTCTGTACCACTGGGTCTGTCCTTTTTCCTCCATTCTGCAGCATAGCGTTATATGTATTAATGAAAAAATCAATTTGAGAAAGCGATAATGTTAGCGCTGGTGAAAAGGCGCTTGAATTTGCCATGTTATTTCGACTGAAGGGGACCTGTTATACAGATATCCAAAGGGGGCTCTGAAAACATATGGCAAAAATGATTTGTGGGTTTAAAAAGCCTTGTATCAACAAATAGGTATGGATCATGTTATGAACAGTTGTTTAGAGAAAATGTACACTGTTGCCAATACTTGCCATCAGCATGCCATGTCCAATACTCATGAAATTCTACATATGTCAATTGCCTTGCTTCTAGTTGTGTTTTGTTGACCTCAAACCAAGTAGTCAATTTGGTGACTGTGTTGCGGGGATCACGAACCACTTCTTCCAGATTATCATCTTCCGCATATAGGATACTGTTCTCAAGTGGAAGGCGGACACGTAGTCGCTCAATAGATGGATCTATGTGGTGAATGTCAAACTGGAGAAGGCGCCAAGCTGCATCATTTGGTGTTATACATCTGCAATCTAAATATTGTTTTATTTCATTGACTGCAGCATCATCGTGATCTTCTCTGCTTTGGATGGCAACCTTGGCACGGCCAGGACCCGTAGCTTATCTGTGTTGAAAGTGTACTTGAATAAGTATTTCTCTATTCCATCACGACTAACACTTTCAACATTTATGTGTGCATCATATTTGACACATAAGTCAACATCATGGAGGACTACAAATCGATTGTCGATGTGGATACCATTCTTTTGAACCGTGACATCGTTATTTGGTTGTGCATATATAACATGACCATTTGATGACACAGTTGTTGTGCTTGAGAGATCTTTAGGATAGAACTTACGCATCTGCCATCGGTCTGCAAGAAATTGAACACAGAGCACCACAGGGACCATGTATCATAAACGTCATTCGTTGAAGATAAGAGTATATCGAACCCATATGTCATCTTACCATGAGTAGATTGTATCCATTGGGCAAATATAGGTTCGATTTGCTTTGCAATAGCTTCATAACCAGCCCGATCAAGTAATGGATCAGGCAGTTGGGCCGATATGTAAGAATCAATTTGGTCGGCCATATGGGGGCCATTGGTCTGAAGCCATATGATGACCGAAATATGTGACATCTGCCATTTTCTTACTACCTGATACCTTTCTTTATTTTTGAATAGCTTTAAATAGCTTGCATGCTAGTACCTCATCCATAGCCGACACAAGAGTTTTCTGATTTGTTCAATAGCTTGATTCTAATTGATGTGTTCATTTTTTGACATGTAGTTCAGATGGATAGTCTTGGGTACTGTGATGTGCTTTTGGACAGGTTTTAATTATGTTTTATGAGATATGAAGGTTGTAATGTGTTCCCTGAATATTTATTTATGTGCTGATCTGGACCTATTTTGTTACTGATGATGAGAACATGTGTTAAATTAATGATGATTGGTTATTAATGTGGCTGAAAAGTAACGATGATTTCTTTTGCTATCAACAATTTCAAGTTGGGGCGATTGAGCCTTGATTTCTAGTTTGTAAGGCGTGCTAGATGATGGGCCTTGCAAACAATTTTAATGATCAGCAAAGGGGCCAGGTGAATAATGGGCCGCACACAATACTGAGAGCGTGATTCTGGCAGTACATGACGCACCCATCCGGTTTCAACGCTTATTTGCTATGAATAGAAAACTGAATGATTGAATGAAGCTGAGTAAACCAACATCATGTTCCTTCGATTTCTTCTTTTCCTCTTTTCTGGACAGAGATGAGCAACGAAGTTTCCGTCCCTGTGAATGGAATCAACTAGCAATTCAGACTCGATGCTTAAATTCCAGGCAGAGGTTAGTTGCTTGTATCTACCTTTCATGTGGGTTGCATACTTGCATTACATGCCGCCTTCAATGCCTTCTTTGGAGCCCAGCCGCCAGGAACGTAATGCCCCCCTTGCGCTCGTGCTCCTGTCCTGCAGGCCGTTCTGGTCGTCAAAAATCTCTGCTCCTGGTTTACTCCAATCCTGCACCCAATTAATAATCTCTTGCTCCTCTGAAATCTCTGCTCCCAAATAATCCATGACGGGCACGCGCACAGCTCGACTTCCTAGATCGATTCAAGGTGTTAAATTACAACTTGCAACACCCCCAAGATTAAATTTTAAATAACCCTTCTCATTTGCCTATCATCACCATCATGTCATAGTTGACGACATCATATATCTTTACCGAGCCGTCGTTGGATATTGTACAACACAGCAATCCATCTGCGCTCACCGCCCAGGCAGCAATGTAGACACCTTCGTTAGATAGAGATTGGAGAGGGGGGTTCTGAAATTGGACCCACATCTCAGCCATAGAGACGTGCTTCGGGTCAAGGTGAGATCTGAAATGCTTTGTGAATTTAATCCCCACTGCTTTCTTCCGCGGCGCATTAATATGATACAACTGAATATCTGACCACACTCTATCTTTGAAGTGGCTATCGTACCGGGCACTCAACAGCTTCCTAAACTCAAGGAGTAGCTGATGAGATATTTTTTCAAAACAAGCTTTTGCTTTTGATATATGCTTTTATGACTATTGACCGTAGGCCAACGTTTGATTTCCTGGAAAAGAGTGATAGCGCCCCGTCTCGGCCGAAATCCATGCGAATGCACGGAATATAGAGGATCAAATAACAGGTTAAATAAGTGAGCTAGTCCTAGCCCTCCATTATGATCCTATCTCTCTCCGCAGGTTGAGTTATTGGTCGAAACATTCCCGGTTTGTTCGCTTTTGGTATGAACGACCGAAACATTGCCGAGAAGCGAAAGGTTGATGTCAACAACTCACACTGAATTTCCTCTGGTTTCTCCCTTTGTGGCAAAGCGAGCGCCTTGACTAAGATAGATTGACTCTTTCATTCTTGCAGCCTATTCTGGCTCCAATAGCTAGCAAACAATATGAAGGAAGACCTTAAAGCCTTATTCGTACTCCACGGACCACGAATAATAGTTTCTTCTGAATGGAACCATACCGATCTACTAAACGAAGGTGTTCACGAGAGGTGATGTAGACTAGGCCCGATCTTCCGAAAGGTATGATAGCGTCGATTGGTGGAGACTCGACGTTCACGATCTAGGCTTCGAACCAAGACTGATTCGGACCCCCGCAACCATTACACCAATGCTCCGTTGGTTATCAACCACGCGAATGCGATTGACCTTGCCGAGAAGGCTTTCCTGCAAGCGAATCGAGAACACAAGCAAGAACAGGACGAATGCAATCTGAAATTGCAAATAAATATGAAGCTTATGATAACAAGAAGGAGTTCAAGTCTTTATTCGAAAGGACTAATCGCCACAGGCGAACGAGATCAAGAACTGGGGCCCTGGTTCACAGCAAGCGGCCTTGGCGGCGACAGTTGCAGCAAAACGACGTCTGTTTCATGAGGAAATCAAGAACTAAACAAAACCCAAACCCTAAGGAGAGCGACGGCTGGTATTTATAGAGTCCTGGGCGTCACCTCCCTGGACGCGTCCCCTAATGGGCCCAATCACGATACACGGTCCAATGGACCAAAAGACGGTGTCGCAGCACCCTGACAAATTCTTGACGCTGACTTGTTTCGATGATTCCTATTGATTCCGAAAGGACTTTGATGTGAGACTAATTGGGTTGGCTTCCTTATCCAATTAGCTTTCCATCCATATGTGAATCATCGAAAACGGAGTCCAGATGCGTCCTGGGTGACTAGTTTAAGGTAGACTGGTCCTGGAGGCCGAGGCAGACTCGAACTTGAGTTGCTTTGGGCCTCCACCTCGGGGACTCGAACCGAATTAGCCTCGGACCTCCTTCTTGACTTGGACACCCTTGCTGGCCTCCTACCCCTCCATACCATGTGCCAAACATGGTCATATGCATGGGTGTCATTTCCTCATCAAGAGGGAAGGGCTTATCTTCAAATTCGGTATCAACTTAGCTCCAAAATTTCATTCATAACAAAGGAAATGGCACCGAAACAACTTATCTGCAACCCTGACACCAGCAAGCATGGGCAAATTGATCCTCAAAACCAAAGGGCGTTAGCCAAGTCGAGGCTTTTGAAAAGCCTTACCTACAATGCGAGTCTCCTATTATCAACCACTACGTAAAAAAACGATTTTTAGCAACGGTTCGATTTTTTTGAAGGGGCGGCTGGTGATGGAGCTGCCCCTACAGTGGCGTGCTCGGGTGCCTAGACACCAGCCGCCCCTACAAATGGAACAGCAGGGGCGGCTGGTGTTACGAGCTGCCCCTACAAATGGGGTCTTATTTATAGGGGCGGCTCAATCACCGGCCGCCCCTGGAAATGATATTTGTAGGGGCGGCTCAATTACCAACCGCCCCTACAAATCGATTTGTAGGGGCAGCCTAGGAACCACTCCTATAAATACATGATTTGTAGAGATGGTTCGGTAGGGGCGGCTGGCCAAACCGCCCCTACAAAGGGTTACCAGCCGCCCCTAAAAATGCTTTGTGTAGTAGTGAACCATTCTAGTTTCAAAAAATGTTCCCATCAATGCTGCTACTCGACTTTAGGGGCATTTCCACGTTCTTCTTGTCATCCTTCTCACCCTCCTTCGTCTTGTGGGTCGACTTGTAGTAGCAAGCGTAGAGGATCAGCTGTGCTTGGCTGAACAAGGCGCCAAGGCCGTTGGGGATCCACGTTTGCATCATCAAGGGAAGAACCAAGGTCAACTCAACTAAGTTTTGTTCCAACATGAGGAGATGCAATTCATTCAGCTGACCGTGACATAGAGGTCGAAGCGGATGAGCACGTAGGCCGTCCAGCAGCTGCCGTTGAGGAAGGAGACCAGATCGTTGTAGCAAGAGCACGAAAAATCGAGCAGTTCTTATCACAACCGTTCTTTATGGCAGAAGTTTTTACTGGTTCTCCAGGAAAGTATGTTGGTCTATTAGAAACAATTAGAGGATTTCATCTAATCATTTCCGAAGAATTAGACGGCCTACCCGAACAGGCTTTTTATTTAGTGGGGAACATCGATGAAGCTAGCATGAAAGCTATAAACTTAGAAGAGGAGAGCAAATTGAAGAAATGAAATGAAATCTTTATGTACTGACTCCTAAACGAATTATTTGAGATTGTGAAGTGAAAGAAATCATTTTATCTACTAATAGTGGCCAAATTGGTGTATTACCAAACCATGCCCCCATTAACACAGCTGTAGATAAGGGTCCTTTGAGAATACGCCTCCTCAACGACCAATGGTTAACAGCGGTTCTGTTGAGTGATTTTGCGAGAATAGTTAATAATGAGATCATCTTTTTAGGAAATGATGTAGAACTGGGTAGTGACATTGATCCAGAAGAAGCTCAACTGGCACTTGAAATTGCCGAAGCTAACTTGAGTAAAACTGAGGAAAGAATTGGTTGAAGCGAAGCTAGCTCTCAGACGAGCTAGGATACGAGTCGAGGCTGTCAATTGGATTCCCCCATCCAATTGAATCCAAAGGTTTCGTTGATACAAAGAAAAAGGAAAGAAGGGATCTCGTTCCTAGAGACCTAGAGATGAATGAAACTAATATTCACTGTTATATGTAACAAGCAAGTTGATATATATATGTAGCTTTTTCAGACCTGACTGGCATGTAGGTAGCTTGTTTGTATCTATTTTAAACAGGCGGGGTTCAAATGTGGCATTTCTATAAAATGAGTCAACGTCATGCTTATCCTAAACAACCAAGCTCCCCCTTGCCCCTACCTAAAATCAGGCTCTTCCTGACTCCTTTGCGGATTGGACGAAGGCTTTGCTGAATTATTCTTGTCTTGCCTTGAGCTCACCACTGATAGATGTATAAGCTTGGTCATTGCCAGACTTTCTCTTTCTCCACCTAAAGATGCCTCATCTTGGTACGAACTTTTTGTCTTCTTAAGTCTGAATGCTGATAGGTGGTTCTGCCTAATTCTCTCTTATTCTATCTTTGATGGACCAAGCGAGTCTTATAGAATCTTATGCCGACCCCTTTCTTTACCGGTCATCAAGGCTTTGACCCTGGCGCTCGATCTTGGGCCTGTGCTTCAGTGAATGGTATGGATTTCTAACTAATAATGGTGGTGATGTACCATTCCAATCTTTATGTGCTGACTCGAGGTCTCTTCTTTTTATTTTTGGAATCCTCTACGAGGGGGTTCAATATTCTTTCTGCCCGTCTTTCTTTTTTTAGCCCTGATGAGTACAGTTTTCTATTCATCTATGGATGGATTCTACCATTCATCCGGGGGCTACCAATTGCTTAACCAACCTGATTTTTTACTTCCTTACAGAAGAATGATAGACGGAAGCAGAATCAAGGGATCTTCTTGGTATGGTTGTAGGTCGGCGAGATGTCCAGTTTGTCTGTATGATCCACTACCGGAAACCGGCGATTTGCCGAGTGCCGAGGCTTTGCCGAGTGTATTTTATCGGGCACTCGGCAAATACCGTGTTTGCCGAGTGCCAAATAAAATACACTCGGCAAACAAAAACACACGGCAAAATACGTCTTTGCCAAGTGTTTTTTTCTGGCACTCGACAAAGAAGCTTTTTGCCGTGTGCATTTTTTTTTGTCCTCGGCAAATCATTTTTTCGAAGCAATTTTTGAGGCCCTAAATGAATTCAAATGAAAAACTTTTCAACTACAAAGTTGTATAACTTCTCAAGATCTACAAAGTTTATTTTGGTCATTTCTTCATTTGACAAAGCGACAATAACGTTGTTCATAAAATCTACATATCTCATATCCTCTCATATTAATTTCATGAAAGTAGAAGATACATATATAAGATTTGTGAACAATGTTACTACCACTACGTCGGATGAACAAATGACCAAAATAAACTTTATAGATCTTGATAAGTTATGAAATTTTGTAGTTGGCAACATTTTGATTTGAAATCATCTGGTCATGCAAAAACGACGTTTGAATTTGAAAATTTTAAAATTTGAATTTTTCAAACGACCTCGGATGAAAAAACTTCCTAAATGAAAATTGTAGATCTCCAAAAGTTATGAAACTATGTAGTTGACAACTTTTTGATTTGAAATCATCTTATCATGCAAAACTATGTTTGAATCTCTCAAATTTAAAATTCAAATTTTTCAAACGACCTCGGATGGAAAAACTTACTAAATGAAAATTGTAGATCTCAAAAAGTTATGAAACTTTGTAGTTGACCACTTTTTGATTTGAATTCATTTAGGGCCTCAAACAAGCAATTTACTCTCAGTTTGCCGAGTGCCTTTTTTCTAGCACTCGGCAAAGCCGTATTTTGCCGAGTGCCTATATTTTGGCACTCGGCAAAGAGGTATTTTGCCGTGTGCATTTTTTTGGCCCTCGGCAAATCAGTTTTTCGAATCAATTTTTGAGGCCCTAAATGAATTCAAATGAAAAACTTTTCAACTACAAAGTTGTATAACTTCTCAAGATCTACAAAGTTTATTTTGGTCATTTCTTCATTTGACAAAGCGACAATAACGTTGTTCATAAAATATACATCTCTCATATTAATTTCATGAAAATAGAAGAGAGATATATATGATTTGTGAACAATGTTACTATCACTATGTCGGATGAACAAATGACCAAAATAAACTTTGTAGATCTTGAGAAGTTATGAAATTTTGTAGTTGGCAACATTTTGATTTGAAATCATTTTTCATGCAAAAACGACGTTTGAATTTGAAAATTTTAAAATTTGAATTTTTCAAACGACCTCGGATGAAAAAACTTCCTAAATAAAAATTGTAGATCTCCAAAAGTTATGAAACTATGTAGTTGACAACTTTTTGATTTGAAATCATCTTATCATGCAAAACTACGTTTGAATCTCTCAAATTTAAAATTCAAATTTTTCAAACGACCTCGGATGGAAAAACTTACTAAATGAAAATTGTAGATCTCAAAAAGTTATGAAACTTTGTAGTTGACCACTTTTTGATTTGAATTCATTTAGGGTCTCAAATAAGCAATTTACACTCGGTTTAGTATAATATATTGGGAACTAAAACGGAATCTAGACACAAGTGATAGTGTGGTGTAGTGGTAGAGGAGGTTTGTGCGCAGCGGGAGGTCTTGGGTTCGAATCCCGTTGGCCGCGTAGCCGTGAAATTTACGCGAAAAAAGCCGGAGATGGATGGGCGCTGACCGGTGGGGGCCTCCACCAATTAAAAAAAAAATTCATTTTTTTTGGGTAAAAATTCCCATTTTTTTCGGCTTTTTTTTCGGTTCCAACTTTGCCGAGTGTCGGCACTCGGCAAAGGCTTTGCCGAGTGCCCGACAAAAGACACTCGGCAAAGACGTCTTTGCCGACTCTTTTTTTGCCGAGTGCTCTTTGCCGAGTGCAGCACTCGGCAAAGCCTTTGCCGAGTGCAGCACTCGGCAAAGCCTTTGCCGAGTGCAAATTGGGCTTTGCCGAGTGCCCCTGGCACTCGGCAAATTCACTGAGTCCAGTAGTGATCCTAATAAACAAGCCTATGGGTACACAGTCTACCCGAGCTAAAGCTATTTATGAAGAGTGGCGGTCACAAGCATTGAGCACCGATATCTAAAAACAAAGCATGGATAAACCGAACCTGGAGAATCAAGCGGTCGGACAGCCAAGCCACTATTTCGCTTTGATCGAACAGAAATAGGATAGAGCTTTAGTACTCGATCGGTATGGGGAGAGGGAGTTTACTTGAGGGTACTGACTTGCCTATACTAAATAAAGGAAGAGTCCGCAAAGCTGAGCTTTCGGTTCGCTCCCCAGGCCTTCAATCCTGTTTGCCTCCTTTCTCTTGCTTGATGGAATAGTTCAATGCCTGAGCTCCAGCTTTGCTTGCGTTCTTCACCTGCGCTCGCCGGATGTATCACTCATCCCAAAAATAAGGCAAGGAGTCTGATGTTTGTTTGTTATAATCATTACGGGAATGAATTGCAACTAATGTGTGAAGTAGATAGATAAGTAGAGTTGCTTTCGCTTTGTTAACTTACGTAAGGTTGCGTAAGATATGTGAATGTAGTTACGTAAGCTTGCTTGCCTCACTTTCCTAATATATTTATTGTTGACAACGCTTGCAATAGGGCGTAGTGTTGCGCTGGGTCGTCTAGTTCGGAAGCTGATTGAGAAGATATGCAGGCGCAAATTGGATGTGTAAACCTTGGACTCATCATAGCTATGCTATGGCTATGTACTAGTTGACGAGCTTGCCTCCAGTACTTGATAGAAGCCCATGACTCTCTATCTGAAAGTGGTCTTGGCCGTAAGCCGATAGGCGTAGTTGTAGCGAAGCGGCGTATATCGTAGTTGTTCGGATAGCAAGCTACCTGACGTGATAAGGCTACTAGTGCCCTCCACTCGTGCCTACTTTCACTAACCTATAGCTATTGCATGCAAGCTCAATCTTCTATCTCGCATTGCTACGCTCTCGAAACAGCCAATTCGCTCGTATAGCTAACGCAACCTATAGAGTTTGGGGAGTGCTGCTATTCTTTCCAAACGGTCTCTGAGTGCGGTCTGTAAATTCTTGTTGTAGACATCTGAGGAGAGGGGGAAGAAGAGTAGACTTACTACTTTTGCAAATCAAAGAAAGAATTTAAAGAGACATCAATCATCTAATATGAATTCTTTTACAATTGATAGATACCTATCATAGAAAAAACTTTCTCCAAGGAAGCTTGCTTCTGGATGTGACTCCAAGAGCCAAACGAGAATGAAAACCACACAGAAGAGTCAAGACCGGGCTCCCTAATAGAATGTTTAACCGATCCATTCCGGATCGATCGAATTGGTACGGAAGTTGTAACATGGGAAAAGCACAGAAAACACGACTTATTTGAATAACCCGGTGACCTACCAATTGTACAAGTAGGATTTTTGGCAAGTAATAAGCACTTAAATAATACAATTCGAGTGTACCAGATTCTTTATCATTTCGAGGAAAAGGTTCGGGAGGAAAGGGAAACAACAGAGAGATCTGAATCGAACCTAAATGGGAATGACATGAAAAATCTTTTTCAAAACATATCATTAAGGGCGTGACGACG